>NC_051861.1:125795726-126144178 GCF_015732765.1 Culex quinquefasciatus
AGCGCACGCGCAGTATCAAACGAACTTTTGTCGGAGTCGCTCTCGCGAGAGAGCGGCCGCCATTATGGCAAGTGGATTCGGCCTGTCAGGCCGAATTGTGCGCTGCGCGCACGCTCTCACTCTGGTGGTCGGTTGCGGAACTACTCGCTATAAAAAAAAGCTTAGTTTGCTATAATAAGCTTTCTTTCAGCCGATTTTCGACCAAAGTTGCTATAAAAAGCTCGCGTATTCTCCAGTGAACTATGAAGCGTAACCCACCTGCTATCGTGGCGGTTGCGGCCACCGATGGTCACCGCTGAGAGGCGAGTAGTGACCCACATTTCGCGTGGTCACGGCCCTGGTCCAGGGGAGATCATCCGCGTCGCGCGTCGTCTTTTGTTGTTGTGATAAAATATGTTTCGCGGCTTTTCTAGTTCATATTTTCACTTTTTCGCTCGCTCTCTGTGTTGGATGGGATTTATTGTTCCTCACTTGCCGTTCATCATCGTCGGTTCCTGCGGTTCAACAACGGCAGCGCCGAGAGTTGTTTTTCATTAGTTTGACGAAGAGGGTCGTTTCGGAGGGCCTTTTATGGCACCCTCAATTCGTCCGGCACAGGCACCTGATTTTTTTTTGTGTAATTTATTTTCGATCCAGTTTTGATTGCCCTTTGTTTGCTGGAGCTTTCCAAAGTTGTTGATTGAATGGCTAGTAAGGGCTCTTAACTTTAGTGATGGGTTCTCTTTTGAAAGCTTGAATGTCAATGTTACGTGAAGTAGCTTTTGTTGGGGCCCTTTTGAAATATCAAAACTCACCATTTGATGCGTTTGTTAAAAGTTGTATAATTCACTTGCTCATGTATTTTATTTTTTAACATATTTTGATTTTTTAGTTAGTTCGAAATTTATCCCAAATCACAGCCGATGCAAGTCGGTGTTGCACCCTCTTCCAGGCTTCGTTTTCCCCATCCTTCCATTGGACCTTCGGAAATGGTGCTTTCCATGTCCGTACGTTCATCGAGACTTCGTTTTTCCAAATCCATGGGATGTTCCAGGGTCGTTTCGAAAGCAACCACCAGGGCTGCCATCAGGACGACAACGAATGCTACCAGCAGAGTGAACTTCATTTTCGGATCTCAATTTGAGTTGTGACTTGATTACTCGATCGAAAATTATTATATTTATAGGTTAGGAATAGATTCCGAGAAATCCGTTGGAAATTATTGGAACAAATCAATTTTAAACGTTTTCTTTGAGAAATCGATTTGGCTTCGGTATTTGCTACGTTACTTATTCCACCTTTTTTCAACATTCTACAACCAAGCTGGGACTTTAATCAAAAAATTCGTCATAATCCATTTTCAACCATTGTTTTTTGTAAAAGCATTGGAATGAAGAAAACCAGTTTTTTGGCAATTCCATTCCGGAAAAGCTTCTTTTCTGTCATTCTATAGCAAAATTGCCTTTTTACTGTCACCCAAAAAAGTGCTCATTTGGGTGTGGAAAAGTTAGTGTTTTTAGCACTTGATTACACAGCAAAAAATCCGATGGTAAAATCGCATGCAAAAGCATGCACATCACCTTCGTCAAAAAAGACACTTAATATTACACACTGCATGTACATTTTTTGTAAACACAAAAAAAAGTTGCAACCGACGGGATTCAAACCCAGCACCCTCAGTAAGGACTGGCGCCTTAGCCCACTCGGCCATCTGACCGATGAATGGAGGAAAGGATAAACAAATATATAAGCTTATATAAGCTTGATTTAAATTTTCTCAAATTATTGTTTTTCGAGGGAATCAACATTTTTACAATTGTTTTACTTTTTAACATTGTAAATAGGACAATTGGTTTTCTTTTTTTCGCTGTATTTTAGCAACCAGAGTACCACTTTTCAATGTCTCTAGAGTCAATTTTATTGGAAGTTTTCTCAACTTTTCGAGAAAAAATATTTTTTTTAAATGAACAATAATTGACACTATTAAAATAAAATCGAAAAAATTCAAAAATTTAAAATTACGGATTTTGGGAAATTAAAGTTACAAAATAAATATAATTAAAAAATCGAGAAAAAATTTGTGTATCAATTTTTTCTATCAAAATCCTAAGGCCGTTGCAAACATTTTTTTAAGTTTATTGTCCCCAAAAATCGGGAAAAAAAATCTCAAAAAACTTTGAAAAATTTAATGAAAATAAAAGTCAAATCAACTGCAACAATCTAAAACGCATTTTTTTTTTTGCCAAATATGATTATTATTGGGCTCGTTTAAAAATATTTTGAATATTTATAAAATTCCAATGTACCAAATGTAACGCAAAAACTTTTTTTTCTCAAAAAAATGTCGTATTTTTTTTTTGATATTCTGGAAACTAATGATTGCAAAACAATTCAATATGTGTATAATGCATTTTAAATCACTTTTTCATAAAAATGTTGAAACCATAGCTCG
Source organism: Culex quinquefasciatus (assembly GCF_015732765.1). NCBI lineage: Eukaryota > Metazoa > Arthropoda > Insecta > Diptera > Culicidae > Culex > Culex quinquefasciatus. Next base: position 125,798,158 of record NC_051861.1, read on the forward strand.
TAATTTTAATTATTATACTTTTTTTACCCCCCTCTTGACTTCAGCCAGAGTTGAGGGAAATCAATTTAAAGAATATTTGCAACGGCCTAACTTGGCGGCAAAATCGTTGTCCAAAAGCTCATAAGTTGCAGTTTTTGGTCGTCCCCTATCCCCTAAAAGTTATAAAAGTAATTTAAAAAACGGATTCAAGGAAATTTAAATTTTGCAAAATTTTCAGAAATTTGTAAAACACTTTTATGTAGCTCAAAAGTTGCGGTTTTTTTTTCTCTATTACAAAAATTCAGAAATTTAAAAATATGGATTTTAGAAAATTTAAATTTTGTAAAAAAGTGAATAAAAGTCGGGAAAAAATTTTCGTGAACATTTTTTTTTCAAAATCGTAACATGGTGGCAAATTTTTTGTGCATACTTTTCTATGGCTCCAATCTCAAATTAAAAAAATCAGAAATAAGGACTTTAGGATATTAAAATTTTGTGAAAAAGTTAGATAAAAAAATCGGCAAATACAAATTTCCGTGTACAAATTTTGATTTAAACAATTTGATTTGAACAAAAAAAAAGTTGTAGCGAAAAATGCAAAAATGTGTTCAAGTAGGGGAACTATACCCTTTTTCAGCCTATTTCTATTATCGGCCTATCAGCACTTTGCTCATGAATTACAGCTTAACCCTTTCAGGCCTGAATTTTTCTGAGCTGTGTTAATCTACAATTTTGGTACCAGTAGTTCATTTTTTCCATGAGTAAACAGAAACAGGCAAAAAAAAGTTACATTTCATTATTGGACGTTCTGGGTCCTCCAAAGTGTCCTGGAATATAGATCTTGGAGTCTACCGCCGTAACAACACGATTCTACCAAGATTCCGATTATGGTTCATATTCAGTGATGTCCCTGGGACCTTTTGGCAACAATGTGAGCTATGTGGATCACTTTTGGGATGTTCTGGGTCCTCCAAAGTGTCCTGGAATACAGATCTTGAAGTATATCTCCGTAACAACACGATGGTACCAAGTTTCCGATCATGGTTCATATGCAGTGATGTCCCTGGGACCCTTTGGCAACAATATGAGCTATGTGGATCACTTTTGGGATGTTCTGGGTCCTCCAAAGTGTCCTAGAATACAGATCTTGGAGTCTACCGCCGTAACAACACGATTCTACCAAGTTTCCGATTATGGTTCATATTCAGTGATATCCCTGAGACCCTTTGGCAACACTATGAGCTATGTGGATCACTTTTGGGATGTTCTGGGTCCTCCAAAGTGTCCTGGAATTCAGATCTTGGAGTATACCTCCGTAACAACACGATTCTACCAAGTTTCCAATTATGGTTCATATTCAGTGATGTCCCTGGGACCCATTGGAAACACTCTGAGCTATGTGGATCACTTTTGGGATGTTCTGAGTCCTCCAAAGTGTCCTAGAATACAGATCTTGGAGTCTACCGTCGTAACAACACAATTCTACCAAGTTTCCGATCATGGTTCATATTCAGTGATGTCCCTAGAACCCTTTGGAAACACTCTGAGCTATGTGGATCACTTTTGGGATGTTCTGGGTCCTCCAAAGTGTCCTGGAATACAGATCTTGGAGTCTACCGTCGTAACAACACGATTCTACCAAGTTTCCAATTATGGTTCATATTCAGTGATGTCCCTGGGACCCTTTGGCAACACTATGAGCTATGTGGGTCACTTTTGGGATGTTCTGGGTCCTCCAAAGTGTCCTGGAATACAGTTCTTGGAGTCTAGTAATGCTAAAGGGTGCCAGCTCCTGGCGGGTTTCGCTTTGTAAGCGAAAGGATGGCTTGAATCCCATTTGTCGAGGCAAAAGGGGTAGGTGGCGGTCGAGGGAGGATTTTGACTGCAGCGTTAGTTGAATTTGTTCAAGTCATAAACCTCCCAAAACCCAACACATTCAATCTCTCGAACGATCTGTGGGCGGCTGAATCTGAGCATTGAAAAACTCTGTAGCAATACACGGAGAAATGCCTCAACTGCAACTTTCTTCTCGCTAACATAGTCTCAGGCAAAATTCGAGCTGAAAATTGGGCTATATGATCGGTATCGAACTATATATGGGTCAAAAATATACGAGGTTTCCCCTCAATCTCACTTATCTCCACGTCCGCGGATTGGTTTCTCGTGTTCGTCAAAGGGTCTCAGGGACATCACTGAATATGAACCATAATCGGAAACTTGGTAGAATCATGTTGTTACGGTGGGAAAATCCAAGATCTGTATTCCTGGACACTTTGGATGACCCAGAACATCCCAAAAGTGATCCACATAGCTCAGAGTGTTTCCAAAGGGTTCTAGGGACATCACTGAATATGAACCATGATCGGAAACTTGGTACAATCGTGTTGTTACGGAGGTATACTTCTAGTATTCCAGGACACTTTGGAGGACCCAGAACATCCCAAAAGTGATCCACATAGCTCATAGTGTTTCCAACGGGTCCCAGGGACACCACTGAATATGAACCATAATCGGAAACTTGGTAGAATCTTGTTGTTACGGCGGTAGACTCCAAGATCTGTATTCTAGGACACTTTGGAGGACCCAGATCATCCCAAAAGTGATCCACATAGCTCATAGTGTTGCCAAAGGGTCCCAGAGACATCACTGAATATGAACCATAATCGGAAACTTGGTAGAATCCTGTTGTTACGGCGGTAGACTCCAAGATCTGTATTTCAGGACACTTTGGAGGACCCAGATCATCCCAAAAGTGATCCACATAGCTCATAGTGTTGCCAAAGGGTCCCAGAGACATCACTGAGTATGAACCATAATCGGAAACTTGGTAGAATCGTGTTGTTACGGCGGTAGACTCCAAGATCTGTATTCCAGGACGCTTTGGAGGACCCAGAACATCCCAAAAGTGATCCACATAGCTCCGAGTGTTGCCAAAGGGTCCCAGGGACATCACTGAATACGAACCATAATCGGAAACTTGGTAGAATCGTGTTGTTACGGCGGTAGACTCCAAGATCTGTATTTCAGGACACTTTGGAGGACCCAGATCATCCCAAAAGTGATCCACATAGCTCATAGTGTTGCCAAAGGGTCCCAGAGACATCACTGAATATGAACCATAATCGGAAACTTGGTAGAATCGTGTTGTTACGGCGGTAGACTCCAAGATCTGTATTCCAGGACGCTTTGGAGGACCCAGAACATCCCAAAAGTGATCCACATAGCTCCGAGTGTTGCCAAAGGGTCCCAGGGACATCACTGAATACGAACCATAATCGGAAACTTGGTAGAATCGTGTTGTTACGGCGGTAGACTCCAAGATCTGTATTTCAGGACACTTTGGAGGACCCAGATCATCCCAAAAGTGACCCACATAGCTCAGAGGGTTGCCAAAGTGTCCCAGGGACATCACTGAATATGAACCATAATCGGAAACTTGGTAGAATCGTGTTGTTACGGCGGTAGACTCCAAGATCTGTATTCTAGGACACTTTGGAGGACCCAGAACATCCCAAAAGTGATCCAAATAGCTCATAGTGTTGCCAAAGGGTCCCAGGGACATCACTGAATACGAACCATAATCGGAAACTTGGTAGAATCGTGTTGTTACGGCGGTAGACTCCAAGATCTGTATTTCAGGACACTTTGGAGGACCCAGATCATCCCAAAAGTGATCCACATAGCTCATAGTGTTGCCAAAGGGTCCCAGAGACATCACTGAATATGAACCATAATCGGAAACTTGGTAGAATCGTGTTGTTACGGCGGTAGACTCCAAGATCTGTATTCCAGGACGCTTTGGAGGACCCAGAACATCCCAAAAGTGATCCACATAGCTCCGAGTGTTGCCAAAGGGTCCCAGGGACATCACTGAATACGAACCATAATCGGAAACTTGGTAGAATCGTGTTGTTACGGCGGTAGACTCCAAGATCTGTATTTCAGGACACTTTGGAGGACCCAGATCATCCCAAAAGTGACCCACATAGCTCAGAGGGTTGCCAAAGTGTCCCAGGGACATCACTGAATATGAACCATAATCGGAAACTTGGTAGAATCGTGTTGTTACGGCGGTAGACTCCAAGATCTGTATTCTAGGACACTTTGGAGGACCCAGAACATCCCAAAAGTGATCCAAATAGCTCATAGTGTTTCCAATGGGTCCCAGGGACATCACTGAATATGAACCATAATCGGAAACTTGGTACAATCGTGTTGTTACGGCGGTAGACTCCAAGATCTGTATTCTAGGACACTTTGGAGGACCCAGAACATCCCAAAAGTGACCCACATAGCTCATAGTGTTGCCAAAGGGTCCCAGGGACATCACTGCATATGAACCATAATCGGAAACTTGGTAGAATCGTGTTGTTACGGCGGTAGACTCCAAGATCTGTATTCCAGGACACTTTGGAGGACCTAGATCATCCCAAAAGAGATCCAAAGGGATCGAAGTGGTCCCAAATGGTCGTGAGGATGTGACTGGTAATAACTAAACTTCATTTGCCTTGAAAAATCGTTGTAAACCTGAATTATCTTCAACATTTTCTGAAGTTTCCAAATTTCAGGTTTTCAGGATGTTCTAGGTCGCCAAAAAGGCCATTAACAACCACTCAAACATTTTTTCCTAGGTACAGCAACTCATAAATTACAACTTTGCTGAACAATGTTATATGTTTTGAGCACTGTGTGATTTTATACAACCGAATTTCGGTATGGGTCATATATGACCCATCAGGCCTGAAAGGGTTAAATAACAAGTGTTTGACTGTTCCAAAGTAATAAATAGCTCAAATAAAATTGAGCAAGCAACTCATCATTGTTGATACACCTGAAAATGATGATTTAATAGTGGAAAACGGCAAAAGTGATGAGAATTGGTCGAACAGCTTAGTGTGATTAAAATGGGTATATTCCCCCTATACAGAAAAAATAGTTGAATAGATAAAACACACTGATAATTTTGGCTAGAGCCGTTCTCGAGCCAAAACTCTCAGTGGGAAACGCTGACGTGATTCTCAGGTTCACGATTTTTGGATACTCATCAAGAATTTCTAAGTGCTCCAGCTGAAGTGAAAATATAGTTAAGAAGAAAATGTTGTGTACACTTCATAAAGTATTTCTACCCAATTTCAAGTGAAATTGATCGGGAGAAAAAAAATAAGACAGCAAAATACATTTTTTTTGTGATTCGATTATTCGAATTGACTTGTGTCCGCTGTGTAAACTTGAGGATTTTCGGAGAAAAGGGGACGTTCGTAGATTAGATTTTTTTTGGGACTAACTTTTATATTTTATTCAAGCTTTCATAAGTTGGTTTACTTTCAGCGACATAATCCGATCCATTTTCCGTTGACAAACGAGCAACGTTTCACTGTTAAGACATAATGGTTAGTTTTTTTTTTAAATAAATTTAATAACCTTAACTTACTAGGTTTCGGTACGGGATACTGCTTCTGATCATAGTCCCATCTATTCGCAGGTTTAGTCATTGGATCATATGCAATGACGCCCCCGATTGCCAGCACAATTGTTACCAAGAAAATTAGGAATAAATTATTCATTTTTTCTTTTCGTATTTTTCACTTTTTTGTACTACCCAAGTTGTGGAGTCTGTATCTGACATCCGAGTGGCAAGCTTTATATACGTCGTACAGGTGCTATTTTTTCTGCACGAAACTAATCGATCGAATTGAATCGACAACAAAATATAATATTATTTACAAAAACAGTTAAGTTGTTTACGTTTGATAACAGTTCTGGAATTCAAGGGCATCATCCCGAAAAAAAACTTCTAGGATTGAAAAAATCAGGCTACTGTCCAAGAGATGGCGCTAAAGCTGGTAAGAGGATCGCCCATACAAAAATGTAATTTTGCTACTCACCGACAGATGGTGCTAAAGAAAGGATCATTCAAAACATTTGTTTCATTGATTCTCAAAAGTCAAAAGTCCGAAGCCTTCGGATCATCGAGTCTGGACTGTATATCTCTAGAGATTTTTTTTATAAATTAGATGATTTTTTGATGATTTTTATTTGATGATTTTTTGATTAAAATATAAACATTTTCAACTGTTTTTTTTCTATCAAGAAAAGTGAGTTTAAAAAATAAACATAATAAATTGTTTAGTTCTAAAGTACATAACAAATATTATATAAATGGTTTGGTTACGTCTAGAAAATAAAAAAGGGTGTTTTCTGATAAATCACGTATCTGGCAACACCGTCAAGAGATATTGTGACTTAGGTGAAATGCAAAGAATATTGAAAAATCTGCATAACTAGTTTAAACCAAGTGCAAAAATCTAGACCAACAGACCATTCTGATTGACCATTTCGCAGAAATGCGATCATCTTTCCGGTCAACGAAATTTGCCCTCAATTCCTTCTCCCCCTTAATAAATCAAGCCAAGGTAAAACTGCACCCACGTTGTAAAATTCTTCACCACCCATTAACATCATTCTGTTCGTTTTTTTTTACTTCTGATAAAGTTGCAAGATAAGTTTGTTCCGTTTTTGGGTCAGGGTAAAAATGAGCAAAAAAAAAAAAATGCTTCCTCAAAACAAAACAGACCATAAAAAATAGGCACTTCTTCACTTCCAACTCCGGGTCATACCAGAGCATGACCCTGAAGGCTTGTCCGCTGCTGCGCTGGTCACCGTCGAACGGTCTACCCCCCTCTGATGGCTCCGGAAGTGGTGCGGTTTGCTTTCCGGAAGCAACGCTCGGATGACTCAATTCGATTCGGTTTGTTTGGTTAATATTTTGTTCCGTTTTCAAGTTTTTGTTCCGTTTTCAAGTTTTTGTTCCGTTTTCAAGTGTTTGTTCCGTTTTTTTCTGTTTTGCTACAGTGAGAACAAACAAAGTATGAATTCGTGAGAAGGGGGGAAAATGTTGAAATTTTTCGATGATGATGTTTAATTACACATCAAGAGAAAAGGGTAGTGATTTTTGACCATTTTGACGACGACTTGATCATCTCGACGGTGGTGACCCTAATCGATGCCGGCTGTCGAAGTCGAAAAGGTCGAAAATAATTATACAATTTGCGCTTGCGATCAACATATGCTCGTGGGAATCGACAATAATTTTTGTTTTCACCTCCAAAACGATTATCAAGCATCGTGTAACGAGCATTCAAGTATTTTCCCTTTTCCTGTCTACAGGAAGTCTCTTCTTTATCTGAGCGTTACCTTGGGACCATCGCTGCTATCTTTCTTCGCGCTGACATGGCCCAAATTCCGCGCCGATGACACGACAATGGATTTATAACCGAGCCCTCGAGGAACACCTATAACAATGTTTGTGGTATCTTTTAGGGAGCGTTCTATCTGCGATTTTTTATCGCTTGTTTATGCAGGGTTGTAAAAATATCACTATTTTCATATCTCAATAAAATTACGTATTTTTGATGTAATTTTGCCTCAATTTCTATGGAAATGTAAAATTACATGAAAAAAGATGTAATTTTACAAAAAATCGAAAAATTTAAAATTTCCAAACACTGCCCAAACTGCAATCCCTCCCTCATTTTCCCTCGAATACCCTGAAAACAAATATTCAGCGATTCACGTAGATCAGATTACCACCTCCATCGTCTCGTGAGTTCTACACCACTTGGCCGGTTATCTGAGGTTTTTAAAAACGCATTTCTTCCCTCGCTCTAATGCAATGGTTTGGTTTAGTTTTGTTTCGTCACTCGTCTCGTCTTCGAAACGGAGAACACTTGGATCGTTTGTTAAGCACTTTTTTGCCCCTCAGAAACGAGCGATTAATCGCTGCTGCTTTTTTTTTTGCTCTGCTTGGCTCCAGTCTTATCGAACGAATGTGATCTTACTCTAGTTTTGCCTTTAGTCTAGCGAAGCTGGGTCTGTTGAGGGTACTGCTTCGTTAAACTTATTTACTATTTTCAAGGTTTTTTAAAGAGGCTTTTAGTTTTAGTTCATGGAAAATAAATGAAATTTTGTATTAGTCACAAATCAAAAAAGGATATTTCATAATTTTTATGTAATTTTGCCTAACGTAGTATGTAAAAAACAGAATTACATCAAAAAGATGCTTATGTAACTCAGCTTCACATAATGTGACTCAAAATCTGTCCAAAAGCCGGACGTCTTTTTGTTGTAATTAATTATTAATTAAATTACATAATATAGATGTAAATTTACACATCCCAATGTTCAACTCACATATTTACACATTTTTTTTTTTTTTTTTTTTTTTTTCTTATAAATCTGAAAGCAAAGACATTTTTTCAAATCCTCCGAGGGTTATTCACGTAAAAACCGTATAAAACCCGCTTCTCACCGAACACCGGAGGGTAATCGAGAACCTGCTGACCAGCTATGTTTTTGTAGAGAGGATAGCTGTCAAATTTCTAACCCGGCTCTTCGCGCCAAGTGCCTAACCGATGTCTGTGCGATGCGATGCGTAATCCGATCCGCCGGATCTTGCCTCATTTGTGTGTCTGGATTAGGTTGCTCCAGTTTGGGGACATTTGATACTTTAGTTGAAAGAACATCAACAAATTTCGGCTGTTTTGACCAAACTTGTCAAATTTTGACAAATTTCAGTCTATTTTTGAAATCATTTTTTTTCTGGATCAACCTAAAGTATAATCGTTTTTTTTACCTCACCATAAAGGGGGTGATATTTTAATTAAATTAGAAACGACGCTATCGATACCCCCCCCCTTAATGTCTGAAACCTGAATCGAGTGTTTTGTTTGGCGGGTCACGTCGCGCGAGAACCGTGTGTGCAACTCGGATATCAACTGGCGCAATCTATATTGGGCGACTCGAGCGTGCCCATTTCGATTAGCGAGCCGAGTGCTAATTGAATTCTGGGTCGGTTTCGGCGCGGATTGTGAATCATTTTTAGGTTAGACAGGTTGACATTTAGTGTAGCGTAGTCCTACGTTAAAAATTTTCATTGCAAAGTTTTGTTTTGTAAACATACTTGTTCGAAGAATCTTCCAGAAGTAAACTTTCTTCTCCAAAGAACAACCAAATTCCCGAGAATTGATAAGCACCATCTGCCGGTGAATAGCAAAATCACATTTTTGTATGGGCGATCTCCTCACCAGCTTTAGCGCCATCTTTTGGACAGTAGCCAATCGAAGAAGCTTCCTAGTGCTTTTGCTCGGTCAAGAAGTTTTTTCTGCGGTTTTTCAAAGCTTTTCAAACGTTTTTCTCAACATAATGTATCAAAATTTGTTTTAATTATTTGAAAAGCCAGGCTTTTCAAAACTTTAGTGTCGAACCTTTAAATGCCTATATCTATAAAAATAAAATTAAAAAAAACCCACTTTAAAGCTCTTAAAGCTCGCGTGACGCGAAGCGAGGTGATGGAACTTTGAGCTGGGCAATTTTCCGTAAGTGCTCAATTAATAGGCTAAACACTTTGCGCTCGTCGCGCCCGTCGTCGTTTTCCGTTCCTGCAGAAAAGACGGCTCCTAAAACTTGCACTAAACTTTACGGTTGGGCGAGCAGCGGTTAAAAAACTCCAAAACACGACTTGTGTCCGCTGTGTAAACTTGAAGATTTTCGGAGAAAGGGGGACGTTCGTAGATTCGATGTTTTTTGGGACAAACTTTTTGGAAAATAGCTTTTATATTTTATTCAAGCTTTCATAAGTTGTTTTCCTTTCAGCGACATAATCCGATCCATTTTCCGTTGACAAACGAGCAACGTTTCACTGTTAAGACATAATGGTTAGTTTTTTTTTTGAATCAATATAATAACCTTAACTTACTAGGATTCGGTACCGGATTCTGCTTCTGATCATAGTTCCATCTATTCGCAGGTTTAGTCATTGGATCATATGCAATGACGCCCCCGATTGCCAGCACAATTGTTACCAAGAAAATTAGGAATAAATTCTTCATTTTTTCTTTTCGTATTTTTCACTTCTCTGTTCTACCCAAGTTGTGGAGTCTGTATCTGACATCCGAGTGGCAAGCTTTTTATACGTCGTACAGGTGCTATTTTTTCTGAACGAAAGTAATCGATCGAATTGATTCGACAACAAAATATAATGTTATTTACAAACACAGTTAAGTTGTTTACGTTTGATAACAGTTCTGGAATTCAAGGGCATCATCCCGAAAAAAACTTCTAATATTGAAAAAAAATCAGGCTACTGTCCAAGAGATGGCGCTAAAGCTGGTAAGAGGATCGCCCATACAAAAATGTAATTTTGCTACTCACCGACAGATGGTGCTAAAAAAAGAATCACTCAACCCATTTGTTTCATTGATTTTCCAACTCAAAAGCTACGTAATCTACGTACCACTCCACTTCTTTAAAGAGCAGCGGTTAAGCCGTCAGTTTTCGGACGGCCGCACACAATGGAAGGTCAGAGGCCTCGTAATCGTCACCGTCGGGGTGCCGAAAATGGCCACGGTTTAAGGCTTCCTTTTGATTTGTCTTTTTTTTTACTACACCTCATGAAAATTTGTTTGTCAATGGTTTAAAAAAAAGTGCAATAAAAATAGAAAAATAACCTGCCGTGAAAAAAGGGCTTTTTAAAAGCTAAAAGAGTGCATTCAAGGGAGACTCATTTACGAAATGTTTTAGCGTTGTTTGAGAGGTCCTACAGCGAAACAAATAAACCGTGAAGTCGGGGTCTCCAAAGCTGCTGAAATTAATCGGTTTTTGGATCGAACTGCTGTTGGGAGGGTTGTGCAACGTGACTTGGGCGGTGACTAGCGAATTGGTTTTCGTGAATTTTGTTGGGGGGAAAATGAATTGCAATCATCTGAATGATTGCCGTTTTTAATTGTTTTGCTGCCTATAGAGACCCTAAAAAAACATGTATGAAGTCCAACAGAGACAGATATTGCAAATTTGGTATCTACACAGCTAAAAAAGTAGTAATACAGCTGCGTGTAAAAGTCCTGGGTGTAAAAAAAATATTGCATTATTTCATGCAATTTTATGTGATTTTACACCCTGATATTTGTAGCCCATCAATATGGGAAACCTACTTGACCGAAATGTCAAGCTCATATATGCGTTTATCCTTACAGCTATTCATCGGTCTGATGGCCGAGTGGGCTAAGGCGCCAGTCCTTACTTTTGGTGCTGGGTTTGAATCCCCAAGTAACATTTTTTTCCAGGAGTTCTACAAGAGCTCTTCAAGATAGCTACAGCATAGCAGTTTGGACCGCGGTAGGATAAAATTCTCTTCAAAACTTCTTCAGGAGTTTGGAAGAGTACTTGTAGAGAGTTTTATCCTACCGCGGTCCAAACTGCTATGCTGTAGCTATCTTGAAGAGCTCTTGTAGAACTCCTGGAAAAAAATGTTACTTGGGTCCCGTCGGTTGCAACTTTTTTTTTTGTGTTTGCAAAAATTGTACATGAAGTGTGTAATATTAAGTGTTTATTTTGACGAAGGTGATGGGCATGCTTTTGCATGCGATTTTACCATCGGATTTTTTTTGCTGTGTTGGAGTAATTAGAACCAATTTTGAGTCAGATTTTATGTGTTAGATTGCTTACAGAAATGTGTTAATTTACTTATTTTTTGTGTTAATAAATTTTTGCTTCATAAATTGAGGTAAAATTACATCAAACAATATGTAATTTTTAATATTTTAAACAGTATTTTTTTCTTAAAATTTTGGTAGGTTGAAAATGTGATGGTTGAATAATATCTCTTTTTGGATGTAATTTAACCAAAATTTTTGTGACCAAAGTTTTCGATGTAATATTACACATAAGTTGTTCTGACACACAATTTGTCCGTATTCCCAGGTGTAATATTAACAAGATTTTTGAATTGTAGGAGCTCTAAAAGCTCACTTTCTTGAGTTATTAAATTTGAGTTGATGTATTTTTTTATTTTGTAAAATTGAATGAAATTATTTTAGTACATCGAACATTTTTATTTTTATTTTTTCTCTCGTTAAACTCTCCAACTCCTATTTAGGAATCGTTTCTCCCGGTTTGGTTGGCTTATGACTGCACGGGTTCCAGGGAGGGCATGGCACTGGTTCCTGTCTTCGCTTCAAAATTGCATCCTGGTGTCCTTTATTTGTTAAAAATATTGTAAAAATTATTTAGATTTTTGTTTAACTTTAAAATTACCTGAGCTTCCAAAGACCGTTGCCATAACTGAAAGCAAAATAGTCAAAATTGGCAGCAGTAAAAGCTTCATTCTGTGTTTAGTTTATGCACTCTTAAATGGAAATGACTACAGTCAACCAAATTTTGAGCTTTTTATAAAATTTGTAGTATTACGTTTTTTTTTTGTTTTTGTTCAAAATAGACGTTGTTGTCGCTAGACTTAAGTTTGAATCGAATTGATTATGTTTTCACGCTTTTCGAGTTCAGCTTTAATCAAAATGTTTATCATATTACCTGTAATTTAGAGATGTTAAACGTTTTTTTTGTTTAAGAATTGGTTTTTCGAAATATTTCAGTCAACTGATTGTAGATGACTTGGCTCAAACGTTACGATTTCATTATTTTTAGTGCCACAATTTCACTGGTTAATTTATCAGCCTCACTGAAAAAGTTACATTACACCGGATAAGTGGTAAATTTACATATTCTGAATGGTAAAATTACACACATTGTTTTTGTAATAATACCATGATTAATTTTTTCACTGTGCTGTAAGATTTATTTTGAAACAGATATTTAATCAAATCAATAAATTGTGTGTAAGGTTAGGAAGAATTTTCTTTGTTCTCATTTGGTTTTTGAACAGAATATTAAATCGTTAGCCACAATAATGTCCTAGCAGACACAAAAAAGTTCAAGTGTCACCTAAAAAAATATTAAAAAATAATTAGCTTGTAAAACCAGATTCAAAAAGACTTGAAACCTACTTCGCGTCATTCCTGTGAGAGTCTAAAACAAATAAATTCAACTACAACTGAATCAACATTCTAGTTTATTTTACTGCACCTCAATTTGATCCTTACAATTTGTTAGTTCAACAGTTGTGACAGCTGCTGCTAGCAGCAAAACTAACGAAGAGCTCATTTTTGTGTGAATTTCTGTTTCTCTCTAACCAGCTCATGCGGTAGGTGATAGTTTTTAAGTGAAATTTGCAAATCACTTCATCGAAACAAATTGATTATTCGATTTAAAGTAAGCATTTGTTCTATAATTTGTCAAAAAATATGTTTAATGTTTTCTGCAGAGAAAAAAAATACGAATGTTACATTATGAATGATGTACCATTTCTCCACGTCCTTAAACTTTTAAATTTCAATACGATCTGATGTAAGTTTACATGCATCATACGTAAAAATTCACAATTTCTCAGTCGAGTAAGTTCACTCTTATTTCTGTGTGCCCTTTGGTATAAAGGTGCTCCATGACAATACTTTTCATACGGGGGTCATTCATGAATTACTTGGATACCTTTTTATTTTAAACTTTTTTTTAACTTAGATTTTATTAAGTTTTATTTATTGACTGAAACCACTGTTATTTTTGGCTTCTTTTTTTCTATCAAAAAACATCATTTCATTTTAGGTACAATTTATGAGGTTTGTTAATACGATTTCCAATAATTTAAGTTTAACTTATCTGCCACAAAGTCCGAGTAAACAAAGATAAAACCAGGTGTCAACTAAAATTAACAAATATTTTAAACAAAAATTTTAAGCTGCAAATGACAATCAAACTTACAAGTTTTGGTCATCCCTGTTGGGTCCTGAAATAAATTACAACAACTACAATCATTTAATTCCAGTACATTTCACTGCTAAGTACCTGAACCTGATCCTCACTTCTGGTGAGTCCGATAACGAGGGCCATCGTTGTGACAGCTGCCAGCAGTATAACTAACGAGGGACTCATTTTTCTGTGTAAAAGCGTGCTTGAGTTTCATTCAAACTAACTCGATTGGCAGTGAGTAACAATCTATTTAAATGCTTGAGGTGGCATCACTTTGGCTCTGCCTGAAACTAATGCATTATTCAGAGTTTGAATATTATTCAACAAGTATTGGGTGAATTTGAGATATTTTTTTTTAATTTTTTAATTTTTAAATTATTTACCCAGAAAAAAAAAGATTGTTAAAGACAGATTTTGTGGCAAAGTCATTTTTACACATATTTCATGTAATATTACTCAAAAAAGAGGTAATACCAACCAAAATTTCTACCTTATAAAATTCATTGTTTTCTGTTTAACTTTATTGTTTAATTTTATAAATTTTCAAGAAATACATTTAAAAAGTTTTTTTTTCGGGCTGTAAAATTGCCTTTTTTTCACATTAAGGTCAAGGCTTCGAGTGACAGTACTGGGTGCCGTCCTCGGCGGTCCAACAGTTGGCATCCTCGGGAGCGGGTTCCGGACTCGTTCCCTCCGGCGGTTTCGTGTTGCAGTACAGAACGCCGTCCGAGTACCAGCAGTTGTCGCTTTCTAAAAAAAAGTTTAGATTGAAAAAAATATGGAATTTTTAAGCCGAAATTGATCAAATTTGAAGCGATAACATACGTTTTGTTGACCTTTCTATGCGATTCTGAAAGATGAGATCAATCATGAAAAGAAAAGAAATAAATTATACTAGAACTACCTCGTTGTTTGAACTGGCTCCACAACAAGTTGTGAGCAGCACGATTACAAAAACTGTTGCTGACTTCATTCTATCAAGTCGTCAGTCGGAATTGTTAAGACACTGTAGTAGTGGCTCAATTTATACTGCAAAAAGAGTTAAAGTTTATTTTGTGGAACTAATTGATTTGGTAGACTATTTTTTAATATTGATAATATTTTATCTTGATATTGGTCCGAAATCAATAATTACTAAAATAAGTGGAAAAATAATTTCATTTTAGATTTTGAACAAAATCCCTTTTTATTTTTCAATTAAAATTTTTTGACTGAAACTCGCGAAACAAGGACGTCTATGCTGCTCCTTTCTTCGCTCGTAATCGGAGCTTTACTCGCGACGATTATGGCGAGAATCCAGGATAAAGATCAAGTGTCGGGGGTCTCTCATAACCAGCTCTCTTGTTTTATGTAAACCCCTGGAGGACGCTGGAGCGATCGTTTGTCGTTGCGACCCTTCATGTTCATTTCACCATTCTGCGGAAAAAAATAAAAAAATAAAATTTTATTGTTTTCAAGAAATGTGTGCCAATACCTCATTTAATGGATTTGCTTTGCAAGTTAGAACCGCCACCAAGGCGATGACCAAAAACACCAACAAGTAGCACTTCATTTTGATAAGTGAAGTTATTCCAGGTACAAAGGTCTTTAAATAGCAGCTCGATTTGATATGGATATAATTTTATGTTTTGTTAGACATTTACTAAACAAATGGTTTGCTATAATTATAACCTTGCACAACAATCATAACAAAATCGAATCATTTGAAAACGCAAAGGCGTCAAAGTGCTCACGTTGAAGTTCATTGGCTCACACTCAAGTTAAAAAAAATATTAAAGAAACAAACCTAAATTGAGCTTGAACCACTACTAACCACTCGGCTCGGGTCCTAATCATAGTAATTGATTTTCTGTTGCCTTACTTTGGCACTCTCGGCTGCAGCAATAACTCGAGTACACACGAGTTTCTCCGCGGTCCAGAAATGATTGACTTTCGCCTCTTTTACGAGCTTTGCGCCAAAGCATTGGTGCGAAGCAGGAAGGGAGGCTGTATTTTTCGGGGGTTGGCAAATGTTACATGAAACACACGCAAAGAAAATAACCACCGACAGCTGTAATTGGATTAGAGCGTGGAGGACACTGTGTGAAATTTTATGGAGAAAATATACATATTTTATTTGAAATTTACAGAAGCTATGAGCAAAATTATAAATTATACGTGAAACATGTAAAATTACATGTCACAGTGCGTGTACAATTCAACAGTGTAAAATTTCTGCAGTGTGTAAAATATTCGCAGTGAGAAATTTTAAGGTAAAAATATGCATATTTTATTGTAATTTTACGGAAGTTTTGAGCAAAAATTTTAATTACACGTTAAACATGTAAAATTACATGTGAATGAAAAATTCATCAGCGTTAAAATTATACAGTGTAAAATTTTAAGGTAAATATGTAAATTTTATTGCAATTTTACAGAAGTATTGAGCAAAAAATTATATTACATGTACAACATGTAAAATTACATGTCTTTAATGTAAAATTATAGCTTATATCTAACACAAAATCTCGAAAGTAATTTGCTTAAGTTTCATTTCTTCACTTTTACACAAAGTGTCTATTGCATTTTTTTGCAGCATGTTAGATATTAATTCTTCTTTTACTGTTACATCAATTACAATGTGAACTTTGGTGTAATCGGAAAGAAACTAAAAAGTGTTTGTTTTCGTAATGCGCTACCGCTCCCACCCTTCCTCACACACACACACTCACAAACAAAGGGTGGAAATTTTTGCACGTTTGCGTCCAAAACTAATGGGGCGTTTTTTTGCTCTTTACCTTTAGGAAAATTGCGTTTCGGAGAAGATAATCGCGCGATGCTGTTAGGCACAATGCAACGAGGAAAGTTTGCCCCGGGAAAGTGGCGTGTGTGTGTGGGTTTTGTAGGGTGTGTGCACACGAATGAAATAGTAGGGTTGATTACCTCTCTTTTTTCGAGGCTTGGTGGAGGAGAAAAAAACTGCATCCCATGCAGTTGATTCGAAAGGGTTGTTTGCATATTGGTTTTCAGAGGAGGAGAAGCTTCTGGAAATTTGAATTGAAAGTTATAGTGGAGCTTAACCTTTTTTTTCAACATTTTTTTCAAACTTTTTCACAAGTGACTCCAACATCCACTCTTCAGTACTAAAATTACGCAACCTTTAAACGATTCAACGCTGCCCGAGAAGGAGAGACGCACTTCTCAGGCGCAACAACTAAAAAAATGCAACGCGCGCTCGTCGTGCCGGTATAATCCAATCACGACAACCAACCAACCCCTGTCCACTCTCTGACAGGGTAAACATTAAACATTTTAATCGAATCATCCGCCGTCCGCTCCGGCTTGACCCAGCCAAAGCAAACAAGACAGGTTCTTACACTGGGTTGCAAAAAAACAACAACACTTTTCTAATGGTCACTACACAATTTGCTCATATTCTGTTAGTTGGACGGTCTTGTGTTTTTACGAATTTTTGAAAGTAGCTGTACATAGACGCCCTTGTTTGAATCTTTTTTTGTAATTCACTGCCTAGACATCCTTGTTTACATAAATTCAAATAAAAAAGTAGTTGTCATAATTTGAGTTTGGAAAAAATGTTGTATACAGACGCCCTTGTTCGGATTCGAATTTTTAATCGCGTAGCATTGACGTTCTTGTTTATCTGAAATCATTCAAACAAAACGATTATTTGCACAGATCCATTGTTTGTAATAAACCAGAAATCAAGAAACAATTTCTAACATAGACGCCCTTGTTTGTTTTTTCTCATTACACAATTCTGAACCAAAATTCTTCGCAACCAGTGTACGGTGCGTCAAACTTGAAACGACCTTCAAAGTATGTGTTCAAACACGCTTGTACAAAACCCCCGTCGTCGGGTCGTGTCGGTCACCGTGCAGTCCCCGTTGCCGGTCACAAACCTGTTCAAGGGGAGGAGGTGCTGGTGGTGGGTTCACCTTAAAATGGGGCATTAAAATTCTTTCCAACTGTTGTTGTTGTTCGGGTTTGACAATCAAAGATCTGCGGCGCGCAAAAATTCACGTAACATGACACATGCCCCGGTCGTCGTCGTGATCGAATCAATGCTATTGATTGTGTTTTGGAGCGAGATGAGATGATGAATGGTTTGTTGTCGAGTTTTGGGCGAATCATCTTGAGAGCGTCTCGCAGGGCTAAATCCGCTTGACATGACTGAGTGGTGCGCTTGAGATTTGGGAGGACCTTCAAGACGATTCGTATCAAAATGACTCTTAGATTTCAGATGTTAATGTTCTTTCAAAACACGTATGTTTGAGAAATTTCAAGTGTAAAAATCTTATTAGTTTAAATTGCTATTGAAAATAAATCAAGCTTCACACTTTTACGTTCTGATTGATGTTAAAGCTATGTAAGTATAAGCAGTAAAACTTTTACATAATCATTCAATTTTAGTTTTGAAGAAAAAACATTTCAGTTTATTAGCAATACAATGTTTGCACGATTGCTTTGTTTATCACAAATTACCAATCAATAAACAATTTCCAACATAGACGCCCTTGTTTGTATTTAATTTACATCGATTTCATTAAGGTTTCAGGTTAAGTTTTTTTTTTCAATTCAAAAATTGTTTGTCAGTTTGTCGTTTGCTGGTTAGATCATGTGAAAAAATATGTATAATTATTAAATTTATTTAATTTACATTTTTAGATGTAATTTGACAAAAAACCTATTTTCTGTTAAATCCGTAATCTGAACTCTATCCTTTTTATTTTTGTAAGATTTTCAAGGGTCGTCATTTTTTTTTTAATTTAAACACGTACGTTCTTATTCTTCAATGTCGTCACGTGTGTCCCACCTGTCATTTTTAGAATATTTTTTTTTCTGCAAAATGCTTTCATCTTTTTCTTGTCGTTCTTTTTTATTCACCTCTTAAATCACTGCGTTTCCCCAACCTGAAAAATTATAAATTGATAAAAAATCTTTAAATGTTGGTGCCTTCGCTACTAACGGTCAGGGTCTGCAGCGACGTCACGTTTGTCCAAATCTGTCAAATTTAGATAAATTTGTTAGTGTTAAAAATATATTTTCATTTTTTGCAGTCAATTACCTTTCGGTTCTTCGCCCATAGCAGCTCGTTTTCCCCAACCTGTATTTGTATCGAAACACATTTAGTAGATATTTGTAGCTTATTTGAAAAAAAAAATGTTTTTAAAATTGTTTCAAAGTCCCTTACCAGTATGCAGGTCACCCCAGTCTAAAAAAAATATTGTTGAAAAATAAACACACGAATAAACTTAAATTTACTTTTTACCTTGGTGGTTTTCACTTCGTTTTTCCCACCCTGCAAATTTAGAACATTCATTAGAACATATTCTGTTAGTTGGACGGTCTTGTGTTTTTATGAATTTCGAAAGTAACTGTACATAGACGCCCTTGTTTGAATCTTTTTTTTGTGTTTTACTGCCTAGACGTCCTTGAATTCATTCAAACAAAACGATTATTTGCATGTTTTTTTTCACATTTGCATCTCAAGTTAAATGTTTAGTTTAGTTTAGTAAGTGACTTACGGTCATGATCGATGGAGGCGTCACGGTTTCCCGAGTCTGAAAATTTTAATATGTTTTTTTAGTTTCATATTTTTCCGTGCTGTAAAAACTTACCCCGAGTTGGCCCTCCTTGAGCGAAAACAACTGCGAGAGCAGCGAAAACGAATATCGCAAGTGTGAACTTCATAATTGTGGAACTTGCTGTGCTGTGCAGTTTTGATGAGGGATTTTATAGTAAATTTAACACCCACAAGGTTTGTATTGGCGTAATCATTTGATTAGCCACAGGCGGTTTGATACAGTGTGTGGCTTGTTTCAGTTACACTGTAAAAATGTCATGTAATATTACATCTTGGAATGAGTACATTTTTTGTGTCTAAATTGAAGTAATATTACATCATTGAAGACGTAATATTTAACCTTGCAATTATATACCTTTCAAATCTACACATTTTTTTTTACTGTGTATGAGCTTAATGATAAGAAATTATTTAGTGTTTTAAGTCTTTCTTATAGTTCATACAAATAAAACAATAAAAATTAAAAAAAAGCTAAAATACATTGCTCAATTCAACATTTCATTTTCATTTTTTTCAGGTAATGATTTTTGCTAAGGAATAAAGATGATCAACAACAACGGATAAGTATTGAATAAAACCAGCTAGTTTTGTTCAAATTTTTATTTTGAATTTTGTTAAAATAATGTTGCTAGAAAAGAAATCTAATTCTCTTGAAGAAATAAATTTCCATTTTTTTGTGTGATTCTTGCGTTTTGACCTGTTGCGTGTCCTCAAATAATCTAAAAGTTTGAAATGTGGACGAAATATCAAAATCCGCAATCAGTTTCAGTGTGAAGCTCCAATTTTTTTCACACAGTAAAAAACAGACAATCACATCGTCTTTGCAGATTGAATACTACACCGTAAAAAAAACTTTTTTTTTATTACATCTGATAATGGGTACAACTTTTATGTCACAGAAAAATGTGTAATTTTACCTCTAAAAATGTGTAAGTTTACCACCTTTTTTTGTAATCCCTCATTTTCAGTCTAAATTGAAGTAATATTACATCATTAAACAGGTAACATTCGACCTGTAAATTTTACACCTTCCAAATTTACACAATTTTTTGCTGTATAATATTACACGCGCGAACATCATGGTAATATTACAACTGGGAATAAGTACGTGTGTAATTTTACCTAAAAAATGCTGTAATTTTTTTAATAGCTTGAACTTGAACTGTGGACTTGAATAAAATTACATCATTGAACAGGTAACATTCGACCTGGAAATTTTACACCTTCCAAATTTACTCATTTTTTTTTTGCTGTGTAATATTACACGCGCGAACATCATGGTAATATTACAACTGGGAATTAGTACGTGTGTAATTTTACCTAAAAAATGCCGTAATTTTGTTATAGCTTGAACTTGAACTGTAGACTTGAATAAAATTACATCATTGAACAGGTAACATTCGACCTGTAAATTTTACGCCTTCCAAATTTACACATTGCTGTGTAATATTACACGCGCGAACATCATGCGAATATTACAACTGGGAATTGGTACATCTTTTATGACAGAAAAAGTGTGTAAATTTACCTTAAAAATGCTGTAATTTTTTTTAGCTTGATCTTAAACTTGTGGACTTGAATAAAATTTAAAGCTTTTCTGATTTTTTACAGGATAGCACCAAGCTAAACGAGCGTGATTGGTTGGATATGCCTTCGGATTCTTGTTAGACATTGAAAAAAAAAAACATCCAAGGGTTTTGTTTTAATATGAAACTTTTTTATTTGCAGTTTTACGCGGTGTTTAGTTTGCGAGTGCAATCGATCCTAAAGTGTACAAGTCTTCTAAAATTTGATTATAAAAGTCATTTGAAATATTCCTCTGAAAAACTGGAAGCATATATGAGAGTTTAGTAGATTTTTTTTTGTTTTACATACTTACTAGTAGAATTTACTGAAAAAAATATTTCAGAGCTGGAAACAAAATGTACCTAATTATTTGTAATCGTAGTTGCATAGCTATTTGCCTTTATTATCTCAAATAGATTGTTAAATTATATTACCAAATGTGTATCGTTAAGTTTTATTAGGATTTCATGGTTGTTAATAATAAATAAAATCTAAATTATAGTTTCATTTTACCTCCTCGTTGGCACTGGTCAGTGCTGCCAGCAGGGCGATAGCCAGGAATGTTGCGATGATGAACTTCATGTTGTCAACTGTGTTGGTAAAGTGTGAGCTGCGTTAGCGCGTTTTTATAGCAGAAATCTTGGTTCTGAAAAAGGGTAATTTTTAACGCTAATCAGTTTTTTTATGGCTCAGATCGATTTTCCAGAATTCACGACGGATTAAACTGTAAATAACTACCGAAACAATTCAGTGCGCTTCGCTGATAAGTCGATTTGAATTTTAAATTCACTAAAGCGTGAAAAACGTAACATTCAACACCAGCTTTCAACGAATTTCTCCTATAAAACTTAACAAGCTTGACAAACTTCACCATCAGTTGGCAAAATGAAGTTCGGCATTGTGACATTTTTGGGCGTTGTGCTGCTGGCAGCACTGACGGAGGCAATTGTTGGTTCACCACCGCGTAAGGCCTTGACATGTTTTTGAATTTTGTAAACTTTAAAAAAAAAACCTGCTTTCTTCAAACTATTCAGATTTTGGCAAACGGGAAGCCGTGATGGTGCCAAATGGTAATTTTTCCTTGCTTTGAGTAGGGAAGGTTTTTTTTCTAAATATATTTTTTTTTATTTTTGTGTTTTTACTATTTAGAAGCCGCTATCGTCAAACGAAATGGACCTCCATGTAAGAAAAGCAATTAAATTTTCGGGGTTTTGAAATTTTCATATATATTTTTTTTGTTGGATGGTTTTGGCATGGGCAAACGGGAACATTTCCAGATCTAGATGGTGAGCTTCTTTTTTAATCAAATTTTAGACGTTAATTTTTTGTTTGTCAAAAGTTGCTGTTACCAATTAATGCTTTAGAATTTTAAAGTTATTATTAATGCTTTTTAGAAGATTTTGGCCGGGGTAAACGGGAGGCTGTTGCGAAACGAGCTGGACCTCCATGTAAGAAATGAAATTTATTCATCGATATTTTAAATATTTTCATCAATTCTTTTGTTAGACGATTTCGGTATGGGCAAACGGGAGGCTGTCGTTAAACGAGCTGGACCACCATGTAAGAAATTTAGTTCAATCTTCAATATTTTGAAATTTCCATGAATTTCTTTGTTAGATGGCTTTGGCTTGGGAAAACGGGAGACTGTCGTCGAACGAAACGGACCTACATTTAAGAAATGAAATTTATGTCAATATTTTAATATTTTTGCGATTTTTTTTGGTTAGATGATTTTGGCATGGGCGAACGCGAAAGAAAAAAAGTTGGAAGTTTGATTTGAATTATATAAATTATTGTTTAATTTTAAAATTACAATGTTCAAATATTATCTAAATGTTGGAATTAATAAATAAAAAAATAAATTTCTAATCTAATCTGCATGCTGGATTTTTTTTTGTGATTATATTACACCCCAAGCACTTTTCTTGTCAATATTAATAATTTCAGTACAACACCCGAAAATGTATTGCAAAAAAATAGAGAGACCAGCCCTACTGCGCTGTGTTTACCGCAGAGAGAATTCTGAGAACGGATTACATTTCACAGAATCTACAGGGGAGTAAGGATGCGTGGACATACCGTACCAAACGCTCCAGTTTACAGTTTTTTATGTGTTTTGTAAGATGTGTTTAGTGTAAAATATAGTGTTGTTATATAATCAGTTAAATATAATACTGCAATACAATGATCGTTTAACCCTCTACTGCATAATTTTTTTTCAAATTAAAAGAGTTCTTCTTTCCAATGCTTTTAAAAGATCAAAAATTAGTTGAAAAATGGATTTTTGGCGAATTTTTAAATCGAAACCCGTCTAAAGGGGATGTAGAGGGTTAATAAAATCCCTCCATCTATTGATAATAACCACTCACCCAAGCACATAAACAGCGACACAAATGAAACGAAAATGAGCATGCAAAAAACGAGACTGCGCGTCCCCATGGGCAGCGCACTCTAACAAATAAAAAAAAAGAAATTTTCAAAAAGTTAAGCAAAATGTATCATTTTATTCCTTTTAGGGGAGCTGGGGGTAAGACGGCCAGGCGGGGTAAGACGGCCACCCCACTGTTTTAATAAGTATACTAATGAATATAACTAAAATGTTTAGCAATACTGTTCCTCATGCTAAACAATGCATAGGGAGTCACCTTTGCCAATCCTATTGTTTGAAATAGCACAAAATAGCTCAAAATAAACAAATAATTTTTGAACTTGAAAATAAATGTAATTTTCATGAATTAAAACTTAGGCATTTGTGTTAGATAACATTATGTTTTCCTGTCTTCAAATATTTTTACATGTTAAATTGAAGTATCCCTAGATTAGGTCCCTCGGAAAAGTTTAAATAAATGCAATGGGCTTTTTGCAAAAAATGTTTAAAAAAATAATTTATTTGGGGGCAAGACGGCCACCTTCTCCGGGGGTAAGACGGCCACCCGTAATTTTAAATTTTATTTGATATAGGTTATATTTTTGACGTTTTTTTTACTATTAGGACCTATCTGTAGATAAGGTAAAGCATTTTCAATAGAACTATTCATTTTTAATCAAAATGCTGTAAACTACCGTTTCGACAACATTTTTTACTGTGATATAGCAAAACTCATTGAATAGTATGAAATCCTATCAAACTATTCATAAAAATCGCTAAATTAATATTGTTTACATAATTTTGATTTACTTATTCTGATCGAAACACACAAACTAATTATTTTGCATCAAATTGTGTTTGTTTTGTAGTAAAAATTCACAGTTTTACATTAAATGTTGTCGCAATAATATGAAATTCACTGAGCCAAAATATGAAATTTTTTAAACAGCATTTTTCTTCACATTTGAAACTTGATTTTTTCAACTAAAATAGTTGTGATGTTCAGAGATGTCTGTTCAACCAACCATGTAGGTATTTGGGTGGATTTAGCAAAGTTATTAAGTTAACTTATAGCACTGACCGTCTTACCCCACATGGGTGGCCGTTTTACCCCGCGTATTTCATATATATACGACTTCAATTTTTTTAATTGCTGAAAAGTATTGAAAATTGGTTTTTAGACCAACCAATTTATGTCATTTCTATAATGGACTCCTATACTTCTCCCTTGAGGTGGCCGTCTTACCCCCATCTCCCCTACATCGAAACAGATATCAATGAATTTACGAAAAAAATCGCATTTGTTAACAAGATTAAAGCGCCTTTGAAAAAACAACTCCTTCCTGCAGCATGTTACGTAAACTATCACAGCAAAAAATCCGATGGTAAAATCGCATGCAAAAGCATGCACATCACCTTTGTGAGAAAAAGCATGTAATATTGTATGAGAAAAAGCATGTAATATTGTATGAGAAAACGTGTGCACAAAAAGTATGTACGCAAGAAAAAATAGATTTCGCACACTCCAAAAACAACATCTCTCTAGTGAGAGTAATCTCCAGATTACCAAGTCCGCGCCCCAACCTCTCACCGTCTTAATAACGGTTGGTTCAACGCCAATGTAGCGATAGGTTTCTCCTACGTCGTATACAGCATTTACTGTAATACGGTGTAGCTGTATACATACAGCTAAATCGGTGTTGATCCAGACAATTTCACAGCTGCGAGATAGCCGAGAGGGTTGGGGCGCGGACTTGGTAATCTGAAGATTACTCTCACTAGAGAGATGTTGTTTTTGGAGTGTGCAAAATCCTTTTTCTTTTTTTTTCTTGCGTACATACTTTTTGTGCACACGTTTTCTCATACAATATTACGTGCTTTTTTCCCACAAAGGTGATGCGCATGGTTTTGCATGCGATTTTACACGGATTTTTTTTTAGCTATTTCCAAACGCCTATCTTCTTTTATAAAAAAATGATACAAAAATTTAACATCTCAAAATAGGTAATTAACGAAATAAAAAAAAAAATCCTATGATCTAGTTTAGTTGAACTTGAAAACAGCATCCAAGAAGAAGACTTGCAATTGTGATTCCTGTGAATTTGTTTATTAGAGAAACAATTTGTTTTATTTGAATCCTTTATATTATTTCTTTTTTTTTTTCAAAAATTCTCAGCAAGACACAACAGCGCAATTAAATGAGTTTTCCGTAAGATTTGTTAGATTTTTTTTTATATCAATTTTTGATTTGATATTTAACACAGTTGTAGAAGAAATAAGGCCTGAGCAACAAATCAATCAGAAATATTGCGAATCCCTAATGATTGCCGCCTTTCTTTGTCCTTGATGTGGTTGTTAAAGGACAGGAGAAATCTCTAGAAGAAATTAAAAATCAGTAGTATTTTTTTTGTAAAAATACAATGCTACTTACTCGGTGAGTTTACTGGAAAAAAGTTTTTAAAAAAGCTGAAAAGAAAGTAGTTGCATTGTGATCTACCTTTTAACTTTTAAAATCCAAAAACACTTTAGTTTTTAACATTTTTTTTGCTTTTTTACTATTTTGCACCGTAAATATTTATTAGGATTTCTTTTTTTGTTAATATTAAATAAAATCTGAAGTTAAGTTTTTTACCTCCTCGTTGGCACTGGTCAGTGCTGCCAGCAGGGCGATAGCCAGGAATGTTGCGATGATGAATTTCATGTTGTCAACTGTGTTGATAAAGTTTGAAGTAGATTATGGCGTTTTTATAGCAGAAATCTTGGCTTCTTTCTGGGAATGGTAATTTTAAATGCTTTTATTTTTTGTTTGGTACAGATCGATTTTCCAGATTTTTCACGATTAATTTCAATAACTACCGAAATAAATCAGTATGCTCAACTGATTTGAAATTAAAATCCATTAAAGCGTAAACAAATGCAAATTTTGCTATAAAACTTAACAAGCTTCAACCTTTACCATCAATTGGCAAAATGAAGTTCAGCATTGTGACATTTTTGGGCGTTGTGCTGCTGGCAGCACTGACGGTGGCTCTTCGTCCTCCAACTTCACCACCGTGTAAGATGTATATTTGTCTATGATTAAACTTTTGTTTTTTTTTTAATTTTGTGCTTTCTTCCAACAATACAGTTTTTAACAAACGGGACGCTGTAATGGGTCTACAAGGTGATTTTTTCTCGCTTATATTTGGGAGGTTTTATTTTCTCTTAATATTTTTTTTTGTATTTTGTCTAGAAGCTGCTGTCGATAAGCGAAGCGGACCTCCATGTAAGAAATGAAATTCATTCTTCAATATTGGGAAGTTTTGATATTTTTTTTTTTCGTTAGATGGTTTTGGCATGGGCAAACGTGAAGCTGTCCTCGAACGAGCTGGACCTCCATGTAAGAAATGCAATATTTTTTTAAATATTTAAATATTTTAATATTTTTTATGAATTCTTTTGTAAGATGGTTTTGGCTTGGGCAAACGGGAGACTGTCGGCAACTGAGCTGGACCTCCAAGTAAGAGTTTAAATATTTTCATTCGGATTTTAATGTTTTTATCATAACTTTTGTTAATATTTCGCAGTGGACTATTATGGGTAAATAAACTGGATGGTCTTGGAGCACGTGTCACGAAAGAAAAAAAGAATGGGAAGTGTGATTTAAATGTAAATTATTGTTTAAGAAAAATACAATTTTCCATTACAAACTAAATGTTGAATGTTTTCAAATAAAAAAAAACATACAAAAAAACAAGTTTCAAACCATAATTATTTTTGTATCAAACATTATTCATTTCATCATAATGCCCAAATAAGATTTTTCGCCTTATTGGTTTCTTCATACAAGTCTCCATACAAATTTGAGGGCTATCCAAAGAAAAGTGGTGTGAAAACATTCGAAAATCACTGTCTCGGGATTTTCTGATCGATTCGGTGTCTTCAGCAAAGTTGCAGGTCATGATTGGGAGTATGCAAAATAAATAGTTACATTCTAGAAATAATTAGAAAATAATTTTACTTTTTTTAAATATCTATTTATTACAAAAACTCGATTTTGACTAAATTTACTCCATTCGATTAAAAAAATTGTTCTAGAAGACAAAAGGTGCCAACTTTAAAGGGTATCGCAGAAGTTTTATTTTCGACCAAGCTATAGTTTTTGAAAAAAAAAAAACAAAAACAATTTTAGATTTAAAACTGAATTCTAAAACGTAAAGTTTGTTTGTAACATTTTGAAAAAGTGCACCGTTTTTTTGAGTTATAGTAATTTTCAGATTAAATTATTAAATGTCCCAAAGATGGATAACATCTTTGAAAAAAAAAATTGGATGTGCTGCTACAATGTTGATCCGACCTTCGGTTGCTGAAATTACTTGGCAAAGAATGAAAATTACCAAGCTTTTTTTTCTACACCCACAATTCCGAGTGGAGAGAATCGTTCCCTCAAAATTTCTTGAGGTCTCAGCGCCAAAATCGAGAGAATAATGCTACCAAGTCACACCACCATAAAAATATAAGTTCATACGTTAAATGATATAACAAATCTCCAACTAGTGTCACATACATCGACATCTGACCACTTCTCAGTCACCCAGCTGTGATGGCCGAGACAGTTAAGTCATTGGGTTAGTATGTCAAAGGTCTATGGTTCGATTCCCGTAGTCGACACGTTTGATTTTTTTTTGTTTTGACGGATGAACTTTTTTTTGCAAATGAAGAGAGAACAATCGTCCATCTTGAGCTGTGTTCTCTGTGTCCGTGAATGGTACCACTATTCTCTCGTCTCGAGGCCACTATTCTCTCGGACTAGCGCTGCCCAGTTTTGGGTGTAAGTTCTACCCAACTGACCATCACTTTCAATCGATGTAGACGCGTAGTGAACATTTATAAAGATCCGGAAATATCTTCAAACCGGACATTTCAATAAGATTTATTCTCATAGGAAATACCAGGTAGATTCACCTGACCACAGGGGGGCTACCAAGAACAAAGGAAATATCAAAGGGTTAATGAGATTAGTGAGAAGGTAGACACCATGTGGCGAGGTAGTTAAAAGGATTACGTGACAAGGAAGGAAGTGTGTAAATCTGATTAATCCGTCCCGCTTACTCTTATGCTGATCAATAATTTAAACTATATACTTCAGTAGTGTAACACGTAGGCTTAATGTTATATTGTAAAATTTTCCAAATAAAAGTTAAGTTCGGAGATCACTCCCAAAAACAACTGTTTTACTTCAGTCATTTGAGAACTCCTCATCCTCGTATTGGAACGAGCAGTCTCCAGCAGCCAGCAGTCTCCAGCAGTCACCCGGGATCAGCACCAGCAGTTCTACTTGGAGTCGTCGGCAGCCAGAGCGTAAGTTCCGCAAATTAAAAACGTACCCACACGTTTTTACATGGTGGCTCCAGAGAGGATTAGGAGAAGTGCTTGTCGGAATCAAGCACTGAGGACTCCGAGCTTCCGGTCAGTCGAAATCTGATCGTAATCGTAAGTAAAAGCGTGTCCGACGCTATAGAGCGGACAAGTGATCAAGTGTGAGCAGTGTCAGGCTCAGTTAGTGCAGACGAATTATCGTCAAGAGTGTAAAAGCGTCTCCGACGCTCTAGAGCGGTCAAGTGACCAAGTGTGAGCAGTGTCAGGCTCAGATAGTGTAGACGAGTTATCGTCAATAGTGAATAATCCTGGACAATAGTCCAGAAGAACACCGTGAAATCCTGGGAAAGAACCCAGAAGAAGAAGAAAGTAAGAAGAACCTTTTAATAGGTGATTCAACATTAAAACTTTACTTCAAGTAAAGGGAAGACTGGATGAAAATTCAGAGATCCGCTTGGTTGCAGAAAATCACCAAAGATAGTAAAAAAAAAAAACCTTTTAATAGATAGGTGATTTCAAGAAGTGAAGTGAGTGGTTAAAGGAAGACTAGAAACACATATATAAATAAAAAAAAAAATATATATAATAAAGGAATAAAAACTGTAAGATTGCAAAGCAGATTTAGTGCAAAGCGAGTGATAAAAAAAAAAATATAAGAAGTAACACAGCGAGGTCGAACATCAAGAAGCAACATCGAGCATCAACATCGACAAAGCAACATCGAGCATCAAGAATCGACGAAGCAACATCAAGCATCAACATCGACAAAGCAACATCGAGCATCAAGGATCGACGAAGCATCATCGAACATAAGGTATTTAGAAATATGGATCACAAATTCATAGTGAATCCAAATGGTAGGTGCAGGAGTTGCACCAATCTTGATGATCAGCACATGCTAATGTGCAGTCATTGTGATCGGTTCTTCCACCTGCAATGTGTAGGACTTGGCCGTATGCCAAATAAGAATGAAAACTGGCACTGCATCAAGTGTGATGCAGTTGCCAAGACTTTACAAAGTTTTGACCAAAAGGTCAAACAATTAGAAAAAAGTATTGAGGATGTTTCAACTAAACCCTCAACAGAAAACAAAGATATATTGACTTGCCAGTTTTTACAAGGCATAGTCAATAAATTAGAAGGACTGTCAGTTCAACCAAGAACTGCAGATTCATTTTTATTTAGGCAAACTTTAATAGACTTGCCAAAATTCAACGGCTCTTTTAAAGATTGGCCAAAATTTAAACAAACTTTTTTTGAAACCACCAAGCTTGGTAATTTCTCTGACATAGAGAACTTAAACCGGCTTGAAAAATGTTTAAAAGGAGAAGCCCTACTTAGAGTCAACTCCTTTTATCGGATTCTAGTAACGTCAGCAAAATTATGAACGTTCTAGAAGAGCGATTTGGGAGTATTGAACAAATTTACAACGGATTAATGAACGATATTATAAAAATTCGCAACCCGAGTTATGATAACCCAAAATCCATGGTTGACTTTATATCAGCCATCGGAGATTTGGTTATTAATATGGAGAGTCTTCATCATGAAGAATATTTAAACGATCCTCGACTAGTTCGGGATCTAATGAAAAAACTTCCATCTGGTCTTCAGAACCAATGGTTAGATAATATAAACGAAGAAAAAACGCTATCATCACCTACCAATCCTTATAAAGCTCCAACGATAAAAGATTTTTACACTTTTCTAAAACCAAAAGAAAAGGTAGCCATTGCAAAATTAGTCGATTCTGATAGTTCAAATTCAAGAACTAAATCAGAACGAATTCTTTACACACAGGATACAAGCCAAATTAGCTGTATCAAGTGTAATTTAAATAATCACAAACTAATACAATGCTTTAAATTCAAAAAAATGACACCAGAAGAAAAGCAAAAATTTGTGACGGAAAAGAGGTTATGCTTCTCTTGTTTAGGAGCAAATCACGTAACAAAACAATGTCGATCTGCTCGAATTTGTAATATAAATAATTGCAAAAGTAAGCATAATAGGATGCTTCATGGAAACAAACCAGATTCTGGATCAGGAAGGGTATCAACAGAACATACAGTAAACTGTCATGTTAAAAGGTACAACAAGGTCTTTTATCAAATTGTTCCAATAACGTTGATAAATGGTAACAATAAAGTTGAAACCTTTGCTTTTCTTGATTCCGGCTCATCAGTAAGTCTCATAAATGCTGATACTGCAGAGCAACTCCAGGTTAAGGGAGTATTTAAACCAATGACATTAGCATGGACAAATGGAGATACCCAAGAGGACTCCAAAAGCATGTCAGTGCAAATAAGCATCAAATCTTCCAACAATAATAGATTTAACATTAAAGATCTACGCACTATCGAGAATTTAAAACTTCCAACACAATCTCTAGACATTAACTGTCTTAGAAAGCAGTTCTCGTATTTAAAAGATGTTCAATTAGAATCATATGAAAATGCAACACCTACAATACTATTGGGTTTGCCTCACGCTTACTTGTTCAAAGGGGAAAAAGAAATATCAGGACAATTTTCTGAACCTGTAGCAAAATTGACTAAGTTAGGGTGGGTATTATATGGCAATAGTAAACATGACGCCCATAACAACAACGAACATTTATTTGTAATTTCAGAAGACATAGATGATGAGCAATCAATTAAAGAAATGATGTCCAAATTCTTTTCGGTTGAATCTTTGGGAGTAAAAGTTCCCGAAAACGTTCTTATTTCTAAATCAGATGAACGTGCCTTACAAATAATGGGCAAAACATTAGTACCAACAGAAAAGGGATATGAAATTGGTCTATTATGGAAGGATGACAATGTTAATCTTCCTAATAGCTTCAAAACAGCTCTTAATAGATTCCTCCTTTTAGAAAAGAAGAGCGCTAAGGATCCTTCATTGAAGGAATGGTATAACAATAAAATAGATGAATATTTGGGTAAAGGTTACCTGAGAAAGTTAAGCCCACAAGAATCAGTAACGGAACTTCCGAGAACCTTTTATCTGCCCCACTTCATAATTGAAAATAAAAACAAAGAACCCCCAAAACGAAGATTGGTCTTCGATGCGGCGGCTAAAATTAACGGTATTTCATTAAATTCTCAGTTGTTATCTGGGCCCGATATGACCGAATCATCTCTAGGAATTAAAATGCGCTTTAGGGAGGAACCAATAGCTGTATCCGGTGATATACAGGAGATGTTTCATCAGGTGGGAATTCGTAAGGAGGATAGAAACTCTCAAAGAATTGTTTCTCGAAAAAATCCTAATGAACGTTTAGACATCTATGAAATGCAAGTAATGACCTTTGGTGCCACTTGTTCTCCAGCCTGTGCACAATACGTAAAAACACTAACGCAAAACAATTTTTGAACACTTGTCCAGAGGCAGTTGAAGCTATTTTAAAAATCATTACGTGGATGATTATCTAGACAGTTTCAACGATTTAAACAAGGCAACAAAGATTGTGTTAGATGTGATAAAAATCCACGACAAAGCACACTTTAAGATGAGAAATTTTATCTCAAACTCAAAATCATTGTTGGCAAATTTACCCAGCGATAGAATAACTGCATTGAACGAAATCAAATTAGACATGGACGAGAACGTTTTTGAAAAAGTACTCGGCATGTACTGGAATACGGATAAAGACAATTATAAATTTAAAATAACCGCCAAATTTGATGAGATACAAGATCCTACAAAACGACAGTTATTGTCGTTTGTTATGAGCATTTACGATCCCCTAGGTTTGATTGCACACATAACGATACACTCAAAGATCATTATGCAAGACCTTTGGCGTGTTGGAATAGAGTGGGATGATAAAATTCCAGATTCAGTAAAAGAAGATTGGTCTACGTGGTTAAAACTATTATCTACACTAAACAACCTTAGAATTCCTAGATGTTATTCATATGCAAAGAATATTATCAAAAGAGAACTTCACGTATTTTGTGATGCGTCAGCAAGAGCGTACGCTACCGTCATCTATATCAGAACTATACATGATAAGGGAATTGATTTGACAATAGTAGCAGGTAAATCAAAGGTTGCCCCTACAAAAATTATGTCAATACCTCGTTTGGAACTACAAGCTGCCGTATTAGGAACAAGACTAACAAATACTGTGCAAAAGGAAATACGGTTGGAAATTAATACAATAACTCATTGGTCCGACTCAAAAACAGTTCTAAGCTGGATAAAATCTGAAGTCAGGAAATATAAGCAATTTGTGCAATACAGAATAAGTGAAATCTTAGACACCACAGTAGAGTCTCAATGGCAATACATTGATACAGCCAACAATCCCGCAGACGAAGGAACTAAAATGATAACAACACAATCAAAATGGGTTTCCGGTCCAGATTTCTTGAAAACTTACGATAACCTTTGGAAAATTGGAGATAAAGGTTCCCCAGATCTAAGCCATGAGGAATTGCGACCTATTTTTACCATAGCAGCTATAGATAAACCAAATTTTGATTGGTTGAACATTGAATGGTGCTCTGATTGGACCCGTTTAAAAAGGTCGGTATGTATAGTAATGAAATACATAGAGTGGTTAAAACATAAATCAAAACAGACAACATTTGATAAAAATATTACAGCTTTTGATATGGAAAAGGCAGAAATAATCCTTATCAAGAAGGCACAATGGGAATCGTTTAGCGATGAAGTGTTGGACTTGACAACTAAAAATAGAATCGAAGAAGAGAGTAATATTAAACCACTAACACCAATCTTAGATAAAAATGGCGCACTGGTTTCAAACACTCGGTATGTCAATGTTAAATGCTTACCATATGGAGCTAGGCAACCATATATTTTGCCTAAAGCTCATTATGTTTCACAACTCATTTTGAAAAAACATCACGAAATCTTTTACCATAAAAAGAGAGATGTTGCAATCGCTGCAGTGAGATTGAAATACCATATAATTCAGATAAAAGCAGCTATGAATAAAGTTGTCAATAGATGCCAATATTGCAAAAACAATAAGGCGAAGGCTTACGTTCCACAAATGGCGCCTTTACCTGAATGCCGAACTCAACCGTACGTAAAACCATTTACGCATACAGGAGTAGATTATTTTGGTCCTTACAATGTCTCAATAGGTAGAAGGACCGAAAAAAGATGGGGAGTCGTTTTTACATGTATGACGACAAGAGCAGTTTATTTGGAAGTTGCTCACGATCTAAGTGCAGACGCCTTTTTGGTCTGTTTAAACTCCGTTCAAAGCAGACGGGGGAAGATAAAGTTCTTGTATAGCGACAATGGCACCAACTTTGTAGGTGCAGATAATGAGTTAAAGAAAATTCGCTATAGGCTTGCGTCTGACGGGATCGTTTGGACCTTCAATCCTCCATTATCCCCTCATTTTGGAGGAGCATGGGAACGAATGGTAAGAGAAATTAAGTCCTTGCTTCCTAGCGATACTATGCCTGAACATACGCTTAGAGCACTCCTCACTGAAATTGAATTTATTATAAACTGCAGACCACTTACATCTATATCGTTAGATGCAACGGATGACGAACCTATTACCCCGCATCATTTCTTAATGGGATGTGCAGGAAGTACTGAGACGTCACTAAACGATGTTTCTAAAGCCGAAGCCTCAAGGCAACAATGGAAAAGAGTACAACTCTTAGCAAAGAATTATTGGGACAGGTGGTTACACGAGTACCTGCCCACTCAGGCAAAACGATCAAAATGGTCAAAGGTTGTAAAAAATGTGAAAGTTGGCGATATAGCACTTATAGCAGACGACAATCAGAAAGCCAAATGGAAAAAGGGAATGATAATAAAAATTCATACTGGCAAAGACGGTAATGTAAGATCAGCAGTGGTAAAAACCGCTAATGGTGAATATACTAGACCAGTCGTGAAATTAGCAGTTTTAGATGTTTTGGAACCATCTAAACCTAAGGAAACTGAAAAACAAACTAAAAATATACAAGAACAAAACCCAGTACATTTTGTAGGCTATATGAAGGTTATTGAAAAACCAAAAGCCAACTGGGGTATAAGAAAACAAGTAGACATAGATGAAGTTAAAAAATTAGCTTCAAGGTTATCTGCATCCGACCCTAAACCAAAGAGGAGGAAAATTATTAGACCCTGCACCTGGATGAACATTTAACAACGTTGTATTTTATATGTTTATTCCTTGGAAAATCCCTTGGATTTCAAGGATCTGGATTAATTGCATATGATTGCAGCAATCCTGAGGTAAATTTAACTAGCTACTCTCTCTTGGACGTGGCTTCATGTTTACCACCGACAACTAATCTGTCAACACAGGAAATATATATTCAGGTGTTACAAAAAAAGGTGAACAAGGAGACAAAAGTTTTTCAATGTAAAGTTATAATACAAAGAAAAATTAGGCATTGTGGGATGCATTCGCACACATCGGATTATTACAAAGGGTATGAATACATAGTTAAAGATTTTACTTCAGAGGAATGTAGATATTCACAACAACTGGGAACAATCAAATTAGCGTATGACTTCCACCTTCACGAATTAAAACGCAATGCTACCACTAGAGGGGAAGAGTTGATCGTTGGAACACTTTCCGGTAGCAGTTGCAGAGGTGGGACTTATAAAACTCATCTTTACACCTGGGAAGACGCTCTGGTTTACTATCAATATGAAATTACTCTACGCGATTATACAGCAGTAGTAGATTCAGAAAATGATATTATTCATTTGAGAAATGGTTTAACCTGCACGTACAGCCAAGGAAAATGTCTGGATGCAGAAGATGGGTACTTAACATGGGACATAGAATTCAATAAAAATGCGAAGAAACTGAATTTGAAGTTTTGTTTGAAGGGTAGTTAACAAAACCGTGAATAACGAAAAATCAAACCCAATGTATAGTACTATTACGTCCACTCATTTGTTCTCGATACGCACCAAAGATGTAACGAGAATCTGTGGAAGAATAGGGTATACCACTGATCACCCCCGCATTATTCTTTTAGAAACATCTGTTGGAGATTCCCCATTCACGAAATCAAACGTGGTGGGAAGAAATTTTGATCTCTTTACATATTTCAACTCAAAAATTACGTTCGTAGAAAACTACTTCGGACAAAGTATGACGGAGTTGTACAATACTGTAATGACAGAGATGTGTAAAGTCGACAAATCTTTACTAGAAACAAAACTAACATTAGCAAGAATTAATCCAGCTGAATTCGTCTCAAGCATTATAAGACGATCAGGATATACAGCAGTAGCAGCAGGGAAGTATTACATGTACTCGAATGCAAACCTGTATACGTAACACCCCGGTTTGAGGATAACTGTTACCAAGAGATTCCAGTATTTTATAATAATAAATCCATGTTCATTGCACCAGTAACAAGAATTTTACAAAATCGTGGAAATCAAATTGATTGTACACCAATACTGCCTGCAAAATTTCGCATTGGAGGAAATGGTACACAGTAGATAACAAATTTAGAGAAACGGTAGCACCGTCTAAAATTTCAACAGAAATAGTCACAGCTTGGAAATACACTCCTTTACCAAACTTAATGGAAAGCGGTGTTTATGACTATGACAGTGTAGAGAAAATGAAAAACATGATTTATAATCAGGTAGACAAACGCGTTGCCTCAAATGTGCTTCATAGACTATTAGACGGCCATCAAACAGACCAACAAGGATATCGATTAGAAGCATTAAATGTAGTTGAAAAGGCCCAGAACATTATATACTCGATTTTGAATCATCATATATTATAGGTTTTTGTCGCATTTCATCATTCTTTTCTGGAATAATCATGATGAGTTATGTATGTATACTAATATTTAATCCCATGACATGGATAATGATATACAGGAAGATTAAATGTAACAAAACAAGAGAACAAGCACGGATCAACATAAATTTAGAGACGCATCTGTAATATTTTATTTTGTAAACCATAGGATGATTTACGGGTCCCGGAATGTAGACGCGTAGTGAACATTTATAAAGATCCGGAAATATCTTCAAACCGGACATTTCAATAAGATTTATTCTCATAGGAAATACCAGGTAGATTCACCTGACCACAGGGGGGCTACCAAGAACAAAGGAAATATCAAAGGGTTAATGAGATTAGTGAGAAGGTAGACACCATGTGGCGAGGTAGTTAAAAGGATTACGTGACAAGGAAGGAAGTGTGTAAATCTGATTAATCCGTCCCGCTTACTCTTATGCTGATCAATAATTTAAACTATATACTTCAGTAGTGTAACACGTAGGCTTAATGTTATATTGTAAAATTTTCCAAATAAAAGTTAAGTTCGGAGATCACTCCCAAAAACAACTGTTTTACTTCAGTCATTTGAGAACTCCTCATCCTCGTATTGGAACGAGCAGTCTCCAGCAGCCAGCAGTCTCCAGCAGTCACCCGGGATCAGCACCAGCAGTTCTACTTGGAGTCGTCGGCAGCCAGAGCGTAAGTTCCGCAAATTAAAAACGTACCCACACGTTTTTACAATCGATGATATCTTGGAAGGCATTGATCACATTTTCAATGTTAAATAGTGAAAGTTGTGTGAAATTTTGTCAACCTTTAGACATTTTTTTTAGCTGATTATAAGCTTTTTCAATGAAAATTTAATTTTTAAGTAATAAGGCCGTTGCAAATATTTTTCAAAGTTTTTTCAAAAATTGTCATATTATAATAAAATTAAAAAAAAAAAACAAATATTCGAATTGCGTCATATTTTTATTATTCAAAATTTATTCTCAT
This sequence comes from Culex quinquefasciatus, assembly GCF_015732765.1. Classification (NCBI taxonomy): domain Eukaryota; kingdom Metazoa; phylum Arthropoda; class Insecta; order Diptera; family Culicidae; genus Culex; species Culex quinquefasciatus. Next base: position 125,835,412 of record NC_051861.1, read on the forward strand.
CAATTGTTTTACTGCACCCTAATTCGCCTATTTTTACTCACTTAGTCGAGATCCAATTGATATAGAGGAAGCAGAGGAACGGCCCCTGGAAATGCCTTTGACTTTGGCTTTCGCGTTGGAACTCGCGATGGCTTTTGTGGTTTTATTTTCTGGAGCTCTTTAGATTTTCCTGTAAGTTATTTTGAATGTTCCATGTAGTTTTTTTTTTGAAGGTGATGTGCGAATTTTCCGCCAAATGTTATACTAACCAAGGATTGCTTCAACTGAACCGCAATGTTTGTAGGGCAAGAGAAGAAAAAGAGTGAAAATTTTTAATGCACAATACAAATCTCATTCACTTACCAATCGTGGCAATTATTTTAGGCCCTGTGATAAGAAAGATTAAAAAAAGTTCTTCAAAAACAGGAATTAATAAAAATTAATTTCTCACAAACTTACAGTTGATGTCCTTTCGACCAAGACCGAGAGCACCATCATCGGACTTCAATTTCAATGTTTGAACAATTTCAGCTCGCTTGGCGAAGGTTGGACCTGCATTCTCCTAGAAGTTTTTTGAATTTAAAAAATCCAAAAAATGAGAGTTTTTTTTCTCACCAAAGTCCTTGCTTCACAGAAGCTCATCAGAACGAATGCTGAGAGCGCGACGACGATTGTTACGGCAAGAGTTGGCTTCATTTTGGCGAACCGTAATTGATTCGACTGGAACTGGAACCTTTTATAGGGACTTTCATTGGTCGGGATCGAGTTGGAAAATCTAATTGATTTTTCCGCTTGACTTGAATTCGATAAGTGATTCGTTCTGTTTTGTGGTTGTTAAAAGTTGCATAACTTTATTGCGAGAAGTTTGAGTATCAATTTTGTGTTGCTATGTCATCATAAAAAATAGAAAAAAAATCTGATCTTGTTTCAAGGACCGTTTATTGCTAGCAACATATTTTAAAAGATACTTACTTAACCTTGCACTGATAATGTTAACAATCAAACCGAAAAAAATATATTTAAAATAAATATTTGATGATTTAATTTGATCAAATTTGTTATAACTTACTTATATGCGGGGGAAAACCCATCAATGGAGCCTCTCGTTTTTCAACTGTAAAATTGTTAAAAATGTGTTTTTTAAAACAACAAAAAATGGTTTTTAATTTCACTTACTTGATGACATCCGTTTTGGGGCATCTCTCTTGGAAATGTTGTCCTGAAATAATTCAAAGTGTTTCAAATTTAAAGTTTGACTCCCAACTACTCGGGCAACAAAGCTTACCGGGCTGGCCGCACTGGCCAGTGCTGCCAGGAGCATCACCACGAAAAAGGCCAAAATTTGGAACTGCATGACTGTGACTCTTTCTAGTACTGCTTGTGGGTTGCAAAAAATGCGATGCGTTTTATATAGGTAACTCAACACGTTGGAAGAACTGATTGATTGGATGTGATTTGTTTCTGGTTACAAATCAATTTGTTTTTATTTCATATTTTTTTACATGGATTTTCCAGTGATTTACCCATGGTAAAATTCATTTATAATAAAAAAAAGTGATGTGAACGATCAAATTTGTTGGGAAAATTCTCAATTTACCTCCAATTTACAATCTTTTCAGAATCAAACATAATATTACTATTTTAGTTAGTTAAAAAACAAAATTTCACTATAAGAATATGTAAAAAAAGCATGGAATGTATGTAAAAATTTTTTGAAGATTTTCTTTTCTTTAAACTAATATCCTCTTAAGGTGAATTGTCATAGGATTAATAAACTTGAAACATACACACAAAATATAAATTTGTTTAAAAATGTAGAAACAGTTGGTTGAAGGTTTTGTACTGTTTTCATTATTTTTTGCCTATTTTTTGTGATTTAAATTTGTTGTTGCTTGGTTCATGTGGGAAGAAATCTTTGGCAAATACTTGACCTAAATCTGCGAAAAAAAAATTAAATAAAAAAACCATATACACTTCAACGCTGCTAGACTTACCAACGTACTTTTGGGCTGGAAACATTATATTCGTTAAAATACATTGATTTCATGTAAACTTACATCTCGCATATATTGCTGTGATTTTGCTTACCTTTATAATTAGCTATCGGTTGATAATTGAAAAAAACAACAATATATTACTACTATAAAACTAGTGGAAACGTTCTTACCGACATTTACTAAAAAAATAAGAATTAAAATTACTACCTAAGTGTTGCACTGCTATTTTGTTGTAACTTACGTGCTGCATTCACTAGTTGTTTGCACAAATTTTCCATTTCCAAAATAAAAAGTAGAGATTCAAATTCAAGTTTCAAATTGTTATAACAGGTTTACTCACAAATTTGAGGTGTAAAAATCCTTTTCTTACGATTTTTGTTGGTATAAAGCTTGTCTTTGGATAAAAACAATATTTGAAAAAAAAAATCAAAAAGAAACCGCAAGAAATCGTTACCAAAAATTGAAATTTCACCACTTTTTGCATCACCAATTGAGTTGACTGCCCAGCTTTGCGCCGGAAGCAGTACGGCGACGAAAATCACGGCAAAAACGAGCCTCATTTTCTCGAAACTAGCCACGCTCCGCAACTAATCGCAGCTATTTATGCTTTTTGTCGGTAAATACAAAACAAATTAAGGGGAACGAAAAGTAAACGGATTTCCATTAAGCGATTTCTTGCATTTTTTGTGTAATCTTCTGGATATAACAGCAAAAAAAGTTTAATTTTAAATAACACCTTTTCATCGATGTAATTTTACATCATTTTTCAAGGAACATGTAAAATTACATGGAAAATATGTAAATTTACACATTTTTAGAGGTTGTTTGTTCCATTTTTTCCTGTGTAGTATTTATGGAGATTTAATTTTTAAATTGAAGTTTCAATCGGGCAGAATTTCTCAAAGCATAAACATAAAATGAAGACATACAATGTTCTGAAACGCATTTTTATTGCTTGCCGATTTTTTTCATGCCATTGATTTGGCTTTTAATTTCCGTGGGTTCAATGAAAAAAAAAAACTTATCTACAAGTCTGGTAGGCATATTTTTTGACAAAAGGAGGCTCCTGAACCGGCTTCTGCACCTTGCTCGCATCTTAAATTTGAACGATGAAACATTTTTCGAATATTTCCATATTTCAAGCAATTTTACCTAATACCCACTACGTCCGTGTCTGATAGCTGTGAAAATTTGCAAAGTTAATATTTTTTTTAATAAATGTATTTCGCCAATTTTACTTACGGTCCAGTTGATCTTCCAGATCACGTTTATGAGCCTCTGAAACAAATTAATAAATAAAAATAGTTTTGTTCAAATAATCCTCTAGATAAAACAAGTAAAACTATAAATTTTACAACTACACAGTAAAAAATTGAGTAAATTTGAAATGTTGAATATTACCTACACAGAAAAAAAATCATGGTAATATTACATCTAGAAGGGGTACATCTTTTATGTAAGAAAAAAGATGTAATTTTACCCCTGGAAATGTGTAATTTTACCTCTTTTCTGGTGTAATGTCGCTTTTTCAGTCTTAATTGAGGTAAAATTACATCATAAAAGAGGTAATATTCAACCTTCCAAAATTACAGCTTCCAAATTTACATTATTTTACTGTGTATGATTTAATTTTACCTCAATTTAGACAGAAAAAAGTGGGAAAATTACACATTTTCAGAGGTAAAATTACACATTTTTCAAACATAAAAGATGTACCCCTTTTCAGTGTAATATTACCTTGATTTTTTGTTTACTGTGTAGATGTTGATTTGCAATAATTTTCTAGCAGCAATCAAGCCGATTTTTTTTATTTACCTACTACACTACGTCCGTGTCGGATTGCTGTGAAAATTTGCAAAAGTTATTAATTTTTTTAATAAATACATTTCGCCAATTTTACTTACGGTCCAGTTGATCTTCCAGGTCACGTTTGTGAGCCTCTGAAAAAATAAAAGAAAATGAAAGAAGTTGATTTACAATAATTTCCTAACAGCAATCAAGCTGATATTTTTATTTACCTACTACACTACGTCCGTGTCGGATTGCTGTGAAAATTTGCAAAGGTTAGTAATGTTTTATTAACAAATGCATTTCACTATTTTTTTGTTTTCTTACGGTCCAGCTGATTTTCCAGGTCACGTTTATGAGCCTCTTCACTGGCTTCACAGCAAAGTGCCACCAAAAGCACGACGGCAAAGAATAGTCCGACTGTTGGTTTCATTTTCGCCAAATGATTTATCGAGAACCTTTGCAGGCGCATTTTATAGAACAATTGAGATTGTAATCAATTTTGTTCAGGAAATTTGGAATAAATTCCGTGTTCTAAATCAAATCGATTTTTCTTGGAGCAAATCTGCAAATAGGCTGTAAATCTTGAACTTTTTATCGCGCAAATTATTGTTGCTGATATATAATAAATCAGAAACATAGCTTGCTGACCAGAAGAGAAATTTGAGTAATTGTCTAGGATTTAATTTGGCTGAAACCTTGTTGGTACTTTCTCTATGACCAAACCATACAACTTTAAAAAAAATGGTAAAACTTAAAAAATGGCAAATAGAATATGCAACATTACAACAGGCATTCTTCATAAGTTTTAACATATCTTACAAATTAAGTTAAAAAACAAGTTTGTTTTAGGAGTGTATCTTTTTTTTAAAGATTCTTATCAACAATACTTAAATACTTCCGAAGACACTAAATTTATATTAAAATAACAAATACCGTGGAGAATTTCCCTTATCCCCTTAAAAGACGATAACTTGAGAACGGAGCCAAGTTATCTCTCTTCATGTTGGTTAAAAGTTTAGCGGAGATAGAAACATCTTCGACGTTTAAAAAAAACTGCCAAAATTGTAAGTTTAACAATACGGCTCCGTCCCAAGGTACCGTTTATTTTTAAGGGGATAAGGGAAACTCTCCACGGTATATCCGATTAGGTTTCGCTTGGAGTTGGACGGTTATGGGAAGGTGAATGGCATAAGGATCGTCAAAATCGTTTGCATTGTTGTTCAATAAAATAGAGCAGTTCTCTACGAAATCGACCTTTTTTTTATTTTTTTTTTTTCTATTTTTTTCCTATTTTTTATCCGGCTGAACCTTTTAAGGTGCTTTTGGTATGCCCAAAGAAGCCATTTTGCATCATTAGTTTGTCCATATAACTTTTCATACAAATTTGGCAGCTGTCCATACAAAAAAGATATGTGAAAATTCAAAACTCTGTATCTTTTGAAGGTATTTTTTATCGATTTGGTGTCTTCGGCAAAGTTGTAGGTATGGATAAGGCTACACTGGAAACAAAGTATACACGGTAAAAAAAATTTGGTGATTTTTAATTTAACTTTTTGTCACTAAAACTTGATTTGAAAAAAACACTATTTTTATTATTTTTTATATGTTTTAGGGAACAACAAATGCCAACTTTTCATAAATTTCCAGAATGGGCAAAAAATCTTTGACCGAGTTATGATGTTTTGAATCAATACTGATTTTTTCTAAAAATCTAAATATTGGTCGCAAAAATTTTTCAACTTAATTTTTCGATGTAAAATCAAAATTGCAATCAAAAAGTACTGAAGTGAAATTTTAATAACTTGCACCGTTTTCAAGTTATAGCCATTTTTAGGTAACTTTTTTGAAAATAGTCGCAGTTTGTGATTTTTTTAAAAATTAGTCCACATGTTTGCCCACTTTTGAAAAGAATATTTTTGATAAGCTGAAAAAAATTCTCTATATTTTGCTTTTTTGAACTTTGTTGATACGACCTTTAGGTGCTGAGATATTGACATGCAAAGGCATAAAAACAGGATAAATAATGTTTTCTAAGTTTCACCCATTTTCAAATGTCGATATCTCTGGTCCGATTTACAATTTTAAAATATGAAATATTCATAAAATTTTCCTATCTTTTCGAAAACAATAATTTCAAAAATTTAAAGCAAGATTAACATTTCAAAAGGGCGCACTTTATAAAAAATTTACTAAGGTAGTTTTTGATTGAAAATTTGATTTTACATCGAAAAATGAAGTTGAACAATTTGTGCGACCAATATTTCGTTTTTTTAATGAAAAAAACAGTATTGATTAAAAACTCAAAACTCGGTCAAAGATTTTTTGCCCATTCTGTAAATTTCTGAAAAGTTGGCATTTGAATGTCCTCTAAAACATATCAAAAAATAAAAAAAAATTAACCAGCAATTCCTGCCCAAAACAGGATTTTTTTAGGTACTTTTTTCTTGACCCTATCCGATTTCAATGAAACTTTGTAGACTTGTTATCCTAGGCATATATAAGCCATTTTTGTGTATATGGAGCCAGTTACACTCGATAATGACATTTGAGAAGGGCGTAAGTGTTTTAAATATTTTTGTATTTCGTAATTTAAATATTTCTGTATCTCGAAGCCGTTGCATCGTATCAAAATGTGGTCAAAGACAAACTTGTAGGAAATTTGACGGGCTTTCCGAAAAAATAAACTCAAAGAAAAATACACGCCACTTTTATGATATTTTTTGATTTTTAAGTTTAAAAGTAAAATTTGAAGGTGAGCCCACGATTTTTTTCGTTCAAAATTTTTGTGAAAATAGCCTAAGATGTTACAAAAAGGCTCACGAAAAAGGCAGGATGGAGCAACGCACCTAAAAAAATACAAAAATCATTTACTGAAACTGTTTTTTTAAATGTGCTCTAAAAGTCAAAATTTTCAAAAACCGAACTCGAGAGTCGATTCTCCAGACAATTTTACATAAAAGTCTCCATATTGACTATTCTCCTAAGTTTAATCCTTGTGAAGTTACAGCGGTTTTAAAAATAAAAATGTTGAAACAATAGGTTTTTTTGATGGTTTTTGGCAATTTCTATATGACAGACTTGATTTTTCAGTCTCGAAAATATTTTTACCGACATGCTCGTCCAATTTTCCATAAGTTTGTCTTTGACCACATTTCAAATGGATGTATAGGCTTAAGCTAATTGCACTGCTCATAACTGAAAACATAATATTTTTTAGTGTAGTATAGTAACCTAGATAGTTAATTAGCTTTTATCTGTAAGCCCATACATCCATTTGAAATGTGGTCAAAGACAAACTTATGGGAAATTGGACGAGCTTTTCGGTAAAAATATTTTCGAGACTGAAAAATCAAGTCTGTCATATAGAAATTGCCAAAAACCATCAAAAAACCTATTTTTTCAACATTTTTATTTTTAAAACCGCTGTACCTTCACAAGGATTGAACTTAGGAGAATAGTCAATATGGAGACTTTTATGTAAAATTGTCTGGAGAATCGACTCTCGAGTTCGGTTTTTGAAAATTTTGACGTTTAGAGCACTTTTCAAAAAAACAGTTTCAGTAAATGATTTTTGTATTTTTTTAGGTGAATTGCTCCATCCTGCATTTTTCATGAGTCTTTTTGTAACATCTTAGGCTATTTTCACAAAAAATTTGAACGAAAAAAATCGTGGGCTCACCTTCAAATTTAACTTTTATACTTAAAAATCAAAAAATTTCATAAAAGTGGCGTGTATTTTTCTTTCAGTGTATTTTTTTCGGAAAGTCCGTCAAATTTCCTACAAGTTTGTCTTTGACCACATTTTGATACGATGCAAAGGCTTCGAGATACAGAAATATTTAAATTACGAAATACAAAAATATTTAAAACACTTACGCCCTTCTCAAATGTCATTATAGAGTGTAACTGGCTCCATATACACAAAAATGGCTTATATATGCCTAGGATAACATGTTTACAAAGTTTCATTGAAATCGGAGAGGGTCGGGTACAACCGATTCCCTATCTGACATGGAATTGCTCTAACAACAATTTTTTTACAGTGTATTATTTTTTTTCAGTGTAGTCCTAATCCATACCTACAACTTTGCCGAAGACACCAAATCGATTAAAAAAATCCTTCAAAGATACAGATTTTTGAAGTTTCATGTATCATTTTTGTATGGACAGCTGCCGAATTTGTTTGGATAATTATATGGACAAACTAACGATGCAAAATGGCTTCTTTGAGCATACCGAAGCCACCAAAAGAGTTTCAGCCAGCTTAAAAAATATAAAAAAAAAAATCGAATGACCGAAATCTGAGAGAATTGCTCAATAAATAAAAGAGAATACAAAAAAATACAATAAAACAGCTAATTTTTGGGAACTATCTGCTTCTCTTTATTTGCCTAAATGTTTCGATGGATCAAAAAATACGAAACGGCGAACAGTGGGCTAAAAATATGTACTTTTTGAACCACTTTTTGCACGCAAACTGCTTAAAAACTGTGCTTTCTTAGCAAACTAAAAAAAAAAAAACAAAACATTTTTGCACGCAAAATCCGCACGCGATCCGTGCGCCCCCTAAAGCGGTCCCAATCACGCACGTCTCGACATGTCATGAAACTCAATCTCTCGCTCGACTCAACGCTCCTCTTCCGGTGTTGATCAGACATTGTTGTCTCATGCACTCGCGATCTTCCCGGAAGATTTCAACGATGGTTCGGGGGAGGAACCAACTGTTCAAACGGAAAAAAGAATGAGAAAAGTTTTTAAAAGGGGTTTCCTCTTCTTTCAAAATAAAAAAAAAAATACTCAAGAATATAAATGACAGTTAAGGGCAAATCTCTTTGACGTGCCTCTTCCGACAAACGCGAAGAAACAGCGGGGTGCGGAGTGCCTACGAAGATAACTGAAAATAATAACTTAAATAAGCTCGAATAAATAAATAAATTATGCAACCGAGCTTAAATCGGCGAGTGTGCGATGTCTTTTGTTGTTGTTCCCCGTTTCTTTGTATTGGTAAGCGAGAAGATAAAAACGAAGGAAAAAAACAAAAATGGTTGACGTGTGTTGCACGAATTGTCTCACACTCACACACCCACCCACCTTAAAAGTATTTGAGGTGCGCCGTCGACGCTCGGTTCGGCTCGTGTTTCGCGAGTAGATGTGGAAAATCAAAACATTCGAACGAAAATGAGAAAAAAAAAGCTCGACTACGGCAGGAAAAAGGTTCGCGCTTCGGAAGGAAATAGGCTAATTGTTACGGCCAACAGAGAAGGGGTGACCACGGATCGACGTGTGAGCTGAGTTTACGATGGTAGTCTTGGCAAATCAAGAGAATTTGTTTTCAAAAGGTTATAAATTCTGAATTTTGTGGGATTTGTTTTGCATTACATTAAATTTATATGATTTTTTTTATGAATAAAAAAGCTTGTAGAATTTTGACCTTTTGAAAAGTAACGCCCGACTTGGAAGACGTAGGTGGCTGTAAAAAGATTTTCAAGCTTGGAATACGAGACAAAGGGAGAAAATTTCAATTTGCAGTAATAGCCACAGGAACAGCAACAGCAACAACGCGTCCATTGTATTCTAATTGGGGGATAGAATTTTAAAGTTAAACACAATTTGGTTGTTGAAAAGAAGAGATGAAAGTCTTTGCAGGAGAACATTAAAGTGTGATGAGGTTGATGATCGGATTAGGGCTTTTATTTTCGTTTCAAGCTTGGTTTTAGCTGTTTCGATTTGTTTATATTTTTATTTTAAACAATTTTTTGGCAATAAAAGTAATTTGTTTTCTTTATCTTCTACTTTCAGGTAATACTACGACTTCAACATAGATCTATCATTCAAGATTTCGATTCAACCCGTTTCATCGAATCATATTTGCGGTAAATTTTACCTGGTTGGGCTGGCCGTTGAAAATAATAATATCGTGTGAGTACAGGCGATGCAGCAAAAATAGTTGTGCTACTGTAGTTAAAAAGCAAATAAAAAATCTACTTTTTTCCAATCTTTCAAGTACAACAATTTTAAAGCTGAGAATGTTTCATGTTTCAGATTACAAAAAATGTGTTGTGTTTCTTGGGATTTTTTCTCAATTTCACTGAAAGTCACAACATTGCAGAAAATGCTCTTTATTTATCCATTTGAGTCATTAAAAATATTAAAATCATGAGTTTGATTATGTTTAAGACTCGTTTTTTTTATTCTATATTTTTCATAAGCAGGAAAAAAATCAATCATATTTTACTATAGTCCAGAATCAATTATCCAAAGTCACAAATATCAAAAAGTTCCATTATCCGGAGATATTCAAAAGAGAGTAGGTCTCTACAATTTTGAAAGTTTTTAAAGATTTTTATATAAAAAATATATTTACTTTTTTAAAATTCAAGAGTTTTTTTTTTCCAAGGTTCAATAAATTTTTTTAGGGGTATTCAAAAACACAAAAAGCTAACAATTATAATGTTGTTGATTGGACCTTAAAAAAAACTCTAGAGTTCATCTTTAGATTCAAAATTGAAATATTCTTATTTTTGACATTTTCATATCATGAAAATATTTTCATTGAAGAGGGCAGAAAATTTCACATAATTTTTAATTGTTGACGTACAAAATCGATCCAACATTTGCCAATAAATTATCAGTAAAAAAATTGGCTAATCTAATAAAAGCCTTTTTTTTCTTAGCCCGTAGGATTTTTCTAAATCTATGTTATGCATTTTACATCACTATCATAAACATGTTGAATTGCTTGTAAAATTTGTAATTCAACTACGACCTTGTTTTTTTTCAAAACCAAGGAAGTCTAATGTTGTTAATCGATAAAAATATAAAATTATCGTTATCGTCATTTCGAGAATTCTATCGACGATAACTTTCAATGTTAAATACTCAAAATTGTTCACAAAATTCCGAATTTTCCAAAAATACTAAAATTATCAAAATTTGCAAATGAAGCGAAATTTGTAAGGCATTTTTAAATTATTAATTAATTATTAATTATTAAAAATACAAAATACCGTTTTTTTTTCGAAAAAACAAAAAAAAATCTAATTATTAGAGACTTTTTTGAAATATACTGCAATTTCACAAAATACCGTAATTTTTCGAAAATACTAAAACATTCGAAATTTGCAAAATGAGTATCAAACGAAGTGAAATGTTGTATGCTTTTTCACTTTGTAGAGTTTTTTTGTTTGTTGAATATTCAAAATTTGCAAAATGGGTATCAAACGAAGCGAAATTTTTATGCGTTTTCACTTCATTCCAGTTTATTTTTTGCTGAAAACTTTTTTTCCAAATATTGAAAATTAGATTTTTTTTAAATACGATAATTTGTGAAAATGTTAGTATTTTCAAAAAAAAAAAACAAAAATAAGAAAGGTTAAAATGCATACAATTTTTCGCTTGTTTGATACCTATATTTGAAACTATAAAAATTTTTAGTACATTTGAAAATATATGGTATTTTGTGGAAATTATAGTGTTTTCCAAAAAAGACTCTAATAATTTAAAAATGCCTAAAAAATTTCGCTTTGTTTGATACCCATATTGCAAATTTTGAAAATTTTAGTATTTTAAAAAAAATATGGTATTTTGTAAAAAGTTCAGTTTTCGACAAATAAACTCTTCAAAAGTGAAAACGTATACAAAATTTCGCTTTGTTTGACACCCTTATTGTAAAATTTGGAAATTTGAGTATTTTCAAAAAAAAAACGGTTTTTTATAAAAATTTGAGTACTTAAAAAAAACTACAAAATTGTGAAAAACCATACAAAATTTCTCTTCGTTTAAATTGTTCACAAAATTCAGTATTTTTTGAAAATAATCAAATTTTGAAAATTTGCAATATGGGTAGCAAACCAAGTGAAATTTGTATGGCATTTTTTAAATTATTAGAGTATTTTTGCAAAAATACTGAAATTTTCACAAAATACCGTTTTTTTCGAAAATACCAAAATTTTCCAAAATTTGCTAAATGGACAAAATAAATAAACAAAATAAACAAAGCGAAATTTTGTATGATTTTTCATTTTATAGAGTTTTTGTTTTGCTGAAAGCTAAAATGTTCACAGAATTTTGAAAATCATAGTATTTTTGAAAAATACGTGAAAAATTTAGTTGTTTTTTTTTTCAAACAAAACTACATTAAGTTATAAGGCATAACAAATTTCGCTTCGTTTGATTCCTATAATTGAAATTATGACAATTTTAGTACATTTGAAAATATATGGTATTTTGCAGAAATTTTTGTATTTTCCAAAAAAGACTCTATTGATTTGAACTGCCTAATAAATTTCGCTTTGTTTGATACCCATAATGCAAATTTTGAAAATTTGGGTATTCCCGAAAAATGACGGTATTTTATGAAAAAAAATAGTTTTCAATAAAAAAAAACTCTCTTAAAGTGGAATCGTTTAAAAAATTTTGTTCGTTTGATATTGTGCCATATTGTAAAATTATTTTTTTTAGTATTTTCAAAAATACGGTATTTTGTTAAAACTTAAGTATTAAAAAAAATACTATAAAAATGTGAAAAATTAAACAAAATTTATCTTCGTTCAAGTAGTTCTCAAAATTTTTGAAAACACTCAAATTTTGAAAAATTGCGAACGAAGCGGAATTTGTATGGCATTTTTATATTATAAGAGTCATTTTTGATAAATACTTAAAAAAAAAATAAAATTTGCCAAATGGGTATCAAACGAAGCGAAATTTTGTATGCTTTTTCATTTTATATTTTTTTTTTTTTTTGCTGAAAGCTAAAATGTTCTCAAAATTTTGAAAATTTGAGTAGTTTTGAAAAATATGGTATTTTATGAAAATTTTAGTTTTTTTCAAACAAATCTACATAAAGTTAAAAGGCATAACAAATTTCGCTTTGTTTGATTTCTTTAATTGAAATGACAATTTAAGTACATTTGAAAATATATGGTATTTTGTGAAAATTTTTGTATTTTCCCAAAAAGACTCTAATAATTTTAACTGCCTAACAAATTTCGCTTCGTTTTATATTCATATTGTAAAATTTGGAAAATCGAGTATTTTGGAAAAAAAAAATGTATTTTGTGAAAAAAAAAAAAATATCTAAAAATGTGAAAAAGCATTCTTTTCGTTTGATACTCATATTGCAAATTAGCCAATATGAGTACTTTCGAAAAAATAAGGTATTTTGTGAATAATGTTGAGTATTTATAATTTGAAACATTCTACATATTCAAAAATAATAATCTTTGTGAAAGCATTGAAAATTTAACATGATATGATTGAATTAGGTCGATTTTAAAAAGATTTTAAAAATGAATTATCGTCCATTTTCGGCGATAAGAATTATCGTTATCGTTAGCGAGCCTTGAACATTTTATCGTTAACAACCTTGAAACTTTGAAAAATATAAAAAGGTTTTTTAATCTCTTATAAACGTCAAATTTTGAACCCATTAATTAAAAAAAATAACATTACCCCATTAAAAAAATATTTTCGTAAATGCATTGTTATTTTGCATAAAGTTAGTATTTAAAAATATTTTGGCCCAGCGTAATCTCACTGCACTAGTCAAATAAAAAAAAATAAAAAAGTCATTTTCGATTGAATGTTTAGTTTTGCATGCAAAATTAAATGTTTCGATTATACAAAATTATCAGCTTTAACCTAAATCATTTATAAAACACTTAATAAATTTTGAAAATGATTTAAAAAATATTGGTCATTTTCATAATTAAACCAGTTGAAAATTTTAGGTATTCTCATAATATTATAAAAATAAACTCGGAACTACTAACATTAAAATTTTATAATGAATACATTTTTAAGGTCAATTTTTTCACTTCTCATTAAAAAACTAAAATTTGTAAACGGTTGAAAATAGCTTCTTTTCCCTTCCCCAAACCTCATCCAAATCAAATCAAAAGTGCCCTTGCTCACAATTTGCTCTGCACACACATACCCAATACCGTGTCGTGTCGAGGCTCGCGTATGTTTTGCAAACAAAGTTTATACACATTTTGGTGACCAAACTCAACACAGCGCTCAACTAGCAATCGGAGTTGGGGAGATCTTTTTTTTTATTCAACACTTTTACGGTTGTGTGCTCGAGTAGGCGCACGTAGCATCTACCTGTTGACAACCCGATTGTGTGTCTTCTTCTTAGTTGTACCACTCTTATGACGTGACTGCTTTCCAGAGGGACACTACTTGAAAGGAAATTCCTTCTGTCATCGTCGTCGCTCCTAATTGCTTCCGGACCTCAAGAATGCATTAAGGAATCTCCCATCAGGTGGTGAAGTGGCCTAATGAATCACCGCAGCAGATATCCACCTGTGTGCGATTCGAACCGATATGGTGCAACGTCCCACCGGTATGGGTGTCGCCACCCTACTCCACCGTTTAAGTGTGTTGGTGCTGTAGACCGACCGCTTGGTCGGCCTTCGGCTGAGCCGAACGTACTCGGAGCCCAGTGTGCTCAGTTGTTTACAATTCGTCGTACCGTCGACTTCGTCGGGTTTTGCTGCGCCGAGTCGCCTAGTCGCCAAGTCGGTGCGCGAACGCGAATTAGGAGGGTGTTGCGCGATAGAAAGTTTGGGGATTTTTTTTTTGGTTGGTGATTTGCTGTTTTTTTTCTCGGTTGGGTTGGAAAAGTGATCGTTACGAATACGTGGGGAGGAATCTCTGGATGCGCGCTTGTCTCCAGGTCGTGCGCTGTTGTTCAACTCTCAGTGTTGGTGTGTGATTGTAGTGTTTGCAAAAAAATGCAAAATGAATGTCTAGTTGACCACTTCGTCACGAGAAGCCGTGCTCCAGTAGTGGAATTATTAAAATGATGGATTGTGTGCCGCGAGGAAGGAAAAAAATAAAACACGGAGTTTGTGTGGAGTTCTGCACAGCAGTGTCTCTTGATTCAGTCACTCTTGAAGAGGCCGTTGTGTGTGCTGCCGCTGCCTGTGTGTGATATGTAATTATTGAAGCCGTTCGTCGAGGCCCGTTGGACCTCAGCTGTATAGTTCTGCTGCAACTCTGTAGACCCCACCGTCCACCACCACCACGGTGAACGGTTCTCAGCTATTGGTGCCAACTCTTGACACAATGAGACTTGGACGACGATTCTTGCCCGTTGGTGGTGTTGTTGCTGGAGTTGATGGATTCTCCTCGACGACGACGACGTCGAGCGAATCGCAAATTAGATTCATTCAAATGTCAATCACGAACCTCCCCCCCTCCACCTTTAAGGGGGTAGCTAGCAGCAGCAGTCAGGTTGATCAATAGGAGTTCCCCTCGAGGGGACTGCTGCTTGGAAAAATGGGTAAAACTATGCTCGTGAAGGAAGAGATTGACCGAGATGTTTTGGCTGGGAGATGAAGTGTGGCTATCTCGGGATGTGTCAGGAGTGGATGATCGGGTGGAACTCTTTTGAAGTGTGATGGAAGTGCATTGGGTTATTTTTCAAAGACAAGCTAGAGTGATAAAGGGGGTTTGAATTGGAAAAATGGAATGTTGAATGTTAGAGAAAGGTTTTCATGTTGGTACAACATACATTCAATAAAGGATTAATTTTTTTTACAATCTGGAGCTACTTCGGAGAAAGTTTTTTTTCAATTCAATTCAAAAAAAAAAGTTGAAGTTGAAAAGGTTGAAACAGAAAAAAAAGTTGAAGTTGAAAGGTTGAAATTTTGGTTGGCTGAACATCACCTTTTTTGTGTAATTTTACATTAAAAATGTGTAAAAATGAGATCCTGATGAAAATTCATCAGAAACTGATTAATATTTACCAATTCCTCATGTAATACTCCACTTTTTTTGACAAAGCAAAAAATCCGATGGTAAAATCGCATGCAAAAGCATGCACATCACCTTCGTTGCACACTACAATTTTTTTTAAACACAACAAAAAAAGTTGCAACCAATGGGATTCAAACCCAGCACCGCCTGTAAGGACTGGCGCCTTAGCCCGCTCGGTCAGCAGACCGATGAAGAACGGAAAGGATAAACGCATATGACCAGTGCTCTCAGATTTCGGTCATTCGATTTTTTTGTATTTTTTAATCTGACTGAAACTTTTTTGGTGCCCTCGGTATGCCCAAAGAAGCCATTTTGCATCATTAGTTTGTCCATATAATTTTCCATACAAATTTGGCAGCTGGCCATACAAAAATGATGTGTGAAAATTCAAAAATCTGTATCTTTTGAAGGAATTTTTTGATCGATTGGGTGTCTTCGGCGAAAAAAATATTTTTAAATTTTTTAAGCCAAGAATAACATTTTAAAAGGGCGTAATATTGAATGTTTGGCCCTTTTAAAATGTTAGTCTTGGTTAAAAAAATTTGAAAATATTTTTTTCGAAAAGATCGGAAAATTTCACGAATGTTTCATATTTTAACATTGAAAATCGGATCATTAGTTGCTGAGATATCTACATTGTAAAATGGTGTGTTGTTTGGGTGGGACTTAGAAAACATCAACTTTCCTGTTTTTAAACCTTTGCATGGCAATATCTCAGCAACTAAGGGTCGTATCAACAAAATTCAAAAATGCAAAATATAGAGAATTTTCTCAGCCTTTTAAAAATATTTTTTTCAAAAGTGGGCAAACATGTGCACTAATTTAAAAAAAAAATGAAAAACTTCGACTATTTTCAAAAAAGTCACATAAAAATGGATTTAACTTGAAAACGGTGCACTTTATCAAAATTTCACTACAGTACTTTGATTTTACATCGAAAAATGAAGTTGAAAAATTTTTGCAACCAATTTTTCGATTTTTCGAAAAAATCAGTATTGCTTCAAAAATTCATAACTCGCTTAAAGATTTTTTGCACAACCTGGCAATTTCTGAAAAGTTGGCATTTGATGTCCTCTAAAACATATCAAAAAATAAAAAAATAGTGTTTTTTAGCAAATCAAGTTTTAGTGACAAAAAGTTAAATAAAAAATGACCAAAAAATGTTTTTACCGTGCATCATTTTTTTTCAGTGTAGTCCATATCCATGCCTACAACTTTGCCGAAGACACCAAATCGATCAAAAAATTCCTTCAAAAGATACAGATTTTTGAATTTTCATACATTTTTTTTTGTATGGCCAGCTGCCAAATTTGTATGGAAAATTATATGGACAAAATAATGATGCAAAATGGCTTCTTTGGGCATACCGAAGGCACCAAAAAAATTTCAGTCGGATTAAAAAATACAAAAATTAAAATTTAAGAAAAAATACCGATTTCGTAGAGAATTGCTCATATATAAGTTTGATTTCGGTCAAGTAGGTTTCCCATACTGGTAGGTTACATATTTCATGGTGTAATATTACATAGAAATTCATAAAATAGTGCAACATTTATGTTACACCCAGGTCTTTTACAGTAGCTGGATCACAACTTTATTTGCTGTGTAGATTAGCTAAAAAATAATTAATCTCATTTTTTAGTCATTTTTTGGGGTAACTCGCTTTGTAGAAAATTCAACTAAGTTTGAACTTAATGCGAAAATTTACCCATCTATTCTTAGATTTCGTGAAGATTAAAGATTTCACGACAAGCAGTGGTTCAGATTTAAAATATTACCTTACATTTTCTATAATTTTTTTTTAATTTGTTGACCTTTTTTTTTTCAAAGTTTATTAATAATAACAGCAATAAAAAATCATGGTATGTAATATTACATCTAAGAATGTGGATAGATTTTGTGTTAGAAAAAGTGTGTAGTGATGCATAAAAAAATGTGTAAGTTTGCATGTGTTATTATTTTACTTATCGGATTGATTAGAGGTTAGGTAAAGTGCCAAATGAAAAAAAAATATCAAAATTAAACATAATTAGTTCATAAAAAAATGAAACATTTTTTTTTGTAATATTTGTAACGGCCTTAACATTTTAGGGAAAACGCAAATAAGTAGAATTTTTCATATCATACAACATTATTCCATCTTAAATCGCTTTCATTTCCGAAAAAACATTTACAAACAACATGTTTGAAGTGCATTGTGCAAGTTGACAGCTGTCACGCTCCGCACCTCTCTTCTCAGCTGGGCTGTACCCTTTTTTTCTGCAAATGCATCGCGCAAATGCCACTGTGCACCTGAGCGCTCTGGTGTGTGTTTGCGTTCATCAACGCTCGGAGAGTTCCCCCGTTCGAAGGGGACACATTTTTCTGGACCAGTGAGCCGCGGCGAAAGCACACCACACACTCTCGTCCGGAGGGTCTAATTTCCTACATTCGAAATAATGCTAATTTCCGCTTGCACGGGTACCTTCGCTTTTGCACGGAAAAAAATCCAGAGAATTTAAATTGAAAATTAATAGAAAAACTTCATTTTATGCGCAGGCGTTACGCTTTGTATTTCACCGATGTCTTTAAAATAGAACACTAATTTTGCTTTATTTTTGACCCAATTTATAGGTTGACACACTATGAACAAATTTCTTTGAAAGATTGTAAAAATATTGTTCTGTTTATGAGTAATCGACAAAATACAAAATGGTCATAAACGTAACGCATGTGTGAACATTATTCATGATATGATCAGTAACGTCTAGCGTGATTCCACGACTTCTAATTATGGTGTTGAAAATGCCACCTTATATTTAAAGAAAATTATTGATGTTCAATTTTGGATCATTCACGATACCGTGAACAAATGTTCACAACATCTTGAAATTATTCTTCCAGTGTTTCACTGCAAGTTGCAATGTACGATGTGTGTGCAACTACACTTGCCTCGAAGGGGTCCGAAAGTGGACCGGCGACCCTCTTCTTCTACCAGCAGGCAACTCTCGGTGTTGTGCCAACATGAAGAGGGAGGAGTCCGCGATCAGCTGCGCCCAAGTAACGCCACAACGCGAGTTTCACGTGGCTCCATGAGAAGAAGGAAAAAATGAAATTTGAAACTGGATTAACTTGATAGGCATTAGGAGCAGCCGCAATCGCGCTAAGCTCGCTCGCGCTGAAAGTGAAGTGTTTCGTACATGACCATCGATGTGTGTTCCGCGCGCCTTCAAGATCTTGGCACGAGGAAAGTGGTCAGTTGGGTGATTTGGGAACGGGGTAGAAGGAGGAGGGCAGGGTAGTGTGTACTTAACAACCGTGATTAGCTGCATTCCAGGTGAAATCGAAAGGAAGGTCAGAAATCAGTCGAGTGGAAACCGCCCGGCCCCCGTTGATTGAGTATGATGGAAGAGGCACAGGGAGGAGCACTTGGAGAAACATGTGCACCAGTTTGTTATCTGCCTGTTGATATTGATATTGACGTTGGACGGTTTTCACGAAAGAAAATGAAGCCAGCTCGTGAATAACCAAATTCATGAGCAACGTAAAACTTGTAAACACAACAAACAAAATTGTGAATAAATGTTCATGATTTTGAAAACATGAAGAAATCTGTTTACTTTCAAAGGATCAAACTTATAACCGTTTGGTCAAATTCTGCTTGCAAAACCGTGAACAAAACTTTGACTGTCATAAATTGAAAATTTGTTTCTAAAAAGAGGAACATAACGCCATGTAACGACTGATTGAACGTTTGTTCACGGATTCATGGTGTCCTGTGCAAATAACATGAATAATCCCCAACGTTACATGGCGTTACGTTCTCTTATTTTGTACATTTTCAACCGTTACTTGGTAACGGTCATGTGATGGTTCGGAGAAAAAAATGAATAGTTTTTGTTCAAGGTATCGTGAGTGTCCCAGTCGTTACAAGGCGTTACGTTCCGTTATTTTGTGTTAAATCAGGTGTTTCACGTCAACTTAAGTAGATATTTCACTTCAGCTGGATACCTTAAGATATCGAAGACATGTCAAGACTCTTCTTCACATTCTACCCCGATCATTTTAAGAAGAGAAGTGGAATGACGCGCCATCTCCCATAAAGGTGCGGCCAGGCAAATCGCATTCGACTTCACCACCGGAATGTCTGAGTGGTTTATTAGAATAAAAATTCAATCAGCGATCGTCGCATCGTCTCCTTTTCGAATTTGGAGAACCTGGCGATGTGGTGTGATGTGATTCGAATGCAGATGATGATGCCGGGAGGAATCGATTAAGAGGGATTCCACCAGCCATTAGTTCGTATTTTTTTGTGTCACCCTTAATTAGGAAATCTTCGGCGTTAAATCGACAGCGTCGATCATGAAAAATCTCGAACGGCAGTTCGCGCAGCTTCTTCTTTCAATTCCACGCAACGGGAGATCGCCGAAAGTATGTGAACTCGGTGCGAAACAGGTTTTTTTTTGGGTTCGGAAAGTTGGTCAATCTGCAGGGGGCTCGAGCGGTCATCCTTCGGCAAGGTCGGGCTTTTGGGGGGTTACAAGCGTAATAAAATTAGCAGCTGATTGCTCTTAACCCCTCGATTTCCAACCCAGACAGTTTATACGAGTGTTGCCAAAACATTTGTGCTGTTTTTTTTATTGTGACCATCAGTTAAGGGGGGCACACACACGCACACATACGGAGTTTTAACGGCTTTTGGTTGGCATTAACTTGAGGGCCCTGCTCCGCAGAAGGCATCAACACTGAATAAAAAAAGAAAATCATAAATTCAGACGTAACGGGCAATGGTCAACTCAAGATTGCTGTCCACTGGGCCGAAAGTGTGCACACACACAACACAGTTAAAAAAAAATCAATGTAATATTACATCGGGAAAGGGGTACATCGTTTATGTAAAAAAGATGTAATTTTACCTTTGAAAATGTGTAATTTTGCAACTTTTCTGGTGTAATGTAACATTTTAAGTCTAAATTGAGGTAAAATTACATCATAAAAGAGGTAATGTTCAACCTTTGAAAATTACACCATTCAAATCTACACTTTTTTTTTACTGTGAACAGTAATCGCACTTGGATTTGCCGCCAACAGAGGGCCATCGCTGATTTGTTAAGGTAGAGCGACTTGTTATTGACACTTTTGGGAACCCTTAACGCATTTATTACAAGTTGAGCAGATTTGAAAAAAATATCGAAATTCTCCACAAAACATTCCAAAATATTGAAAAAATAAAGTGAAAAAATGATTCGACATAGGTCGAAACTAGGAGCCCTTACAACGCACAGCAATCAAGCAGCCAAGAGTTTAATTTTGGAAATCGGTGCCACGCGAAGGTAAGGCCTCGCCGAATGATGAGCTTGCAGTTTTCGATGCAGCTCAGTAGTTCCGTCGGACGCCACCTGTTGGACGGCAGCGCAGTAGCGGGCAACAGTAGGATCTATCGGTTTCGGGGTCACGACAGGTGTCGGTGCCTTTGAATGAAAAATGAAAATTTAATTTTGTTTTATAAATTTCATCGCAGATTACTTAAAAAAAACTCTGAATTTTGTGAAAATTCTATTACTTTACACTCAAAACGTAAATCTCAAAATTCAACATTTGGCCTCATTTGATGAACATATTGCAAATTTAGAATATTTAAGCTTTTTTAATAGGTTTTATTCTGTAAAAAATACAAAGTACTAAAGTTGTTTTAACCATATTGCGAATTATTAAAATAGTATTAGTAAACAGTATTAGTATTAAAAAACAATATTTATCAATATTTGAGTATTGTACACTGAAAACACAGCCAGTGTAAAAAAAATATTCAAAATTTCAAAAAGTTTGAAAGTCATATGAAAAATTCTGTGAGATTTTCGACACATTTTTAAATCTGGATGAAATTTTTTGAGTACCTTTATGGGTAAAATAAGTAAGTAAATTGTTTGAACCTATGGGAATGGTATCTCTTAAAAACTAAAACCAAAAAATATTTTTTGTCTTTTTAATTGTTTTTTGATTTATTTTTTTTTAAATTTAAGCGAGGTCAATGATTTTTTACCTATAGAGCAATTCTCTACGAAATCGGTCTTTTTTCTTAAATTTTATTTTTTGTATTTTTTAATCCGACTGAATTTTTTTTGGTGCCTTCGGTATGCCCAAAGAAACCATTTTGCATCATTAATTTGTCCATATAATTTTCCATACAAATTTGGCAGCTGGTCATACAAAAATGATGTATGAAAATTCAAAAATCTGTATCTTTGAATTTTTTGATCGATTTGGTGTCTTCGGCAAATTTGTAGGTATGGATATGGACTATACTGGAAAAAAATGATACACGGTAAAAAAACTTTTGGTGATTTTTTATTTAACTTTTTCTCACTAAAACTTGATTTGCAAAAAAAAAAACACTATTTTCATTAATTTTTTTTTGATATGTTATAGAGGACATCAAAAATTTTAATATTACGCCCTTTTAAAATGTTAGTCTTGGTTAAAATATTTTTTTCGAAAAAATCGCAAAATTTCACGAATGTTTAATATTTTAACATTGAAAATCGGACCATTAGTTGCTGAGATATCGACATTAGAAAATGGTGGGTTGTTTGGGTGAGACTTAGAAAACATCAATTTTCCTGTTTTTAAACCTCGTATCAACAAAATTCAAAAGTGCAGAATATAGAGAATTTTCTCAGCTTTTCAAAAATATTTTTTTCAAAAGTGGGCGAACATGTGCACTAATTTAAAAAAAAATGAAAAACTTCGACCATTTAAAAAAAAATCACCTAAAAATGGATTTAACTTGAAAACGGTGCACTTTATCAAAATTTCACTACAGTACTTTTTGATTGCAAATTTGATTTTACATCGAAAAATGAAGTCGAAAAATTTTTGCGACCAATTTTTCGATTTTTTTGAAAAAACCAGTATTGATTCAAAAATTCATAACTCGCTCAAAGATTTTTTGCACAACCTTGAAATTTCTGAAAAGTTGGCATTCCTCTAAAACTAAAAAAAATAAAAAAATAAAAATAGTTTTTTTTTGCAAATCAAGTTTTAGTGACAAAAAGTTAAATAAAAAATCACCATTTTTTTACCGTGTATAATTTTTTTCCATGTAGTCCTTATCCATACCTACAACTTTGCCAAAGACTTGGTGTCGATCAAAAAATTCCTTCAAAAGATACAAACTCGCACTTTTTTGCCAGTTTGCCAAACTTTTTTGACAGTTTGCCAAACTCGCAAACAAGGCAAAATGTATGCAAGCTGACGTTTGTACAAATAAATCCAGGCAAACAAACAAAGCAGGCAAACAGCGCGAGTTTGCTTGTTTGTTTGCCGTAGTGTAATAGCTCCTTGAGTAATCAAAAATATTTTTTTCGGAATTGCAAAAAAAAAATGTTGAATGAAACTCGTTACAAATCTCATTTTTTCGCAACTCGTCTCGTGCTGAAAAATTCACCATTTTGAAACTCATCGCACAAACTTTTATTTCATTGTCATTTTTTGCCTTTTTACCAACCTTCGAGAAAGATATTTGGAATTGCCTTGATTTGCTAATATTGGAAAACAATATATCAAAAAGCATTGACATAAAAAGGTACAGAAGTTTAAATAATCAACTCTAAACACAGCTATTTTTTTTCTTGTGATTAAACTTTTTTTCTATAAAAATTGTAGTGCTCTGTTTTTATTTTATTGGTTTTATTTCTAATGTTTTCATCATGTTTTGCAAAAAAGAATCAACTATTTTTCTTCTTTTATGATTTTTCTTTCCTTCTTGTTATTTTATATATTTATCCAGTAAAATTTATTTTCCTAATCTTGTTTTATGGTTTTGCTTCTTTTCACATTTTTTGTTAACCTAATAATATCAACAACAAAACATTTTTTTATTTCAAAATAAAATCATTAAAGTTCTAAACTTAGAAAATTCCTGAAAATTGATGTTTCTGTAAATTTTTAGATTAGGTTGCCAAAATACAGTTTGGAAGCATTCAACTAGAAAAAATCTATCCTGAATATCGTCCATTTCATAAAAAACCACTGCATTTCCTCAATTTCAAGATTGCATCTCCTGGTTTTATTGCAAAACAAAAAACCTAAAAACCACCTCAATAAAATTCAGCCCGAGCCCCCCGAACTGCTCCAAATTAAATCCACTTTTTTATTGTTATTAATACGAGCAATTTCCGCTCCTCGGTGTCTCCCCCCTTTCAGACAAAAATTCAGCTAGCATTTTTTTTGCTGCTGACTTTCGACAGCTTGCCCCCTCGAAAGCCGGTGGTAATTAATTTGCGCTCGGTTTGTTTTCGTTGGCAGAAGAACTTCCTTCTCTTGAGTGTTGTGTTTTTTTTTTTTGCTTCTTTCATCTTTATCGAACGTCACTGAGACTTGAGTTGGAGTGAGAGAGAGATAGGCAACTCCCCGCCTCTGGTAAAATATGACCAAAAAGTAACTGTAGTCCGGTGTTATCGGATTTCTTTTACTATTTTTTCGCGAGCAGCCCGAAAAAAAAGTGGCCTTTCCTCAAAAAGCGGTCGCGTTGATCTCGATTTTCGTTTTCGCGAGCTAGAAAAGAAGTGACAAATGTCGCGAGTTTCTCATTTTCTTTTGTCAACGTCACCTGTCGCGCAGGGTTTGAAATGAAGCCGGAGTTGGGGCTCTACCGCGAAGCGGTTCTAATCTGAACCGCGAAATCGGAATAATTAGTTGTAATTTTGGGTTTCCGGTTTCCGGCGAAGGGATTGTGGATCACTTGGAAAGCAAAACGAATCTTGCACAAGCGCCGCCGCCATAAATGTTTGCAAAATTCGCCAAAACAAAAGTTCAACCGGTCGTCCATTAAAGTAGAAAGCAATTTGCAGAAAAAAATCCAATTTCGGTCGTAACCGCACACTTTTCTATTGCTGCAAGTCCACACAAATTGCAGCGCCAAATTGCGCGCTCTTTCCCTCACTCACTCATTTTGGTTTCCGTTCCGAAAAATCAAAAGCAAAATTGAAAGAAGAAGAAAAAAAAATGCATTTTGGCGAGCGCAATTTGGTTGCGGCGATCACGTCATCGTGTTACACTTTTACAGGGGAGACGCGATCTGTCGAACGAGTCAGAGTCAATCCAGGTCATCGTGAAGGTCATAATCGAGCCCAAAGACCTCAAATTATTTTGATTTGAAAGGTCTCAAAATTTAGAAAATAAAAATAAATAATATTCTTCCAACGCCAATTTAGATTACAAGCTCCAAGGTCATTGTGGTCATTGAGGTCTATCAATAGGTCATAATCGGGTCCTAAGACCTCAAATTGTTTAATTTGAAAGGCCACAAAATAAAAAATATATAATATTCTTCCAACGCCAGTTTAGATTACAAGCTCCTAGGTCATTGTGGTCATTGAGGTCATTCAATAGGTCATAATCAGGCCCTAAGACCTCAAATTGTTTAATTTTAAAAGTCTCAAAATTAAAAAAAATTCTGCCAACGCCAATTTAGATTACAAGCTCCAAGGTCATTATGGTCATTCAATAGGTCATAATCGGGTCCTAAGACCTCAAATTGTTTTATTTGAAAGGACACAAAATTAAAAAAAAAATATTCTTCCAACGCCAGTTAAGATTACAAGCTCCTAGGTCATTGAGGTCATTGAGGTCATTCAATAGGTCATCATCATTGAAAGGTCACAAAATTAAAAAAAAAAAAATATTCTGCCAACGCCAATTTAGATTACAAGCTTCAAGGTCATTGTGGTCATTCAATAGGTCATAATCGGGTCCTAAGACCTCAAATTGTTTAATTTGAAAGGTCACAAAATAAAAAAAATATATAATATTCTTCCAACGCCAATTTAGATTACAAGCTCCTAGGTCATTGTGGTCATTGAGGTCATTCAATAGGTCATAATCGGGCCCTAAGACCTCAAATTGTTTAATTTGAAAGGTCACAAAATTAAAAAAAAATATTCTGCCAACGCCAATTTAGATTACAAGCTCCAAGGTCATTGTGGTCATTCAATAGGTCATAATCGGGACCTAAGACCTCAAATTGTTTAATTTGAAAGGCCACAAAATTAAAAAAAAAAATCTTCCAACGCCAGTTTAGATTACAAGCTCCTAGGTCATTGTGGTCATTGAGGTCATTCATTAGTTCATAATCAGGCCCGAAGACCTCAAATTGTTTAATTTTAAAAGTCTCAAAATTAAAAAAAAAATTCGGCCAACGCCAATTTAGATTACAAGCTCCAAGGTCATTGTGGTCATTGAGGTCATTCAATAGGTTATAGTCGGGTCCTAAGACTTCAAATTGTTTAATTTGAAAGGTAACAAAATTAAAAAAATAAATAAATAATATTCTTCCAACGCCAATTTAGATTACAAGCTCCTAGGTCATTGTGGTCAATGAAGTCATTCAATAGGTCATAATTGGGTCCTAAGACTTAAAATTGTTTAATTTGAAAGGACACAAGTTTAAAAAATAAAATAAATGATATTCTACCAACGCCATCTTCGATTACAAGTCCTAGGTCATTGTGGACAATCATTAGGTCATAATCGGGTCCTATGACCTCAAATTGTTAAAATTGAAAGGACACAATTAAAAAAAAATGATATTCTACCAACGCAATCTTATATAAGAGCAGTTCTCTAGGATTTCGGTCATTCGATTTTTTTTGTATTTTTTAATCCGATTGAAACTTTTTTGGTGCCTTCGGTATGCCCAAAGAAGCCATTTTGCATCATTAGTTTGTCCATATAATTTTCCATACAAATTTGGCAGCTGTCCATACAAAAATGATGTATGAAAATTCAAAAATCTGTATCTTTTGAAGGAATTTTTTGATCGATTTGGTGTCTTCGGCAAAGTTGTAGGTATGGATACGGACTACACTTGAAAAAAATAATACACGGTAAAAAAAATTTGGTGATTTTTTTATTTAACTTTTTATCACTAAAACTTGATTTACAAAAAAACACTATTTTTATTTTTTTTTAATTTTTGATATGTTTTAGAGGACATAAAATGCCAACTTTTCAGAAATTTCCAGGTTGTGCAAAAAATCATTGACCGAGTTATGAATTTTTAATCAATACTGATTTTTCAAAAATCGAAATTTTGGTCGTAAAAATTTTTCAACTTCATTTTTCGATGTAAAATCAAATTTGCAATAAAAAAGTACTTTAGTGAAATTTTGATTAAGTGCACCGTTTTCAAGTTAAAGCCATATTTAAGTGACTTTTTTGAAAATAGTCGCAGTTATTCATTTTTTAAAATTAGTGCACATGTTTGCCCAGTTATGAAAAAAATATTTTTGAAAAGCTGAGAAAATTCTCTATATTTTGCTTATTCGGACATTGTTGATACGACCTTTAGTTGCTGAGATATTGCAATGCAAAGGTTTAAAAACAGGAAAATTTATGTTTTCTAAGTTTCACCCGAACAACCCACCATTTTCTATCTTCAATATCTTAGCAACTAATGGTCCGATTTTCATTGTTAATATATGAAACATTTGTGAAATTTTCCGATCTTTTCGAAAAAAATATTTTCGGAATTTTCAAATCAAGACTAACATTTCAAAAAGGCCAAACATTCATTATTACGCCCTTTTAAAATGTTAGTCTTGATTTGAAAATTCCGAAAATATTTTTTTCGAAAAGATCGGAAAATTTCACAAATGTTTCATATATTAACATTGGAAAATTGCTGAGATATTGACGATAAAAAATGGTGGGTTGTTTGGGTGAAACTTAGAAAACATCAATTTTCCTGTTTTTAAACCTTTGCATTGCAATATCTCAGCAACTAAGGGTCGTATCAACAAAGTCCGAATAAGCAAAATATAGAGAATTTTCTCAGCTTTTCAAAATATTTTTTCAAAACTGGGCAAACATGTGCACTAATTTTAAAAATGAAAACTGCGACTA
Organism: Culex quinquefasciatus; assembly: GCF_015732765.1. Classification (NCBI taxonomy): domain Eukaryota; kingdom Metazoa; phylum Arthropoda; class Insecta; order Diptera; family Culicidae; genus Culex; species Culex quinquefasciatus. The sequence goes on from NC_051861.1 coordinate 125,862,825, forward strand.
TTTTCAAAAAGTCACTTAAATATGGCTATAACTTGAAAACGGTGCACTTTATCAAAATTTCACTAAAGTACTTTTTGATTGCAAATTTGATTTTACATCGAAAAATGAAGTTGAAAAATTTTACGACCAAAATTTCGATTTTTTGAAAAAATCAGTATTGATTAAAAATTCATAACTCGGTCAATGATTTTTTGCACAACCTGGAAATTTCTGAAAAGTTGGCATTTTATGTCCTCTAAAACATATCAAAAATAAAAAAATAAAAATAGTGTTTTTTGTAAATCAAGTTTTAGTGATAAAAGTTAAATAAAAATCACCAATTTTTTTACCGTGTATTATTTTTTCCAGTGTAGTCCGTATCCATACCTACAACTTTGCCGAAGACACCAAATCGATCAAAAATTCCTTCAAAAGATACAGATTTTTGAATTTTCATACATCATTTTTGTATGGACAGCTGCCAAATTTGTATGGAAAATTATATGGACAAACTAATGATGCAAAATGGCTTCTTTGGGCATACCGAAGGCACCAAAAAAGTTTCAGTCGGATTAAAAAATACAAAAATTAAAATTGAAGAAAAAAGACCGATTTCGTAGAGAATTGCTCATAACTAGTCCTAGGTCATTGTGGACAATTCAATAGGCCCTAATTGGGTCCTAAGACTGCAAATTGTTTAATTTGAAAGGTCACAAGTTTAAATAAATGATATTCTACCAACGCCATCTTAGATTACTAGCTCCTAGGTCATCGTGGACAATTCTATAGGTCATATTTGGGTTCAGCGACCCCAAATTTGTTAAAATTGTCGACAGCCTCGTTACAGCCACACCATTTTGGACCTTTGTGACATAGCTAGAAGAAGCTCCGAAAGTGGTTCAAAAAAGTCAAATGATCGGGGTGCGTCACGGACACACTGACAGATTTTGATCGTTTAAACTAAAGTTCTTGTAACTTTAGACAGATCAATCTAAATCGAGTCAAATTTTACTGTACTTCTGCAAGAAGTCTCATAAATCTGAACCCCAATGAAAAATCCAAATCCGTCAAACAAAGTCTGAGAAATCTACGTTTGTAACACACACACAGCCATCAGGAACCTTTGCCTGTTGAAATCCGATCGTCACTGTGCCGCCCAGACGTCGTGACTCAGTGACCACAGCGCGGTCATTGGCACGACCCGGCGGAGAAAGAAGCCCCGCCGAAAGCGGTCAGCGGTGGTGGGCAAGACTGCGCGCGCGTCCAATCTTGGTATTGTGTGTGCACTTTTGCGCGTTAGGCAACCCCAAGAAGTGCAATTCGGTACGGATTAGCTGCGCAAGTGGCGGCGGCAATCGGCTGGAAATGCACAAGGTTGGGTAACTTTCGGGTAACTCGGGACGTTTTGAGCGAGCGGGGAGATTCGGCGTGGGATACTGAAGCAAGTGGAAGTTTCGAATTTTCAAGCAGAATATGCAACGCGGGTCACTGAAGCTACCTGAAGTTGGACCTGATCTGATTACTTCGAAATTGACCCCTGTTGAGAGGGCTGACTTCCAGATCTTCACTCAAAGAGGTTCTCAGATGATCTTGAGTGTCGAACCCTATTTGTAGAGTGTCATTTGCGAGACATTAAAGCTACCTGAAGTTGGACCTGCTTCAAATTCATCGAAATTGACCCCTGATGATCATGCTGACTTCCAGATCTTCACTCCAAGAGGTTCTCAGATGACCTACGGCGTCAAACCTTTTTAGTAGAGTATCGGTTGTGAGACACTGAAGCTACCTGAGGTTGAACCTGTTCTGAATACCTCGAAATTGACCCCTGTTGATCATTCTGACTTCCAGATCTTCACTCCAAGAGGTTCTCAGATGACATACGGCGTCAAACCTTTTTAGTAGAGTATCGGTTGTGAGACACTGAAGCTACCTGAGGTTGAACCTGTTCTGAATACCTCGAAATTGACCCCTGTTGATCATTCTGACTTCCAGATCTTCACTCCAAGAGGTTCTCAGATGACCTAAGGCGTCAAACCTTTTTAGTAGAGTATTGGTTGTGAGACACTGAAGCTACCTGAAGTTGAACCTGTTCTGAATACCTCGAAATTGACCCCTGTTGATCATTCTGACTTCCAGATCTTCACTCCAGGAAGTTCTCAGATGACTTATGGTGCCGAACCTTCAATCACAGTATCTAACGCAAGTCACTGAAGCTACCTGAAGTTGAACCTGTTCTGAATACCTCGAAATTGACATCTGTTGATCGGGTTGACTTCCAGATCTTCACTCCAAGAGGTTCTTAGATGACCCCGAAGTGTCAAAACCATTGGGTAGAGTATCAGTTGTGAGTCACTGAAGCTACCTGGAGTTGGACCTGTTTTGAATCCCTCGAAATTGACCCCTGTTGATCGGGCTGACTTCCAGATCTTCACTCCAGGAGGTTCTCAGATGACATACGGCGTCAAACCTTTTTAGTAGAGTATCGGTTGTGAGACACTGAAGCTACCTGAGGTTGAACCTGTTCTGAATACCTCGAAATTGACCCCTGTTGATCATTCTGACTTCCAGATCTTCACTCCAAGAGGTTCTCAGATGACCTAAGGCGTCAAACCTTTTTAGTAGAGTATTGGTTGTGAGACACTGAAGCTACCTGAAGTTGAACCTGTTCTGAATACCTCGAAATTGACCCCTGTTGATCGGGCTGGCTTCCAGATCTTCATTCCAAGAGGTTCTCAGATGACCTACGGCGTCAAAACTTTTTAGTAGAGTATCGGTTGTGAGACACTGAAGCTACCTGAGGTTGAACCTGTTCTGAATACCTCGAAATTGACCCCTGTTGATCATTCTGACTTCCAGATCTTCACTCCAGGAAGTTCTCAGATGACTTATGGTGCCGAACCTTCAATCACAGTATCTAACGCAAGTCACTGAAGCTACCTGAAGTTGAACCTGTTCTGAATACCTCGAAATTGACATCTGTTGATCGGGTTGACTTCCAGATCTTCACTCCAAGAGGTTCTTAGATGACCCCGAAGTGTCAAAACCATTGGGTAGAGTATCAGTTGTGAGTCACTGAAGCTACCTGGAGTTGGACCTGTTTTGAATCCCTCGAAATTGACCCCTGTTGATCGGGCTGACTTCCAGATCTTCACTCCAAAATGTCTTTAGATGACCCTGCAGTGTCAAACCCTTTTTGTTGAGCATCAGTTGCGAGTCACTGAAGCTACCTGAAGTTGGACCTGCTCCGAATTAATCGAAATTGACTCCTGTTGATCGTAATGACTTCCAGATCTTCACTCCAGGAGCTTCCCAGATGACCTACAGTGTCGAACCTTTCTGGTAGAGTATCAGTTGTGAGTTACTGAAGCTACCAGCGAGTCAACCTCAAGAAACCCCCTAATTTTTCTCAACCGATGAGCCAATTGATTTCAAGAACTTCAAAACTTAGGACCTTTAAGCGTTACAACGCCATCGCACCGGGGCTCGTTTACATCGATCGCGCCAAATGCATTCAGAATTAAAAAAAACGCGAACACCTAGAAGGTGTGTACCAAACCTGTTTGCCGTATAGCTGCTGTTGACACGACCGAGCTCTCGACTTCTCGACTCTGGACATCGCCATATCACAAACTGCGCTATTCAGCGTCCTCGGTTGTCGATTCAGCTGAGCAAAGCGGCGCGTGTTGTGTGCGCTGTTCTAAGCCAAGTTCTAACCAAACCCGATATCGTTCAAGGACTTGAACGAACGAATCTCTCGTAGTCTGTGAGTAGTCGACGGTCTCGCTGAAACTAGACATGTCAAGGGGAACGCTCTGTTACGAGTGACCCGGAGTTCTAATTGGGTTGTGCAACTCGCCGAGTCTAGAGCTCGAAGAATGTCGGAAAGAATTTCCACCACGTTGCGTAGGAACTAGCAAAAGCTTGCGTAGATGAAAGCCGTCGATCGCGAGCTTGGGAAATGCTAACTAGGTTCGACGCTTGCGCATACATATGCAAAAGATCATCGGATCGTTGTGGGGTGAAATCTAGCAGATCGCTAAGAGCAGGCAGCAGATTTTGCATTGTTGAAGTAGTGGGCGTCCGCGCGCGGAGTTGAGATGTATTTATGTGCGAGTTGGTCGTTAATTATACAGTCAGTTGAAGGGGAAGGGAGGAGCGTCCGACAACAGTTGCCGTAGGTACCACTCCTAAACCCTTGTTGCTCGGAAGGGGTTTCACTCTAATTGATTGCTGGGCGAAGAGAAATGGGCACAAATTGTGCGGGTCCACAATTACGGGTCTTGCGCGCGCGTATGTTTGCTTTTCAAGAACAATGAGAGGGGTTCCCTCTCGAGACAAATTTCTTGATTGTTCACAGGTCGTCGCGATGCACCCCGTTCGTTTGACAACACCATTTTCTTCCAGGGCGTTTTGAACCTAAGTTGACGTTGAATTTTATGTTCTAAGGGATCATCAGAAGGGCCGTTTCGCTTAACCTAAAAATTATAAAACAAGTCCAAAGGGGCGCTTTGAAAAAAAAAACCTTAAAAAGGGGCGCTTTAAACTTCAAAACAACCATTGCCGAATTTATCACTCGAAAGGGGTGCTTTTTCATGAAGGGTGCATCTTTTATGTTGAAAAACAAAATTTAGGAGGTCTCTTAAGGTTGAAATTTGGAAAGGGGCGTTTAGAACCTGCTTGGTGCCTTTAAATCTAAAAATGTAAAAAACATTTGAAAAAGATTTTTCAGTTTTCAATTATACATAAAACCGAAAAAACTCAGAATCTAAAATTATCATTTCGGAGGGCGTTTTGTTAACAATTATATAAATTTCAAAAGGGCACTTTAAGTTGGACTCAGCAAAGGGCACTTAGAATCTTGTTTGTTCTTGATGATACATAAAAAAGGGTGCATTCGGAGAACAAAGAACCCCTAAAACTACCTGAATTTAATTTATTCGGGCGCTTGGAACCTTTTTGGTGATTCCTCTCAACCCATTTTACCAAAATTACTCGGGCATTTAGAACGTTTTTGGTGCTTCAAATCTATTTAAAAAAAACATCCACAAGGGGCGCATTGAATGAAAAGGTCTTGAAATACCTTTACCTAATTTATCACTTCAAGCGGTGCTCCTTGTTAATAAGTCGCCCTTAAGCGTTACTCTTCTTGTGGCAAACAATTTTCAGAAAAGCGCTTGTAAAAAATATTAAAGGGCGCAGCTCTTCTAGTGACAGAGAAATATCAGAAAAGCGCTTTAAGTTGGAATTAGGAAGGGCGCCTAAAAACGTTTTTTTTTGCTTGAAATTTATGAATAATAAAACATTTACAAAAGATGCTATTGGGTAAACCCCTGAAATTACCAAAATCTAATTTATTCGGGCGCCTAGAAAAGGTGCTTCAAATCTAAAAATGATAAAACAGTAGAAAGGGACGCAATAATGAAAAACAAAATATCCTAAACTAATTTTTTAGGGGCGTTTATAACGTTTTTTGTGTTTCAAAACATTTTACATTTTAAAGGGCTTTTTGAGTGACTTTAAAATACTTTTACTGTATTTATCACTTCAAGCGGTGCTCTTCGGTAATAATTTTTGAGGGGCTTTTAAGAAGGGCTTTTGTTAGAAATTCTTGAAGGGCGTATCTCTCCTAGTGGCAGAGAAAGTTAAGAAGGGCGCATCAAGTTGGACTAAAAAATACGTGCTTAGAACTTTTTTGGTGCTTGAAATCAGGAATTATTAAAAAAAAGAAAAGGGGACATTCGGTGAACAAAAATCCACTGAACCAAATTTATTGGGGCGCTCAGAACCTTTTTCTTGAGGCACGAAAAATATAAAATACTAAAAAAGGACCCTTCAGATAAAAAGAAATCCTTCGAACTAATTTGACCTAAATTACAGGGTCTTTTAGAATGATTTTGATGCTTCAAATCTATAATAGAAAATTCAAAAGGGGCGCTTTGACGAAAAAAAAAAAACAAACTATTAAAATACTTTTACATAATTTATCACTTCAAGCGGCGCTCTTCGCTAACAATTCTTGGAGGGCGTTTTTCTTGCTGTGACAATCAAATTTTAGAAGGGCGCTTGTAGATAAATTTTAAAACGGCCGGATCTAAACATTGTTGATGCTTTTTAATCTATCTATAAGTAATAAAAACTATTACTAAGGATGCAGTAAAAAGAATCCTTTAAACTCTTTGTTAATATTCTTGAAGGGCACTTCTCCTATAGTGACAAACAAGTTTAAGAAAGGTTTTTCAGTAAAAGTTTAAAGGGGGCGTTTTGAACCCTTTTGGTACTTCTGAATAGATGACGAAACATTTTCAAAGGTGTGCGTTAAAATTCTTTAAAAATATTCTAACCTAATTTATAACTCCATGGGGTGCATGGATCTCAAAGACATTTCAAAAGGGCGCTTGAATTTAAACTTAACGCAGTGGCGTTAAAAACATTAAGGATGCTTCAAATCTCTAAGTGAAAAAAAAAACACATTTAAAAAGGGGCACAGTGAATACACCTTGAACCAACTTGGGTCTAACCTATCATTCCAAGGGGTGTTCGTTGTTAATGTTCCTGAAGGGTGTTTCGCTTCTAGTGACAAACTAATTTTAGTGGGGCGTTTGTAGTTAAACAGAGAAAGGGCTGCTTAGAACCATTTTTGCGATTCAAATATATGACTGATAAAACTATGGGGTGCCTGTAACAATTCTTGAAATTATATACTCATGCCTCACAAATTAATGCTGGGTGTTTTTATATTCGCATTTGTTCTGTCTGAAATTTGAGCTTTTTGTACTAAGTTTGATTAATGTTTTAAAAAATTACGTTGCATGCATCTTAAAGTTGCTATTTGAAAAATGGGGCGCTCCAAATTTTCATATAAAAGGGGCGTTTTGACACTTCCCTGAAGAAAAAGGGTGCCTTTAATAACTCGTGAAGGGCTCTTGAAGTTGATAGTTAATAAAAGGGGCGTTTCTCAAATTTCAAACAAAAGGGGCGTTTTGAAACTTTCCTTAAGAAAAGGAAAAGGAGTCAAATTTCTTGGAAGTTTTTTGATGATTTGAATCTTTTTTCTTTTTAACAAGTGCAAAAGGACTCTTTCAAAACACCTTCAAACAACCATTGCCGAATTTATCACTTCAAGTCAAGTCTTCTAGTGAATAAATTTCAGGAGGGCGCTTGTAGATGAAAACGAAAAAAAGGCGACCCGCAACTAACTTAACGTTTTGTAAGCTTCAATTAAAAATGTATACTTTAAAGGGGCGCTTTGGGTAAAAAAAATCATGGAGGGTGCTTCTTTGCTTGAGACAAGCAATTTTTTTCCATGAAATTTGTTGGTGCTTTAAATTTATATATAATATTTTTGAAGAGGCGCAGTGAAAAAAAGGTCTTCAAGGGGTGCTCTCCGCAAAAAGCTTTTAAAGGGCGCTTCACTTCGTTTGCAGTTAAGAACTGCAATAAAATGCTTTATACTTTTAAATCTTTTTCTTAGATGATCTCAAAAAGGGACACTTCTAAAAAAAAATTTAAAGAGGGGCATTTTGAAGCTTTCCAAAAACCTTAGAAGAAAATTAATATCGGGGTCACACTCTGTCTCAAACCTCACCGCTAGAAAGACCCCATTTGAAGGGTGACTAACCGTACAACAATCTGCAAATCTGCTAGGTCGTCACAGCCGCCACCTTTTATTTCACTGGTAAGATCTAACGACCGGCCTAAAAATCAAGAGGGCGCTTACATCACCACCCGAGCAAAAGGGTAATAAAAATATTTGCCAAACTGAACTGAACTGCTGAAGGTTTCCCATGACCGCTGCTGCAGCAGCGGTGGTCCAGTTTTTGGGCCTGACCCAACCACCATCTGACCCCTGCAACAGCTGTTCGCCGCCTGAATGCCACTTGGATCGTTGGAGGTATGACCGCGATTGCTGGGACCGTTCGGTGGTGCGAGTTCGATTTGAACTGTGACGTTCAAGCTTCAATTCCAAACCAACTACCGCTCACGGTCCCCAGTCGGTAGTATCCGCTCCGAAGGGAGGGGGAGTGGCTCGTTACTATTTTCGCATGAGTTGTCTTTTGGAGGCTGCCCACTACTGCTACATGAGAGTGAGAAAACAAGGGAAAACAGCTTGTTACCTTCTTGCTGCTTGTAGCTGCGCATTGTGCGCGCGGGGCTTTCGATTTGCTTCATGTGAAAATTGAGTGGAATTCCAAGCATTAAAGCCCTGCTGGTTGTAAACTACATTAGTTTCGCATACCCCGCCGTCGTCGTCGCCGTGCCTTTGGGTCGAGTCCGTCAAAACTACAATTACTCACGTCTTCGCTCGGCGCGGCGATGGTGTCAGTGACAGTAAACCATATAAATATATCTATAGGTATAAACACGGTGCAGTCATAATACGTGCCGTAATAACCGTTTTGGCCCGGGTCAGGCTGGAAGCGATTGTTTTCACTGCAAAACTTATGAAAAAGAAACCTCTCTCGGTGAGGGTACGGAGAGAGAGGTGAGAAAGGGGCACCAAAATCTTGTTTGGTGAGCTTTTGCAAGCTTTTTAGTACGGGGCTACTTCAGAGCTGCCACTTCCTCATTGTGTGGATTGAATGCACTGACGAGACCTGAACACACACACACACACTTTTCCTTTCCTGTGTTGTTGTCGTCGGAACAAGTTTTCCACACCGGATTGGCACGGTGTTGTAACAGCACCAGCTCGGTAGCGAATTTCAGATTAATCCCATTAGTGGAGAAATGGAGACATTTCTTTTACAAGAGGATTTTCTTTTCACCAACTTGAAATCTCTCGATTCCACTTTAATTTCGTGGAGAGTTCCAGCTTGAAAATCAAGTCATGTCACAGTCTTAGTTTTGTCTTTTGTTTTTTGATTTTTTGTCGTTTTTGTCATTTTCGCCATTTTGATCTTTAAAGTCATTTTCGTCATTTTTTTTTTAAATATTTAGAATATCATTCTTGCCATTTTTGTCATTTTTGTCAATCTTGTAATTTTTGTAATTTTTGCCATTTCTGTCAATTTGTCAATTTCGTCATTTTTATTTTTTTTTTGTAATTTTGGAAAATTTAGTCATTTTGATCATTATTGTTATTCTTGTAATTTTTGTCATTTTGGTCATTTTTGCTATTTTTGTCATTTTGTAAATTTTGTCGTTTTTGTCATTTTTGTCATTTTTACCATTTCTGTCAATTTTGTCAATTAGGTCAATTTATCAATTTTGCAAATTTTGTAAATTTCGTAAATTTTGAAAATTTTGTAAACTTTGTAAATTTTGTAAATTTTGTAAATTTTGCAAATTTTGTAAATTTTGTTAATTTTGTCAATTTTGTCAGTTTTGTCAATTTTGTCAATTTTGTCAGTTTTGTCAATTTTGGCAATTTTGTAATTTTTGTCAATTTTGTCATGTTGGTCATTTTTGACATGTTGGTAATTTTTTACATTTTTGTCATTTTGTCATTTTGATTCATTTTTGTCATTTTTGCCATTTCTGTCATTTTGTCATTTTTGACATTTTTGACATTTTGTCATTTTTGTCAGTTTTGTCATTTTGTCATTTTCGTCATTTTCGTCATTTTTGCCATTTATGTCATTTTGTCATTTTTTTTTATTTTCTCATTTTTGCCATTTTTCGTAATTTTTGTCATTTTTCTCATTTTTGTCTTTTTGGACATTTTTGTCAATTTTGTCATTTTTTTCATTTTGTCATTTTTGTCATTTTTTTGTAATTTTTGTCATTTTTCTCATTTTTGTAATTTTTCTCATTTTTGTCATTTTTGTCAGTTTTGTCAATTTGGAAATTTTGTTAATTTTGTTAATTTTGACAATTTCGACAATTTCGACAATTTTGACAATTTTGACAATTTTGACAATTTTGATAATTATGTCAATTTAACAATTAAGTAAATTTTTACAATGTTGACAATTATGTCAATTTAACAATTATGTAAATTTTAACAATTTTGACAATTTTGACAAGTTTGACAATTTTGACCATTTTGACAATTTTGACAATTTTGACAATTTTGACAATTTTGACAATTTTGACAATTTTGACATTGTTGACAATTTTGACAATTTTGACAATTTTGACAATTTTGAAAATTTGACAATTTTGACAAATTTACAATTTTACAATTTTGACAATGGACAATTTTGACAATTTTGACAATTTTGACAATTATGTCAATTTAACAATTAAGTAAATTTTAACAATGTTGACAATTATGTAAATTTAACAATTATGTAAATTTTAACAATGTTGACAATTTTGATAATTTTGACAATTTTGACAATTTTGAAAATTTTGACAATTTTGACAATTTCGACAATTTAGACAATTTTGTCAGTTTAACAATTATGTTAATTTTAACAATGTTGACAATTTTGACAATTTTAACAATTTTGACAATTTTGACAATTTTGGCAATTTGACAATTTTGACAAATTTACAATTTTACAATTTTGACAATGGACAATTTTGACAATTATGTCAATTTAACAATTAAGTAAATTTTAACAATGTTGACAATTATGTAAATCTAACAATTATGTAAATTTTAACAATGTTGACAATTTTGATAATTTTGACAATTTTGACAATTTTGAAAATTTTGACAATTTTGACAATTTCGACAATTTTGTCAGTTTAACAATTATGTTAATTTTAACAATGTTGACAATTTTGACAATTTTAACAATTTTGACAATTTTGACAATTTTGGCAATTTTGACAATTTTGACAGATTTAACTATTTTGACAATGTTGACAATTTTAAGAATTTTGACAATTTTGACAATTTTTGTCATTTTTGGTCAATTTTGCCATTTCTGTCTTTTTGTCATTTCTGTAATTTTGACAATTTTGTAAGTTTTGTAAGTATTGTAAATTTTGTCAATTCTGCAATTTTGTCCAATTTGACAATTTTGACAATTTTGATAATTTTGACAATTTTGACAATTTTGAAAATTTTGACAATTTTGAAAATGTTGACAATTTTGACAATTTTGACAATTTTTACAATTTTTACAATTTTGACAATTTTGACAAATTTGACAATTTTGACAATTTTGACAATTTTGACAGATTTGACAATTTCGACAATTTTGACAATGTTGACAATTTTGACTATTTTGACAATTTGACAATTTTTGACAATTTTGACCATTTCGACAATTTGGAATATTTTGACAATTTGGAATATTTTGACAATTTTGAAAATTTTATCATTTTTGTCATTTTGGCCATTTTTGTCAGTTTGGTCATTTTTGCCATTTCTGTCACTTCGTCAATTTTATAATTTCGGTCATTTTTGTAAATTTTGCAAATTTTTGTTAATTTTGACTATTTTGACAATTTTGACAATTTTGACAATTTTGACAATTTTGACATTGTTGACAATTTTGACAATTTTGACAATTTTGACAATTTTGAAAATTTGACAATTTTGACAAATTTACAATTTTACAATTTTGACAATGGACAATTTTGACAATTTTGACAATTTTGACAATTATGTCAATTTAACAATTAAGTAAATTTTAACAATGTTGACAATTATGTAAATTTAACAATTATGTAAATTTTAACAATGTTGACAATTTTGATAATTTTGACAATTTTGACAATTTTGAAAATTTTGACAATTTTGACAATTTCGACAATTTAGACAATTTTGTCAGTTTAACAATTATGTTAATTTTAACAATGTTGACAATTTTGACAATTTTAACAATTTTGACAATTTTGACAATTTTGGCAATTTGACAATTTTGACAAATTTACAATTTTACAATTTTGACAATGGACAATTTTGACAATTATGTCAATTTAACAATTAAGTAAATTTTAACAATGTTGACAATTATGTAAATCTAACAATTATGTAAATTTTAACAATGTTGACAATTTTGATAATTTTGACAATTTTGACAATTTTGAAAATTTTGACAATTTTGACAATTTCGACAATTTTGTCAGTTTAACAATTATGTTAATTTTAACAATGTTGACAATTTTGACAATTTTAACAATTTTGACAATTTTGACAATTTTGGCAATTTTGACAATTTTGACAGATTTAACTATTTTGACAATGTTGACAATTTTAAGAATTTTGACAATTTTGACAATTTTTGTCATTTTTGGTCAATTTTGCCATTTCTGTCTTTTTGTCATTTCTGTAATTTTGACAATTTTGTAAGTTTTGTAAGTATTGTAAATTTTGTCAATTCTGCAATTTTGTCCAATTTGACAATTTTGACAATTTTGATAATTTTGACAATTTTGACAATTTTGAAAATTTTGACAATTTTGAAAATGTTGACAATTTTGACAATTTTGACAATTTTTACAATTTTTACAATTTTGACAATTTTGACAATTTTGACAAATTTGACAATTTTGACAATTTTGACAGATTTGACAATTTCGACAATTTTGACAATGTTGACAATTTTGACTATTTTGACAATTTGACAATTTTTGACAATTTTGACCATTTCGACAATTTGGAATATTTTGACAATTTGGAATATTTTGACAATTTTGAAAATTTTATCATTTTTGTCATTTTGGCCATTTTTGTCAGTTTGGTCATTTTTGCCATTTCTGTCACTTCGTCAATTTTATAATTTCGGTCATTTTTGTAAATTTTGCAAATTTTTGTTAATTTTGACTATTTTGACAATTTTGACAATTTTGACAATTTTGATAATTTTGACAATTTTGACAATTTTGACAATTTGGTCAATTTTGGCATTTTGGCCATTTTTGTCAGTTTGGTCATTTCTGTCATTTATGTTATTTTTGTAATTTCCGTCGTTTTGTCAATTTTAGCATTTTTACCATTTTGTCATTTGTGTCGTTTTTGTCACTCTTGTCTTTTTTTTTCATTTTTGTTATTTTTGTAATTTCTGTCGTTTTGTCAGTTTTGCCATTTTTCCCATTTTATTATTTTGTCATATTTTTGCCCATTCTGTAATTTTGGTAATTTTTGTAATTTTTCTGGTAATTTTGGTCATCTTCGCATTTTTTTTCCTTTTTGTCATTTTAATCATTTTGTAATTTTGGTCATTTTGTAACTTTGGTCATTTTGTAACTTTGGTCATTTTGTAATTTTTTTCATATTTGTCATTTTTGTTATTCATTTTGATCATCATTTTAAAATTTTTTATCGTTTTAATCATTTTGATTATTTTGATCATTTTGTCATTTTGACCATTTTATCACGTCGAATTTTTGACCAAGCCATTTAAAAAAAATCAACTCCTTCAAACTTTTTTTTTCGCAATTCCACAACACTTCGAGGGGTCATTTCGTGCTAAAACCATAGCAGATAAGTGCAGAAATTCCAAAGTGAGAGTGTTCAATGAAGCAAAACCAACCACAAACAGCGACGTGACACCACACACACACAGTCCACATGAGTTGAACAACATTTTCCTCCCACAATCCTACGAATGCGACGACGTTCGGACGAGGTGGAATTGTAATTGAATCTAGCAGAAGGAAAAAAAATGAATTGCTTGCGGAACGCAAGGTTGCCGTAACGATCACTTTTCCTCCCATGCTGGCTGGACCACTTGAGGTCCGACGTGGAAATTTCGAAAGGAAATCTTGTTTCAAGGGGGGAATGTACCTATTTTCGACTTATTTTGTTGTTTTTTTGATTTTTTGGAATTTTTGGCGTTGAAAAAACACAAATTTTGTTAAGTCGAAAAAAGGTACTCGACCTTTTTATTAAACTTCCTCCACCGACTTCGTAACAGATCTTGGTGGGATATGGCCGGTGCGCGACCACGGGAGTCTCCGTGACTCACAATCAGCTGTTGGTCCGAAAACAAACCGGTCCGCGGAGTTGGCATAATGAGAGGTTGAGGAAGTGGCGAACAGTCGTGTCCAGTACTTGAGTGAAACCTTCCTCGGAAGAGATAAAAAAGAGTGTTAATTAATTCGATCCACTAACCCGGCGCGAGGAGAAGAAACTTTGCCAACTATACAGTGAGCGCGCGCAAGGTGGAAGCATGTGCGTGACTTCCTCAATCGCGTGAGAGAGTGAGATCAAAACGATTGGCGGAAGAGAGGAGGAACATGATGAAGAAGAAAACGAGCGTGTTCGAGCTGCCGCCCAAGTGTCCGGCCCTGGCGGACAAGATCACCGGGATCTTCGGCTGGCGGCACACCTACCGGGTGTCCCAGAAGCAGAAGGGCATCCCGCACTGCAACCAGTACCTGCACAAAACGTACTCGCTCAATCTGCCGCGGAAGGTAAGATTCGCCAAGTCGCCAAGTCGCGACGCGATCGCTGCGTCGACTGCAATCGTTTCTTGAGTCACGTTGTCGCGCGTATTAGTGGTATTACCCCTGCAATATCCAGGCGTGTAAACTGAGTAAAGAAATCAAGCAACGCTGCGACTTCGTCGCGCAGGCATTCTTATCTTATCGGGCGGTTGTTTGTACGACGATGGTCCTCCCCCGCGCCACAATTAGAAGAGCTATTATTGCTCGGAAATCAAAGCTTGCTGGCGCGGTTGTTTGGACTGTTATCAAACGTTGACGCCGACGAGCAACAACAACCAACAGGTGTACGCTGTCTTATCGGCTGTCCAATTTGGGGGCCTTAATTTGACGGATTGGCGCTAATTGGTATCTTTTTTTTATGTTCGAGAAAGGGGTTAATGGCGGTTCTTCCGAGTTGCGCTCGTACTAATTGTTTTCTTTTCTTCTCCCTTCCCCACAGAACCCGGAGTCATGGGTCGTGGTGCACCACCTGCAGTCCGAGTCCGGCATCCTCGATCCGGACGACCAAATCAGCGATGTGGCCGACGACCGGGAGGAGCTCATCGCTGCCTACGAGGACTGCCCGGGCGGTCTAGATCCGGGTGTTCCCCAGGGCGGTGGAGATGGTGCCAGCGGTAGCTCCGTAGGCACCGGCTCCCCGGACATATTCCGCTCCGAACCCGGTAAGTACGGTCCGGAAAGCTCGACACCTCACATTGAGGTCACCTCCACGGCGGAACCTCCCATGGGCCTCGGCCTGCAAGTCAGACGTGGTAGCGAACCCTCGCTGCACCAAATCGGAGTCACGGATCAGCGCAGTCCGCTGTACAACGTGAGTCCAAACGGAGGTTCCCACCCGGACACGAAACGGTGGTCGGCGGCACCGGTCTGCCGCAGTGACACCGAACCCCCGGAACGTCTACTCTCCCCCTCGAACGGGGTCGTCGCGTACATGTCACCCGAGTGGAACGTCCTGCCGGAGGAGGAATCTCACGACAGTCTGCCGCAGCAGTTCAGCCGCTCCGGAAGGCTGTCGATGCAGTTCTTGGGCGCGGAAGCCACCGCCAACGGGTACCGGTGGATCGATGCCGCAGAGCGGGCCGCGGCCAACGTTAGCTACAACGGTGTCGGTACGAGCAGCAGTGCCAACAGCAGCTTCAACTCCAAATCGCTGCCGAGGGAGTCCAAGCGGAAGGAACCACTTGGGCAGGCGAACGCCTCCGTGTACGAGTCGATCCGGGAGAAGGACGGGTAAGTTTTTAAACCGACTTCCAAGTCTTAAGATCTACTTACACCACGGTCGAAAAACATGTTGAAGTTGAATGAACCCAATTTTATGTTGGTGTGCGTAGAACTGTAATTTTTGAGCTCTCGAATTAACCAATATTTGTCAAATTCAAATCGAGGCCATTTTTTTCAAAACATATTTATTTATGAACATTTTTGACCTTCGCAAAAGAATTAAAAAAAGCGGAAATCGTTAATATTGTATCTTCAAAACGCGAACAATTCAATTTTGAAACCACGAGTGTTCATGATTTCATGAGTTGAATTCATGTCATCGTGAACAATGTTCAGTATTTTCATGACAAAAAATTAAGGATAATAATCATAAAAAAATTAAAGATAAATAAAAGTTCACGACTTCATGATAAAAGTTTCTTAAATGAAATCTTGATTCAAGTTCTATAAATAAAAAAAATAAATGAATTATTTTTAAGCTGAAATTCGATGATGTCTTGGTTAAAAAAATTACAAATTCATTTGATTGTAAAATGCACAGGGGTAGCAAAAAATTGGATTTTTTTCAATGAAATTTCATGCAATAGATAAAGTAGCAATTTGTAGCCAATTGGTATGGGAACCTACAGAAAAAAGTCCGAGAATGATGAATAACGTGAATATTAAATCATGAATATGGTGAATTTTAGGCCATGATTTTTTGACATTTGCCGTTAATTATCCAGAAGCAATGAATACAAATTAACGATCTCATTTATTTGATTAATGACATCGTGAATTCTAGAAAAATAATCATGAAATAGTTCCCGAATTCTGAAAAAATGCAATCTTTTTAAAAAATGAACAGATTTACCAAACTACAAAAAAAAACAAAGCAAAATATCCAAACTAAAAATAAAATTCCAAAAATTCATTTATACAAAAAAAAATGTGCGAAATGCCAAAATACGAAATCAAAATAAAACCACAAATTATAAATAAATAAAACCGAAACGTCATCAATACAAATTCCAACAGTAAAGAAGTAAAGGATTTAAAAATTGATTTATTAAATACAATATGTAATACAAAAATTTCAAAATGCAACAGTAAAAAAATGGCAAATAAACTCAAAAATTAAAAAATTCTAAAATGCAAAAATTTAAAAATTCAAAAATTCAATCCAAAATTTCGAATTTACAAAAATAAATTCCAAAAGACCAAAAATAAAAGAGTATTATAACTAAAAATATGATAACATAGAAATACAAAAATCCAACAATACAAAAATAAATTCAATTCAATTCGGTTTTATTGGTGAATAATCAAGATACAATAAGTTCTTTTGAGGTACATAACAGAGTTTTGGAGTTCCTTACAGCTGTGTGTTACATCATAATCCATTTTGGAACGATTATTGCTTGTAAATAAAGGTGTCACCAAGAGTAAGAAAAAAAAATAAAAAAAAACTTACTAAAATTGCAAGGGAAAGGGGATAGAAATAGAAAAAGCTTAGAACTAGATCACAGTTTTTTATCCTTGATAGATGTGCTTGATCATCAGCTCCCCAAGGGCCAGGAATTGTTCCGCCTTGTTACGGCAGGTCCGAAACCGCGTCATCATCTCCCCTGCGAGAGCAAAGAACTCTGGCAGGGTAAAGAGATCTTCTCCGGTAACTTCTTGCTGGGCCGTATTGCCACTGCCGGCAGCGACCACGCTGGCGAACGATCGCCCCCATCCAGGAGGGAACGCTGAGTTGTCAGCTGGAACCGTACGATGACCAGCTGCCGGCACGGTTTCGCTCGTACTTCGTTGAGGAGGGTGGGACGCTGCTGCTTTCTTCTTCCTCTTTTCCTGCTCCTCGAGGTAGTTTTTCCGTGCGCTGCATCCACGGTAGTTGCTGGTATGGTTACCTCCGCAGTTGGCGCACTTGATGCGCGCCTTCGTTTGCTCTGCCTTGTCCCCCAAGTCCGCTTTGCACGGCAGTGCACACGCCTCAGAGAGGTGTGATTCACCGCACTTCACACAGCGGGGCGGGAGGTTGCAGTTCCGCGAGCCGTGGCCGAATTTCTGGCAACGGTGGCATTGTGCTGCGTCCGACGGGTTCTTTGAGTAGAACCGCCAGTTTACCCAAAACCCGTCCAACGCCTTAGTTCGCCGCAGGTCTTGAATTTTGACGGTGCCGCGGTCGAAGTACAACAGGTACAGTGTGTGTGTACCTGTGACTGTAGTCTTCCGCGAGAGCACTTTTATGTCACGCGGCGTTATTCCAGCACCCGAGAGATCCTTCTTGAGGTCGGAGATCGGGCGGTCTTGGTACCCCTGCAAAACGACCTTAACGGCAGTCTTCTGCACGGGGTCGAATGTGTAAAACTTGAAGTTTTGACGCTTCAATTTCTCCACAACCAGGTCGAAGTTCTTTTCGTCAAATGTGTAAACTTGCACTGACGACTTACCGATTTTCAGACAATATCCGAGGCCTTCCAGCAACTCGTCAACATCGTCCGCCAACGTGTCCAAAACAAAAATTGGAGGTGGTCTACGTTCCTTTGGAGAATTGTTCTTTTTTGGCGTCGGCACTTTCTTCCGTGCACGCCCGTCATCGTCGTCGTCGTCGGTAGTGCTGCTACCGTCGGTGTTGTTGTTTTCTTCGTCGTCACTCAGCATCTGGAACTCGTTCCTGATGGGGATGTTGGCGGATGTTGATGTGCCACTGGTCGTGGCACCGGAAGTACCGGAACGGGTTCGCACTGGTGATCTCGGAACGTATCCGGGATGTAGATACTTTTTGTCGATTCCATCTGCGCTCACGCTCCCTGCGCGATGGCGGCCGACACGGCGTTTGTTTGTTTACCTTTTGCACACGGCCGGTAGACGAACTTCGCGGGTTTTTCGAGGCCGCACTCGAACTGCCACGGCCACGGCCGGCCTTTGGCATGCTGGAGAAGCAAACTCGCGGGTAATCACTATCAACTACGGCGAAAAATTTCGAAAAAACGGTAGAGCACAGAGCACTTGACTGCTGCTTGCTCTCGTGCGTACACGGAGGTGTACAAAAATAAAATATTCAAAATTTAAGTAAAAACTAAAATGTTCGCTTATTTTATCAAAAGGTCCTATATAAGAAACCCTTGGCGCATTCTTAGTTTTGAAAAATATCATTAAATTCATAACTTAACAAATAAAAATGTTGAAAAATTAAACAAAATAAATCAATTATAATTATAAATACAAAAATTCAACATCTAAAAAAGAAAAACTAATACTTTTTTTTTGGTTTCAAATAACAAAAATCCATCAATACATCAAAAAATATAAAGCCATGGAAAGAAATCACGATTTCATGAATTTTAATTCATTATTTTGTGCACAAAATTCTTACTAAAATATTTACAAAAACAATAAATTCAGAAACACAAAATTAAAAGAAAATATTAAATTTTTGACTTTGTATTTTTTAATACAATAAAAAAACTCAGAAATTATTGAATTAACACAAAAAGTCATTTATTAAACATTCAAAAACCAAGCAATTCAAAATATGTTCAAATCTAACATTTTAAAATTTTAAATTATTTACAGAAAAAAAAAACATTAACACTTGTAGTCCCAACGGAGTCGAAAAAAAAGTTGGAAAAAATGTAGAAAATTCTAAAATTTTAAAATTCAATTTTTTTATATTTCAAACATTTAAATTTTTTAATATTTAAAAATATTAAGAACTTAAAAAAAATAAATTCTTAAATTTTTTTATTTTTTTTATTTTTAGTTTTTTCTTTAAAGACTCTTGAAATTTTTAAAATGCTTACATTCTCAAAATTCTTAAAATTCTTGAAATTTAAAAAATTCTTAAAATTCTTCAAATTCATAAAATTCTTAAAAGTTCTCAAAATTGTTAAAATTCTCAAATTTCTTAAAATTCTTAAGATTTTTAATATTCTTCAAATTCTTCAAATTCTTCAAATTCTTCAAATTCTTCAAATTCTTCAAATTCTTTAAATTCTTCAAATTCTTCAAATTCTTCCAATTCTTCAAATTCTTCAAATTCTTCAAATTTTTCAAATTCTTCAAATTCTTCCAATTCTTCAAATTCTCCAAATTCTTCAAATTCTTCAAATTCTTCAAATTCTTCAAATTCTTCAAATTCTTCAAATTCTTCAAATTCTTCAAATTCTTCAAATTATTCAAATTATTCAAATTATTCAAATTCTTCAAATTCTTAAAATTCTTAAAATTCTTCAAATTCTTCAAATTCTTCAAATTCTTCAAATTCTTCAAATTCTTCAAATTCTTCAAATTCTTCAAATTCTTCAAATTCTTCAAATTCTTCAAATTCTTCAAATTCTTCAAATTCTTCAAATTCTTCAAATTCTTCAAATTCTTCAAATTCTTCAAATTCTTCAAATTCTTAAAATTCTTAAAATTCTTTAAATACTTCAAATTCTTCAAATTCTTAAAATTCTTTAAATACTTCAAATTCTTCAAATTATTAAAATTATTAAAATTATTAAAATTATTAAAATTATTAAAATTATCAAAATTATTAAAATTATTAAAAATTTTAAAATTATTAAAATTATTAAAATTATTAAAATTATTAAACTTATTAAAATTATTAAAATTTTTAAAATTATTAAAATTATTAAAATTATTAAAATTATTAAAATTATTAAAATTATTAAAATTATTAAAATTATTAAAATTATTAAAATTATTAAAATTATTAAAATTATTAAAATTATTAAAATTATTAAAATTATTAAAATTATTAAAATTATTAAAATTATTAAAATTATTAAAATTATTAAAATTATTAAAATTATTAAAATTATTAAAATTATTAAAATTATTAAAATTATTAAAATTATTAAAATTATTAAAATTATTAAAGTTATTAAAATTATTAAAATTATTAAAATTATTAAAATTATTAAAATTATTAAAATTATTAAAATTATTAAAATTATTAAAATTATTAAAATTATTAAAATTATTGAAATTATTAAAATTATTAAAATTATTAAAATTATTAAAATTATTAAAATTATTAAAATTTTTAAAATTATTAAAATTCTTAAGATTCTTAAATTTTTTAAAATCCTTAAAATTCTTAAAATTCTTAAAATTTTTAAAATCCTTAAAATTCTTAAAATTCTTAAAATTCTTAAAAATTTTAAAATTCTTAAAATTCTTAAAATTCTTAAATTCTTCAAATTCTTAAAATTCTTAAAATTTTTAAAATCCTTAAAATTCTTAAAATTCTTAAAATTCTTAAACATTTTAAAATTCTTAAAATTCTTAAAATTCTTAAAATTCTTAAAATTCTTAAATTCTTAAAATTCTTAAAATTCTTAAAATTTGTAAAATTCTTAAAATTCCTTGGGCATGAGTAAGGACCTCGACGCCGTTAGCAATGTTGGCTTTAAAATAAAATTTCGTGATAATATCACTTCCCCCCAGCCAACATTTTTGCCATGCGAAGCGGGCCTCGACGCTGTGTCTAGGTTTAATTCCTAGCTAGGAGCCATCAGTGTCTTAAGAGGTGGTCCCAAGGCCGAGTAGGAGTTCATGAAGCAAATTAGTCGTCTCCCACCCCTTTTAAATTGAAAAATGAACTCTGAAACCAGCGCTTACTCACAACAGAAAAAGAGGCCTCTTCTAGGCATTGTAGGATAGAATAGATTTTGAAATTTATTTAAAAAAAATATTATTACGTAGCATTTTGATATGTCAAAATTTCCATAGAGTCTCGGTCAATCAATAGTGCGATGATATCGGACAAAATTCGTTAATCTGTTGAACTAACGGTTTTCGGATTATGGTTGTATCGACCATTGTTGCGAATCGAGGATCTATTGGAGCCTTGACGATCAAATGGAGCCTAACATTTCAAAAGGGCGCATGGGTTTTGTGAACAGGAGTGTGTCTCCTTCACTCAAATGACAGTTTACATAAGGTATAATAGAGATGCTCTCTTGTTTGCAAAGCTCTATGCCCTAATGAAATGAATGGCATGAAATAGTCGTCTTAATTACTAGTGTTCAACTTATGAACTGTTCATTTATGTTTATTGGTTTTTGGAAGCGGCAAGACTGGTTTAAAAACAAGATCCTTTACCTTATTTGGCGTTATAATAAAACATTCGGGGATTTGAGATTAAATTTACTTTCAGACAGTTTAGTTTAGGTTGTTGATTAAAGTTAGATAGTTTTCCGTGGATGAATAATTGGACTTAAATGATTAGTTGATTTGAACGAAGTGTAACATTTCATTGGCAGATCTGTTTCTAGTTGTAATGTACGACAAGACTATTGACGGACGTGACAGGTCGGCAGTTAGTTTTCATCTTTTTTCTCTAGTATTTTTTATTTCCTTTAAATTTGGAATACATCATAGGTTTCTTTTGTATAGATCTCCGATTAGTTACATTTTCTTATTTAATTAACTAATAATTTAATTTATTCCGGGCCTTCTTACTTTGAATCACAATTTCAGATTTTCTTTATTCAGTGTTAAACTTAGATTACCGTAACTGCTCAAATCATCCAAGTTCTTACTACTCACATCAACACTAATTTTCTTTCACCTCCCCCCTCCCGATCCCCTATATCTTCCGGTGGTGTTCATTTGGTATGCAATACTAGTTCGGCCACTACCCTTTTTTCCACAAGAAACCGGACTTGGACTGACTTGAGGCCGCGTCCCCCACCTTGCTCCGTAAAACGAAAACGAAAACGAAAACGAATTTGTAAAATTCTTAAAATTCTTTAAAATCTTAAAGTTTCTAAAATTCTTCAAATTCCTAAAATTCTTAAAATTCTTCAAAATCTTAAAAATCTTAAAAATCTTAAAAAATTTAAAATTTTTAGAAATCTTAAAATTTTTAAAATCCCAAAAATTATTTTTTTGAAGTTTTTTGTTTGAACAATTGTCCTCGAGGGGAGAGGGGGTTGGGATTTCCAAAAAGATTCCAATAAGAATCATGAACTCAATCATTCACGAATTCGTGAATCGAAATTCATGATTTCTGGAATACTTTCCATCGTGTGATGTAAATTTGTCTGAGTACTAAGAGTAACATGACTCCCCCCTCTCTCGCAGCGAAATGCTCCTGGTGGTGAACGAAAACGGCGGTCCCCTGGGTCTCTCGGCCATCCCAGACCCGGACTACGGTGGACTGCTGGTGCAGAGCGTGGAACCGGGCAGCCGGGCCGACCGGGGGCGGGTCCGGCGCGGCGATCGCATCCTCGAAATCAACAACATCAAGCTGTTCGGCCTCTCGGAGAGTTCCGTCCAGGAACACCTCATGAAGAGTCTGTCGTCGCCGGAGCTGCGGCTGCGGGTGATCCGGGCCGGGTCCGCCCGGCAGAACAAGCGCGACAACCGCGTCTCGCAGATGATCGAAGCGGAGGAGAAGCCGGTCGGGGCGAAGGTGGCGACGGTGTCACCTACGCGGAAGGTTCCGGGTGCGCCGTCGGGGATTAGTCTTCAGACCGCGAATACGCGGAAGCTCGGCAAGCGGATAGAGATCTCGCTGAAGAAGGGCGTCAATGGGTTGGGCTTTTCGGTGACGACGCGGGACAACCAGGCCGGTGGCCAGTGTCCGATCTACATCAAGAACATCCTGCCGAAGGGCGCCGCCGTCGAGGATGGACGACTGAAGCCGGGCGACCGGCTGCTCGAGGTGGACAGCGTCCCGATGACCGGCAAGAGTCAGAGCGAGGTGGTGGCTATTCTGCGCGCGACCGAGTACGGAGCAACGGTTAAGCTGGTCGTGTCCCGGCAGACGGAACTCGCGGAAGTGGAGGAGCGGGAAATTGTGAGTATTTTAGTGGTTGGTATTGGGTAGAAGGCTAACCTCAAATTTTCTTTCAGGGTTGCGGCGTGGAAAGCGAGAAGAGTACCCCTCCGAAACCTCCGCCACCGGTGCTCCCCAAGTCATCGCTGAAGCAGTCGTCCCGTGCACGGTCCGAGGAATTGCTGGACGTGAACGACTCCCCCACCAGTCGTGGACCACCGCCGATTCAGAAGAAACCTCTCACGTCGATCCTGAAGTCCGCCTCGACCAACCAGGTGTCGGAACTGTTTCAGGATCAACCGTTGCAAGCGTCGTCGGCGTCGTCTGGCTCGAGGACGGCCGCGCCCGGTGGTTTCCAGTGGAAGAATCGGGAGATACTGACGCTGCACATCCCGGTTTACGACACGGAGAAGGCCGGGCTGGGCGTTAGTGTGAAGGGTAAGACGGGATCTGGGAATAGTAGCAACGGAAGCTCGGGTTCGGGCAGTAAACACGACGGAGATCTGGGGATCTTCGTGAAGAGTGTGCTGCACGGTGGGGCGGCGAGCCGCGATGGACGGTTGAAGATGAACGATCAGCTGTTGAGCGTGAATGGGGTGTCGTTGCTGGGGCAGTCGAACGCCGAAGCGATGGACACGCTGAGGAAGGCCATGCTGCAGACGGGTAGGTTTTTTTTTGGGAGGGAGAGGTGGAGTTGCTTGAAGTTCAAGACTTTGTGTTTTGCTTCTAGGAGGAACGAATCATCCGGGCAAGATCATCTTGACGGTGGCACGTCGTATTGGTCGACCTGTTAGCACGGGAGAACTGCTGGAGTCGATCGACAACTCCAACTCCAGTGATCAATCGGGAGCGACCGTGATCTACGTCACCTCGGACAAGCAGCAGCAGCCATCGAGCGAGAAGCAGCAGCAGAACAAGCGCTACAGCAATCCGGTGCTAGATCGGCTTACCGGAGGAACCGGCCAGGGCAACCTGCAGTCCACAGGTGCCGGCGGTAGCAACGGCAGTCTCAACCCGAACAGTGCCAGCGGAAGTCCCATCAACCAAAGAACGACGGCTGCGGCGGCGAATCTCCACGCGCTACGCAACGAAAGCTACTACATGGCCACCAACGACCAGTGGAGCCCGGCGGGGGTGAATCTCAACGGAAGCAACGCGGTCCTGATCGAGGAAGATCCGGAACCGACCTCACCGTGAGTCTGACTGAGTCACAACAGTAGAGAGTTCACCCGTAATGCAAACCTCTTCTTTTCAGAACATTCCACCTTTCTCGACCCTCGGATGGAGCCAACTCCACGTCAACGCCCATCGGAGACGTCACGTACGCCAGTCAGCTCTCGCTGGACACGAACCCACCGGCGGTGGACGCCTTCAGCCGGGACGCGATCGGTCGCCGATCGATGTCCGAGAAGCACCACGCCGCGTTGGACGCGCGTGAAACCGGAACCTATCAGCGCAACAAGAAGCTCCGCGAGGAACGCGAGCGTAAGCTCAACTCGTCCAACGGGACGGGAGGTTCCGTCGAGTCGTTGACCGCCCAGATGGGTCGCATGAACAGCCTCAAGACCAAGTCCGAACTGCGAGCGGAGGCGCTCGATCGGCTGGGCGAGCTCGGACCTTCGCTCGGTATGAAAAAGTCGTCCAGCTTGGAGTCGCTGCAAACGATGGTGCAGGAGATCCAGATGGCGGACGAACCGCGCGGTCCGAACGCGCTGCGAACGCCGCGAGGTCGCGGCCGGGAAGAGATCCTGCGAGCGGCCGTGGAACGACCGGAGACGCGTAAGTCTATAATTCATTTTTGCCATTTCTTATTTTTTTTTTTTTGTATTTTTGTAATTTTGTCATTTTTGGCAATTTTGTCAATTTTAACCATTTTGACAATTCTGACAATTTTCAAAATTTTGTCAATTTTGTCGATTTTGACAATTTTGATCATTTTGGACAATTTTGACAATTTGACAATTTTGTCAATTTTGTCAATTTTGAAAATTTTGGCAATTTTGGCAATTTTTACAAGTTTGACATTTTTGACAATTTTGTCAATTTTGTCAATTTTGACAATTTTAACAATTTTGAAAATTTTGATAATTTTCACAATTTTGTCAATTTTGATAATTTTGGACAATTTTGACAATTTGACAATTTTGACAATTTGACAATTTTGACAATTTTGAAAATTTTGACAATTTGACAATTCGACAATTTTGACAATTTTGGCAATTTTGAAAAGTTTGACAATTTTGACAATCTTGACAATTTTGACAACTTTGTCAATTTTGTCAATTTTGGTAATTTTGACAATTTTGGTAATTTTGACAAGTTTGACAATTTTGTTAATTTTTGCAATTTTGACATTTTTGACAATTTTGACAAGTTTGACAATTTTGACAATTTTGACAATTTTGACAATTTTGACAATTTTGGCAATTTTGGCAAGTTTGACAAGTTTGACAAGTTTGACAATTTTGACAATTTTGACAATTTTGGAAGTTTGACAATTTTGTCAATTTTAACAATTTTGACAACTTTGACAATTTTGACAATTTTGACAATTTTGAAAACTTTGGCAATTTTGACAAGTTTGACAATTTTGACAATTTTGTAAATTTTGACAATTTTGACAATAATAACTATTTTGGCAATTTTGTCAATTTTGACAAGTTTTACAATTTTTTTCAATTTTGACAATTTTGACAATAATGACAATTTTGGCAATTTTGACAATTTTGGCAATTTTGACAATTTTGACAATTTTGTCAATTTTGACACTTCTGACAATTTTAACAATTTTGACAATTTTGACAATTTTGTCAATTTTGACAAGTTTGACAATTTTGACAATTTTGGCAATTTTGACAAGTTTCACAAGTCTGACAATTTTGACAATTTTAACAATTTCAATTTTGTCTATTTTGACAAGTTTGACACTTTTGACATTTTTTTTTTAATTTTGACAATTTGGACAATTTGGACAATTTTGACAATTTTGACAATTTTGACAGTTTTGAAAATTTTGGCAATTTTGTCAAATTTGACTTTTTTTCAATTTTGGCAATTTTGTCAATTTTGACATTTTTTCAATTTTGAAAATTTTGTCAATTTTGACAATAATGACAATTTTGGCAATTATGACAAGTTCGACACTTTTGTCAATTTTGGCAATTTTGACAATTTTGTCAATTTTGGCAATTTTGACAATTTTGTCAATTTTGGCAATTTTGACAAGTTTGAAAAGTTTGACGATTTTGACAATTTTGACAATGTTGAAAATTTTGACAAGCTCAATCTCCTTCAATCATCTTAAAAACTCCATATTCCAGAACCCAAAAAGCACTGGCTCCTCGAGGACGCCGCCCCCGAGGTTGACTCCGGCGGTTTCGTCCGCCGCGGAAGTCCGTTCCAGTCCTCCCTGAACGACGGCAAGCACGGCGCCAAAAACCGCCCGAAAAAGAACGGCCTGTTCCGCGGCATCGGTCACATGTTCCGGTTCGGCAAGCACCGCAAGGACGGCATCGCCCCCATCGCGGACAACGTCCCCGCAGATTACACCGCCGGCGGATGGAGCGAAGCGCCAACCAACCCAACCGCTCAGCAAAAGACGCAAACGCTGACCGTGAAGAACAACAGCTCGAAAACGAACGCGACGCCAGCGTCGTCGACGACGACGACCGCCGCTACCAACGGTCCAACTCCGAACGGAACGAACCTGTCGAACGGTGGCGCCCCGACGAAGGGCACCAACTCCATCGAGCGATCCGCCAGTTCCGGGGTGGTCGTGAGCCATCCTCCGCTGTACCAGCCACCGCCTCCTCCCCCGAACCAACAGCATCCGCAGAATGGGGCGGTTCCGACGTCGATTCACCACACGGACGTGTTCAACCATCGGTATTCGCACTACGTGAATTACGAGGAGCTGCAGCAGCAGATTAGGTAAGTCGAAACAAGCATTCTAATAGGATATTATCCATACGATAAGTGTGTGTGTTCGTGTTTTGTTGATTGATGGTGGTTCCATGTGGTGGGATTTCGGGAAGTCACTAACACCAAACTGTGATTAATCTCAACCTTTCATCTCTTATTATACATATATATTTCCGGATGTGCAGCTTTCATATTAACAAAATTCTGTCGTCACTAAATTTTTAAAAACTAACCAGGAAAAGGTTAACATCTCTTTGGGTTGAAACGGTATGGTTTATAAAATTTACTTATTTTTTGTAAGCTAGAGCAAGAAATTTTCTAAAACAAAAAGCTATACCATGAATGATTCTTAAAAAAAACTATTCATCCGTGAAAATGCGAAAATATCACTTGTTATTTGATGTAATTTATTGCTAGAAAAAAAAGTTTAATATATTGTGCTAACTTTTTGGACAATCATTTTCGCACAATTTTGTCATAATTATTTACTCAATCATCACTGTTTACATTTGTTTTTAAAACGATTACATTCTCCTTGGGATCTATTGTTCTTTAACTACACATAAATAAGTCTTGTTTCCTCTCCAGTGAGTCGTCTCTTGTTTTATATCACTTTCTTCAAAGGTATCTCATCAACTAAAATTCAATCTTTACTTTTGAAACCATATAGTTTTAGTGTAAAAAATAACCTTTTTCAATTATCATTTTTGGACGTTTGTTAATTTTTTTAAACTTGGTTTAATGACAATGTTGCAAAATTACATGATTTTTCAGGCGATGTCGGTAAAGTAGATGTTTGTGATAATTCTGTTGCCATTATAGATAATTTAAGTGGCAATCAGCATCACTATAAGAAATAAAAACGAAGCAGGTTATCCAGATTTTGAACCAGTATCCACTAGACTGAAACATTGAGCCACGAAACACTGGATTAAACATTGTTCACTGGCAATTTTCCCAGAAATTGGCGGACACTTTATTTTTTGTATTAATTCACATATATGTCTGATCGATTTGGTGTCTTCAGCAAAGTTGCACAGTAAGCACAGTACAAGTAAGTAGTAAGCACAGTACATTTGCGGAAACTGGTGTTGTTTAACTAGGCTGCCTTTTAACTGGACGCTTGATAACTGAGCTGTAGCCCCCACTTAAAAAATAGACAAACGTCAAAAAACAATAACAAGGTAAAATGAACGAGGGGCCAGTGGATGCAAACATTAAAATCAACAAATAAAAATATTTTTCCGCATATTATGAGATTTCATGTCATATTTAAAGGAAATTTAAAAGGTTTATTTATTTGCCTTTTATAATGTTTTTAAGTTAGCTTTATTTTTTGTTAAAAAAAAATAATGCTTAGATGATCATTTTTAGATCAGTCCAGTTAGCGAACAAGTACTGTATAGGTACGAAGAACTCAGGAAAATAGGTACACTCTTAAACCAAATTAAAATTAAATTGAAATTTTTTAATATAATTTTTGAAAAGTAAAAAAAATAACTCTAAAACATTTGCGGTACTAAACATCGATTTTTTTTTTCAAAAATTCAATAGGGTTTTTAATAAACCCAAATATTTTAAAAATTATTTCAAACGCAGGGGAAAGCATTTTACATTGGTTTAAGGTGATTGCATTTAATTTCAATTGAAATCTTGAAGTTCTTTGAAAAAAAAAAAAGAAAAAAAAATGCCCCCTAATTTTTCGGCTCGACTTTGAAGGGGAAAATAAAATTTGTATCAGCCTAATTTCCGGTAAAAAAAAGGATTTTTCTCAAATTTTTCAAAAAAGTTTCCATCTTTGTTCATCTATGAAAAACTAAAGTTTTTTTAACTTAACTAAGGTTATTTTTTCTGAGAATTTCTCTGTAATTTTTTTTTTGACTTTCAAAATCAATTAAGAACAGCTTTACAATGAATGAACGAGGGGCATAATATACATTATTTTTTGAAGTGTCACTCAATTAGTTTTTATTTAAAAAAAAAATAGCCCAGCCGTCCGATATTCAATGTTAAAAAACGGAACATTTGTGAAATTTTCCGATATTTCAAAAAAATATTTTATTTTTTTTTTAATATCTAGCCTAATGTTTGACCACTTTGGCACCCCCTACAGCGTGGTGCAGACCCGTAATGCTATGCAATGCTATTTAGCCTAATGTTTGAAATGCATCCAAATATGGATTTGTAGACTTTTTGGAATGTTACGCTAGATTTTAAATCCGAAAAATATGTTTTTCGGAAATATCATATATAAAAAAATAGACAAAGGTTTGCTTTTGAAAAATTGGATGTCACTGAGAATAAATCTTTTTGATTTTTTTCTAAGCACAACCAATTGTCCGATTTTGAAAGTCCAAACAGAAAATTACAGAGAATTTTCTCAGCTACTCAAAAAAATCGGAAATGGACAAAGATAAACACTTTAATAAAAACAAATTTCTTTTACTCGAAAATAATGCCTTTATTTAAAAAAACAATCTGATTTGCATTTAAAAATATTTTTTTTAAATTTTTTTCTTACAAGTTGCATTTTATGTCTACTAAAAAAACATTTAAAAAAATCAAGAAGGATAATAATACGTAGGGCGTCCAATTTTCCCGGGTTTTGAATTTCCCGGGAAACGGGAAAAATATTTTTGGAATCCCGGGATTTCCCGGGATCCCGGGAAATTTTTGAATCAGTAATAAAATCTATGTTTCATTATATTTGTTATGTTTTCATCATTGAATTAGCTTAATAATATCAAATGGTTATAATCCTCACTTCAATCTAAACAAAGACGACAGTTTTAAAATAGCCTAAAAGAATTTTTTTTTGTCTTTGTGGTGTTTAGGATTTTATATCAACTACTATTTTTAATTCCAGTATGATTAATCATTTTTTTATTTGCGAATCAAATTACATATTATTTTTTTTTGAAAAGGTCCAATAAGCTTTTGTTTTCCATATGTTTATAGGACCTATTCAAAAAAAACTTTGGAATTCTTTCATATTTTTTTTCTTTTATATATATTTTATATGACATGACTAAAACAGCTAGAAAACAAACATCGACAATAAATAAAATGATACCAGTCAATGTAAAATTTTAGATAAGTTTTGAATAATTGTTTTATATAAAACATATTTTACAAATTATCTTCAAGTTATTACCGCCAACCGAGGGAAAATCAGAACTACAGTCTAAATAGGTACAGGAGATTTTAGAGCAATACATTTAGAAGTACAAATTGTTTTGTTCTGTTACTGTTTCAACCGAAGTAATCCAAAACGTCATGCAAATATTTTTTGCTTTAATAGCTGTATTTATTCGTTACATTTGTACGTATTTGCCCTAGATGCCGGTGTTTGATTATAAATAATTTGATATGAGATTGTTTATTTTTAATTTAAAATCGAAAATATACGTAAATATATCCAGTTTTTCAAAAAAATAAAATAATAGTGAAAAAAATGTAAAGCACTAGGCATTTAGCGGACCTGGTAATTCATATTATAATATTTTTTCTTTAAATGCCAATTTAATGCTGAGATTTGCTGAATACAAATTTTAATTCATTTTATTGTTCTACTATTTTCACAACCAAATCTGAATTTCCAGACCAAAATATGATTTTTTTTCAATTTCGGGAATTCCCGGGACAAATTATAGAAAATCCCGGGATTCGGGAATTCCCGGTTTAGGAAAAATCCCGGGATTTTTGTCCCGGGAATTCCCGGGATGGACGCACTAATAATACGGTTTTGGGTACTTTATAAGTGACAAAAGATAAAAGAAACACAAGGTTTAATTTTTTTAGGAGTTTACCATTATTTCGGTATTTTTTTACATTTTCCCTACAACTTTGCTGAAAACGCCAAATCGAACAGAAAATTCCTGCTGAAGATACAGATTTTTTAAAATTTATATTAAGAAAAAAAAGTTTGCCCATGATTCATCCATAATCCACATGGATATCATGCCTCACAACAATTGAAGCGGCCAGCCCTACTGCGTTGTGTTGACCGCAGAGAGCATTCTGTGTATGAATCCTGTTTCACAGAATCAACAGGGAAGGAAGGATGCGTGGACTTACCGTACCAAACGCTCCAGTTTGTGGTTTCATTAGTGTAATGGAAGTTAATTATTTTTAGTATGCTGAAGTGCTCAAGTGATGTAAACAAATTTCGTCAACCTCTCTGTATGTTCACCTTGCACAACTCTAACAAGAAATAATGCCGTCAGTTTCCTTTTTTCCGAACTTTAAATAATTTAAAGTCTAATATTAAAAAGAAAATTTGAAAAAATGCTCTAAACTTGTAATTGCACCGGTTTCCTTCCCACTGTGGAGACCCATCGAAAAACGTCAACCAAAACCACAAAAAAATGTTGTAAATATCTTGTACAAAAAAAAACCATCAAACCCTTTCTTGCAGTAACAGACTAACGCTGGCTTCGCGGTCCTCCTCGTACGGTAACCTTGCTCCCGGTGGTAGTTGTTCCGCTAACCATATTTACGCCCTAATCGCCGCCGCCACCCAAAGTAACAACGCTAATGCTAACGCCTTCCTGACAAACGCTAACGCTAACGGCTTGATGACACCAGCCGAACCTCCAGCTGGCACCAGCACCACCACCACCACCACAACCAGCCGAGCCCGAGCCTACCGTTCGCAGTCCCCTCAGGCGCTGGTCCTACTCGAGGAGGAAGATCTCATCTCTATCGGCAGATTTCGCACCCGGGGGCCGGCGGGTCCGGAACGGGTGCCAGCGGTTGCCAACACCAACACTACCAGCACCACCCGCACGGTCATCCGTACCACTACAGCCGACGGCAGCGACAGCCAACGCCAACCAGTCCAACTCCGCGGGCCGAGGTCACAGCTGCTGAGCAGCGACTACTGTCGGTACGTGGCTCGAGCGGCCGGAATGACGACGACCAACGGCGGCGGCGGTATTACGCCGCCCAGCGGTGGCCCTAGTCCGGTGGATTTCTTGTCGGAATCCACGCTGGAACAGATGCGCCAACAGGTGCGCCACCAGCGGCTCAAGGTGGAAGAGGAAAGGTAGTCCCATAGCGCGCCCTGCACCACTAATAATAATTCTTTTGCCTGCCTTTGCTTTCTTTTCCTCCCCTTGCTTCCCCTGATTCTGCTTTAGTAGATTTGAAGTAGAACCCTTTGAAGAGTTGGTAGACTCTAGTAGTTAGTGCGTAGTTAGAACTTGTACTATTTGAAATTTCTGTTGCACCCATTTATTTTGCATGCTTTATATTTTCTTTTTTCCCCTTTTCGAAGTGGGTTGCCTACCCGTAGGCGATTCGTGCACGTGTATTCTCTCGCTTTTCTTTATAGTTAGTTTTAAGTGCTGTGCCGTCGATTCTTTCCAGATGCGATTTCGATCGGGAGGTGTGAAGCTTCGTGAAAAGGGGGTTAAATTTCGTTTTTTTTTGTATGTTATTTTGAATTGAGTGTGAAAATCCTGTTAATGCTGTAATGTTCGGATTGATGCAATTAAAAAAAATATGGTCTAAATACACGAACAATCTAAAACACTGGAAACTAAAAGAGCACTCAGCTAGCAAAATCTAAATTTAGAAATGTGTATCCTCCCTACAAAGGCTGATGAACTGATCTCAGTTGAAAGGTTCTCCGAATCTTTGAATTGCAAATGTAACTTCTTGGAGCAGAAGTGTGAAATTCTAATAAAACAATAATTGAATCGAATTGAATAAAGTTTAAATAAATATTTAAATCTGAAAGTTCAAAATCTAAGATGAATCTAAATTTAATTCACCAAATCCACGAGCCACGAACTGAAATCTGATTTTTCCAATTTAAATAATTTAAGAATTCGGAAGTTCTAAAATTGTAAAATTTTCAGC
Source organism: Culex quinquefasciatus (assembly GCF_015732765.1). Lineage (NCBI taxonomy): Eukaryota > Metazoa > Arthropoda > Insecta > Diptera > Culicidae > Culex > Culex quinquefasciatus. Next base: position 125,895,877 of record NC_051861.1, read on the forward strand.
TTTGAAATTACTTTTGTTTAATTTTAAGTTAAAATTAAAGAAATATGAAAAGTAAGCATAACTTGAAGTAAATAAATTAAAAAAATTTGAGTGACTTTCATTTTTATATTTCATCTGGAAAATATTATGCATCGGTGGTCCCCTCGTTATTTTTTGTTCAGCCCAGTTAACGAGCAACTACTGTATTCTAATTCAATAGCTACAAAAAATCAATAAATTCTGAAAATATTTGAAATTAAAAAAAAAATGACAATATTAAAATTTATAAAAATTTTAAATTAAAAAAAAATTAAAATTTCGCAAATATCTGAAAATTTTACAAATTTTACAATTTTTCTAATTTTTTTTAGATTCTTAAAATTCTCAAAATTTTTAAAATTCTTCAAATTCTTAAAATTCTTGAAATTCTTAAAATTCTTAAAATCCTCAAAATTCTTAAACTTTTTAAAATTCTTAAAATTCATAAAATTCATAAAATTCCTAAAAATTTTAAAATTCTTAAAATTTTTAAAATTCTAAAATTTTTAAAATTCTTAAAATTCTTAAAATTCTTAAAATTCTTAAAATTCTTAAAATTCTTAAAATTCTTAAAATTCTTAAAATTCTTAAAATTCTTAAAATTCTTAAAATTCTTAAAATTCTTAAAATTCTTAAAATTCTTAAAATTCTTAAAATTCTTAAAATTCTTAAAATTCTTAAAATTCTTAAAATTCTTAAAATTCTTAAAATTCTTAAAATTCTTAAAATTCTTAAAATTCTTAAAATTCTTAAAATTCTTAAAATTCTTAAAATTCTTAAAATTCTTAAAATTCTTAAAATTCTTAAAATTCTTAAAATTCTTAAAATTTTTAAAATTCTTAAAATTTTTAAAATTTTTAAAATTCTTAAAATTCTTAAAATTCATAAAATTCTTAATATTCTTAAAAACTTTAAAAATCTTATAATTCTTAACATTCTTAAAATTCTTAAAATTCTTTAAATTCTTCAAATTCTTTAAATTCTTTAAATTCTTTAAATTCTTTAAATTCTTTAAATTCTTTAAATTCTTCAAATTCTTTAAATTCTTTAAATTCTTTAAATTCTCAAAATTTTTAAAATTCTTCAAATTCTTTAAATTCTTTAAATTCTTTAAATTCTTTAAATTCTTTAAATTCTTTAAATTCTTTAAATTCTTTAAATTCTTTAAATTCTTTAAATTCTTTAAATTCTTTAAATTCTTTAAATTCTTTAAATTCTTTAAATTCTTAAAATTCTTTAAATTCTTAAAATTCTTAAAATTCTTAAAATTCCTAAAATTCTAAAATTCTTAAAATTCTTAAAATTCTTAAAATTCTTAAAATTCTTAAAATTCTTAAAATTCTTAAAATTCTTAAAATTCTTAAAATTCTTAAAATTCTTAAAATTCTTAAAATTCTTAAAATTCTTAAAATTCTTAAAATTCTTAAAATTCTTAAAATTCTTAAAATTCTTAAAATTCTTAAAATTCTTAAAATTCTTAAAATTCTTAAAATTCTTAAAATTCTTAAAATTCTTAAAATTCTTAAAATTCTTAAAATTCTTAAAATTCTTAAAATTCTTAAAATTCTTAAAATTCTTAAAAAATTTAAAATTCTTAAAATTCTTAGAATTCTTAAAATTCTTCAAATTCTTCAAATTCTTCAAATTCTTCAAATTCTTCAAATTCTTCAAATTCTTCAACTTCTTAAAATTCTTAAAATTCTTAAAATTCTTAAAATTCTTAAAATTCTTAAAATTCTTAAAATTCTTAAAATTCTTAAAATTCTTAAAATTCTTAAAATTCTTAAAATTCTTAAAATTCTTAAAATTCTTAAAATTCTTAAAATTCTTAAAATTCTTAAAATTCTTAAAATTCTTAAAATTCTTAAAATTCTTAAAATTCTTAAAATTCTTAAATTTCTTAAAATTCTTAAAATTCTTAAAATTCTTAAAATTCTTAAAATTCTTAATATTCTTAAAATTCTTAAAATTCTTAAAATTCTTAAAATTCTTAAAATTCTTAAAATTCTTAAAATTCTTAAAATTCTTAAAATTCTTAAAATTCTTCAAATTCTTCAAATTCTTAAAATTCTTAAAATTCTTAAGATTTTTAAGATTCTTAAAATTCTTCAAATTCTTCAAATTCTTCAAATTCTTAATATTCTTAAAATTTCTTAAATTCTTTAAATTCCTACAAAAAAAAAATTCTTAGTTTTAAAAATCTTAATTTTTGTAATGATTTCAATTAAAGAATGTAATAAAATTCCTAAATATTTAAAAATATTGAAAATTAAAAAAAATCCTAATATTTGTTATCTTGAAATTAAACAAAAATCATACAAAAAAAATATTTTTCATAAAATTTTAAAGGAGTTGAAAATTTTAAAATTTTAAATTTGTCAAAATCTTAAATTCTAAAAGTAAAATTCAAAATATTGTTTAAAATCATTTTTTAAAGTTCTCAAAAATAAAATAAAATCTCAAATGTGGTAAGATTTCTTATTTTTTTATTTCAAATATTTTATTTTTCTACAAACATTGAACATTTAAAATTTTTAGAATTCCTTTATGTTTATTCTAATGATTTAAAAATGATCTTACAAAAAAAATTAAAAAAGCTCAAAAATTTCTAATTTTTAAAATATCAAAATCTTAAACTCTAAAATTATAAATCTTAAATTCAAATATTAAAAAAATTGAAATTCTTGAAATGCTTAAAATTCTTAAAATTAAAAAATAATCTTAAATTTTCCAATGATTTTTTTATGTTTTTAAATTCCTAATTGTTTTTAGAAATATTGAAGGTTTCAAATTTTTTAGAATTTTTTTTCAATCTTAAAATTCAAAAAGATTAATAAATTTTTAAAATTAAAAAAAAGTTGAAATTTTTAAATTCTTAACTGTCAAAATCAGAAATTCTAAAACTATAGATCTATATTTGAAATATTCTTTTATTTTTTTTTTAATTCTCATAACTTTAAAAATTTCAAACAAAATATATTTTTAAAATTCTTTAGATTTCTAAACGTTTCATTTTGTTTAATTCTTTTTTTAATCTTAAAATAAAAAAAATCTGACAAATACTGTTTTATTAAAAATTTTAAAAAGTCGAAAATTTCAAAATTTTAAATTGTCAAAATCGGAATTTCAAACATTCTGGAATTCTAAAATGATCAGAATTCTAATATTTTTTATCTCCAAAATTCGAAAAAAAATAATATTTTGAGAGTCTTACATTCTAAAAGTTCATACATAATTCTAAAATCTAACTTAATTGAATTTGTCTATGGTCCCAAAATTTTAATTTTGGATTGTTTGGATTGTTCTCAAAATTAAAACTCCACCAAAAATTGGAAGGTCTTTTTATTCCAAAGCGTGAGGACAAAATTTGAACATTTTTTTCGCAAATATTTTAAAAATTGCAGCTTTCATAACTGGTTTGATCAAATACGTCCTAAACATGCCCATTTTCACGAAGCTTCCGCCTCACCATCCTCAAAAATTGCCGTATAACAACCAAGCTTCAAACACTCAAAATTCGATCGTCTTTTTCTCTCTCCGTCTGCTTTTCGTCCAAAATTCTCCAACAAAAACAAAAACCAACCACCGAAAATCACATCACAACAACCGCCTTTGCTCCGAAATAAAAAAAAAATCGCGCGTTGTGTAGTCGACGTCACCATCACTATCATTCCCAAAGATCAACCCGGAACACCCCTCCGGTGGACATTGCCATGCATCAGCAGCAGCAGCAGCAACTGGCCGCGGCCCAGAAGCTGAAACAGGCCCGCCCCGTGTCCAGCTATTACGACGCATCGCCCACGTACGAGACGATCCAGCACAACGGCCTCGGCGGATCTCAGCGCAAGACCAGCCTGCCATCGTCCCCGGTTAAGCAGCAGCAGCCTCAGCAGACCAACTGGAACGGGACCATTTCGTCGAACGGCAGCGGAGGAACGCCGAACGGAGGCGGCTATCCGGTGAACCACGGATCGATCCGCAGCCGGGGACCGTTCGTGACGCAGGTGCAGATCCAGAACCAGATGTCGTATCAGTAGTGCGGGGGAGGACCGTGTCTCGACCCTTTTGTTTTATTTTTTTTCTGCGTTTTTTTCACGTGCGATTAAAAAAATGATGTTTTAAATCATTTTTTTAGTTACCATTAATCTTAGGGTTATCATTTTCGTCTTTTTTTTTAAACTGAAGCGAACGAAAAATGAACGCGTTTTACTACTTAACTAAAAAAAGAAAACAATTTAATTACTACAATATTTCATTTCCCCTTCCCTCAAACTAGCAGCTAATGAAACGAGAATACTTAATCGATTAAACATCCCCCTCCTTGGACGTTAGATCTAAAGCTAAGCTCAAAACCAGCTTGTAAATTATTGTACTGTAATTCATTCATCGAAATTAATTTGTACATATTTAAAACTTTAAAAAGACAAACGAAATCTTCATGGAAATGTAATGCTTTCAAAACGGAAAAAAGTGGTGTAATTTTGCTTCGGAGGTGTCCCCCCGCTGTTAATATATTTGTATGCAAATAAATGTATTATTAAATAATATGCAAAACACGAAAATCAAGCTTGATCGGACTTTATTCACCTCAACAGGATGCAGCCACCGTCCGTCAGATAGAAAAAAAAACGTCAACGCCACCGTCCGGTTAGAAAAAAGACACACATGCCTTCACATATAAAAACGTGGTATTGAAAATGTACTTAAACCAAGCGTTGGTATTCACACGCTTAAAAAAGAAAGAAAAAGATATATGTTTATCTAACTATGTGTATCGAAGATGAAAGATTAACTCTGTATAATGTATATGTACTGCTACTACTCAAAACGTTGGACAATACAGCGAAAAGTGTAAAGTATTCGAAAGATTAACTTGAGTGTTGAAGAACATTTTATTTGCTTTAGAACAAAAAGAACGCCGCCTGTTAAACTTGCAGATCAATGAGACGTAATCGTTACAAGTCGTAAACAAATTTGTTGCATTCCATTCAGAGAGTAGATGATTTCGTAAACAATTCTGCAAAACACTATCTGCGTGCTCCGCGTTTCGCGCTGAAAATGGTACGATATTTTTGTAACGTCATTTGAGATTGATGTTGTTCACGTGTTTGCTTTCTACTGCGTATTTTTTCTCTATTTTTATTGTTACAGTTTTAATTCAGAAAAAAAAGATTTCCGCGTTACAAAACAAAATCATTTAAGGTAGATAGTTACGTACTGCTTTGTTTGAGTAAAAGAGCAAACATTTTACAGTACTTTGTCAAATTGGTCATGTCTGTGACATAGCCACCTGCAAACAGTGATCTGCAAAGCGAATTGAAAGAAAGCAAATCAATTCCCCTTTTGTGATTTTTAATTACACTTTTTGAGACTAAAACTTGATTTGCAAAAAACACTATTTTTAATTGCCTAACATTTCAAAAGGGCAAAATATCCTATATTATGCCCTTTTGAATTGTTAGTCATGATTTAAAATTTTTGAAATCATTGTGTTCGAAAAGATCGGAAAATTTCACGAATGTTTCATATTTTAACATTGAAAATCTGAACATTAGTTGCTGAGATATCGACATTAGAAAATGGTGGGTTGTTTGGGTGAGACTTGCAAAACATCAAATTTCCTTTTTTTAAACCTTTGCATGGCGTATCAACAAAGTTCAAAAGAGCAAAACTTGAAAAATTTTCTCAGGTTTTCAAAAATATTTTTTTCATAAGTGGGCAAACATGGGCCCTAGTTCTAGAAAAGGAATAACTGAGAATATTTTTAAAAACTTTACCTAAATATGGCTATATTACTACTTTACTTTTTGATTGAAAATTTGATTTTACATCGACAAATGAAGTTGAAAAATTTTTGCGACCAGTATTTGGTTTTTTTTTTTAAATCAAAAGTTCATAACTAGGTCGAAGATTTTTTGCCCATTCTGAAAATTTCTGAATAGTTGGCACCTAAAAAATATCAGAAAATGAAAAAAATAAATAAAAATAACGTTTTTTTGCAAGTAAAATTTTAGTCTTAAAAAGTGTGATAAAAAATCACAAAACATTTTTTTATCGTGTATAATTTTTTTCAGTGTAGTCTTTATCCATACCTAAAACTTTGCCGAAGACACCAAATCGATCAAAAATTTCTTCAAAAGATACAGATTTTTGAATTTTCATATATCATTTTTGTATGGACAGCTGCCAAATTTGTATGGATAATTAATGGGGACAAACTAATGATGCAAAATGGCTTCTTTCGGCATATCGAAGGCACTAGAGGTGGGCAAAACCGCTCTTTTTTAGGAGCCGCTCATTTTCGTTCACTCATTAAAAAGAGCCGCTCTTTTGAACGGCTCTTTCGCTATTTTTCAAAATTTGGATGAAAAGGTTTTTTTTTTTTAAATCATGTGAGTTTATAAGTTATTTCACATTGGACTTTTATAAATTATTTGATAAAAAAAACTCAAAGCGAGAAGATTCCCTTGAAAGCCATAGATCTTGGTGGTCTCTAAGTCAAAATTTCTCCTCGAACCTAAACATTCGAGTAATTGATTGGCATCCAAACTTTTAAAATTGCGTTTATTTCTGCAAGAATAGAACTTATTTTATTTGGAGAAAATATTCTGTGACCTCTTTTTTACATTCTGATTAAATCGATAAAGCCTATAAACGCTACAGTTTAATCGGAAAAAAGGAATTATTTTTTCCAAAATCTGTTAACTATTCAGTAGATTTTTGCTAATATTTTACAACTTATGCAATTTGAAATGCTCAGGTTTGTATTCCGGTATTACTTTAATATACAAGCAGTTGTGAAAAGTTTTTTCCAGTTCGTTTTGAAAATCATTTACTTTTGTGATTAATTTTTATAAGCATTGAAATATTTAAAATTGCATTTGCAATTCTCAATAAAAAATTCTACTATTTTTGGGAAATTCAATAAATTATATTTATAACAAAAATCATGCCATCTTGAAACGGTTCTTCCAAAAGACCGAAGTATAAAAAATAACCGCGGTTCTTTTTTTGAGAGCCGCTCTTTTCAGTGAACCGGCTCTTTGAGCGGTTCGCTCTTTTTTTGCCCACCTCTAGAAGGCACCAAAAAAGTTTCAGCCGGATAATAAATACAAGAAATAAAATTAATAAAAAAATACCGATTTCGTAGAGAATTGCTTTTTTTGTAAAGGTCCAATAGGGGAAAGTGGGGCAAATGTAACAAGCTAAGGAAATGCTCGTTATAACCCATTAAAACGTAAAAAAATCGGTCGGATTTTTTTTATAATCATCTTATTCCAGGTCTTGACTAAGACTTTGATAGAACAAGTTTTTTTTTAAATCCTGTTTTTAATGTAAAAAATTGATTTATTTTTTTTTTTTTGATTTTCCGTACGTTCTACTCAACTAGTGGGGCAAGACGAACAACCCGTTGGGGCAAGAGGAACAATGCATGAAACAACATGTTAATTTGCTAACAATTGAACTGTTATCACTTAGATGTATCAGATTAGAATGTATTTGAAACGTTTCTTTCATTTTTAGATTAAATAATTATGTTTAACTATAAATTTGATGATTTTTAACAAAAAAAAAAAAAATACTTAGATGATAAATAGAAAATTTTCATAATATCAATTTATTTTGTGTGGACAATTTTTTTATCAATTGTTTATCAGTTTTTTAGTACTTTTATGTATTTATTTCCCAATAAAATATGTTGTTACAGCAATCCGTTTTTTTTCCTCCTGAACATGATTTTTTAAAAGCGCTCAACAAAAATAATCAAAAGTTAAATCATACTTTATAATAGGTGCAAGTCATTAGTAGGGACACTACTGATCTAGGAAAAATAGCATTTTGATAAAATGAGCCACCTACCCCTGACTCAAGGCGGTTTCAAAAACACCCAAAGCTTTTTCAAAGCAAAAACTGGAAATTTGGTTTATTGAACCGTTTCAAAAAAAAAAAAAAAAACTCCGGATATGCAAGTTGTTGTTGAAGTCGGATCTTTCCGATTGTTCTAAGTATGTAAGGGGTTACATACATGTAAATCGGCAAAAATTTCAGAGGTTGTTTTGAGCACACACTTAAACTTTTTTTTTAATCTGTTTTAAGGGAATTAAAATATATATTATCAACTATCATCAAAATAAATTTGAAGACATTTGGTTGTATAATTGCCGAGATATAGCTATTTGAAGTCAGCAGTTTCAAAAAACGGGTGCCACGATATCTCCACACTGCTTTGACCAAATCGGCTCAAATTTTTGGTGAAGCCTCATTAAACTGGTCCTGTGTGCATGACGAAGCCCAATTTTCAAAAAGTTTATTTGAAAAAAAATCAAAAAAATATTTCTGTGTTTTTCATATAAAAAAATGTCAGTTTTTAATTTATGTATTTTTTTTTAAAGGCAACATTTCAAAATCGGGCTTCGTCATGCACACGGAGTATGTCTTGTAAGTCTTCACCTCAAATTTGAGCCAATTTGGTCCATCCCATCTTGAGATATCGTGACCCCCGTAAATCATCTCGGCGTTTAGAGAAAAACGCTCACAAAGTTTGACAGTTCGCTTTGCGCATGGCAAAATTTTGAGCGTAAATCGTCTCTTACTCAGTTTAATCATGGAATATCTTCATGAAACTTTCAGGAGTGATTGAAAATCACATTTTAAGTGGATTGAATAAATTTTCTGAAACATGAAATTTTGTGATTTTCTACATGTATGTAACCCCTTAAGAGAGAGTGTTTTCTTTGAAAATGATAGACGGCGTCACCAGTTCCAACACATCCCAATATAATGTGAAGGCTCCATATTCAACAAGGTTTCAAAGTGATATCCAAGATGGCGTTGCTAGAATGTTATAATATTTTTCAGGTAATATAAGAGCGAATTATTTTCCAAAAAAAAAATGTAGAGTTTGGTATGGTCTGTTATATTACCATCAAATCTGTACCAACATATTCGCACTATTCACTACCATCACACAATTGGTCCTGGAATATTCTTTTCCAATTCTAAACTCTCGGACCGTTTGATTCGTTCGCGCCTCCGCAATTGCTGAACTCTTCGCACGTTAAACGAGATTTAACCGGATTAAGTCATTCATGTAGGGAGATAACAGCAGCAGCTGCTGTGTCTAGGATTATGCGGCGTGTGATTCACGAGCATGATCCGAAGCCATGATTGACAACGGACTAACCTTGACCAGAATAATTTTCACCAAATCTGCAAGCTGCGTTGTTATCAACGCACTCCCCAAGGGGCAAAATGGCAGACGTCTGGTCTGTTTGGATTTTTGGGGCAGAGTTTGGGAGTAATCTCCCCCAGACAGGTTGTGAACCACCAGCTGAAAGGGAGAAGTAATTTTAAGGTTTTAAACTCAAATCCTTTGGAAACCCTTAAAATTCTTTAAAAAAAATAATTCTTAAAATTTTTAATATTCTTAAAATTCTTAAATTTCTTTAAATTTCTAAAATTCCTTAAATTCTTTAAATTCTTTAAATTCTTTGAATTCTTTAAATTCTTTAAATTCTTTAAATTCTTTAAATTCTTTAAATTCTTTAAATTCTTTAAATTCTTTAAATTCTTTAAATTCTTAATATTCTTAAAACTCTTAAAATTCTTAAAATTCTTAAAATTCTTAAAATTTTTAAAATTCCTAAAAAATTTCAAAAATTAAAATTCTTAAAATTTTTAAAATTCTTAAAATTCTTAAAATTCTTAAAATTCTTAAAATTCTTAAAATTCTTAAAATTCTTAAAATTCTTAAAATTCTTAAAATTCTTAAAATTCTTAAAATTCTTAAAATTCTTAAAATTCTTAAAATTCTTAAAATTCTTAAAATTCTTAAAATTCTTAAAATTCTTAAAATTCTTAAAATTCTAAAATTCTAAAAATTCTAAAATTTAAAATTTTAAAAATTCTAAAATTCTTAAAATTTTAAAATTCTAAAATTCTAAAATTCTAAAAATTCTAAAAATTCTTAAAATTCTTAAAATTCTTAAAATTTTTAAAATTTTTAAAATTCTTAAAATTCTTAAAATTCTTAAAATTCTTGAAATTCTTAAAATTCTTAAAATTCTTAAAATTCTTAAATTTTTTAAAATTCTTAAAATTCTTAAAGTTCTTAAAATTCTTAAAATTCTTAAAATTCTTTAAATTCTTTGAATTCTTTAAATTTTTAAAATTCTTAAAATTCTTAAAATTCTTAAAATTTTTAAAATTCTTAATTTTTTTAAAATTCTTAAAATTCTTAAAATTCTTAAAATTCTTAAAATTCTTAAAATTCTTAAAATTCTTAAAATTCTTAAAATTCTTAAAATTCTTAAAATTCTTAAAATTCTTAAAATTCTTAAAATTCTTAAAACTCTTAAAATTCATAAAATTTGTAAAATTCATAAAATTTTAAAAATTCTTAAAATTCTTAAGAACTTTAAATTCTTACAATTCTTAAAATTCTTTAAAAAAAATAAAATTCTTAAGATTCTTAAGATTCTGTAGATTCTTATAATACTTAAAATTCTTACAATTCTTAAAACTCTAAAAAATATTTTTTTTAATTAAATTTAAAAAAAGAATCTTTTTTTTTAAATCTATTTTTCAAAATTTTCATTATTTTAAAAAAATTAAAATTTTTGAAAAATTTACATTTTTCAAAATTTTTAAATATTTAATTTTTTTTAAAAATATTTAATATTTAAAAAAATCCTTATTTTTTATCTAAAAATAAAAAAAATTGTGGACAACGTTGACGCCAGTCTTCGTTATCTTACGAGATCTTACATGCGTCACGACGCGTGCCACGATTGTTGTCGCCGTAGCCGGAGATCCATATAACCGCGGGGTGATATTTCAGCATCTCACCGGACTTGACTGATGTTTACCAAAGTGCCGGTAGATGTTGCGCGTCCCGGCGCTGCAATGATTAAATACGTTATTCAGCACAAATTTTCTGATATCAGACATATCATTTCCCCCTCCCAAACATCCCCAAATTAGACTGCACTTCAAATTTGAGCAGAACAGCAAAAAATGACTATTTCGGAAGATGGCGCGACGACGCCCAAAGGGGTTGTAAAGTTGCACCAAAAAAAGAAGTCTTATCACAATTCGTTTATGGCTGTGTTTGGCGACTTCAGATAGCGAAAGCACTTTCTTGGACCTTGATGGAAGACGAAGAAGTTTCGGCACAGCGACAATAGAATGCTTTTAAGGAGAAGATACAGACTTGCGCACGTCAGTTCCTGCCTACACGGAGAAAAATCCGTTCCCAAAAATCGTGAACGAGCGTTCATGAAATTTGAACACTTTGTTCGTGGTTTCATGAACGCTTGTTCACGATATTGGGAGCTCTTTTTTCTCCGTGTTTAAACTGAATTAGCACGCAAACTGCTTAACAGAATCTCCGTCAATCAGTTTTATAACGCGGAAAGGACAATGACTCGTAAGTCTAAATGGATCACCAAACACCAATTTCCCAAAATCACTCCACAAACTGTGGAATTTTTTTTTCCGACCTGGTCAAATTGATAGTAGCTGCCGCTGCACTCGTCATTGTTGGCCCAAAGCCAAGCCTCGGAATTACTTAATACACACACTTACTAAGCCGTGTGAACGCACGACACCTCTTGTTCGCTCTCTCGTGCAGTACTGATAACAAGAACTCTCTCCGAGGATCGCTCGATTCCTGCGGGATTTTCGCCTATAAGAGTCGGTCCAGTTGGGGCAGGACGCTTCAGTACAGTGCTGGACGTCGAGTGGAATACTTTTCAATTTGAAAAAAAAAGTTTAATTTTGTTGTGGAGTGAAAATACTTGAAACAAAGAGACATTTACGGAAAAATATAACAAACCATGGATACACTGTACGTGAGCAATCGGATCTTCCTGAACTCGGACCAACGTCCGGAACTGTTTGCCGGTGGAATTTTGGTTTCTGGAATCGATGGAAAAGTTTCGAAGATTTTCGACACACCGAAGGAAGTTCAGGATTACATGATCGAGAATGAGGTCGATGTAAGTTAATAATTTGATAATATCCCTGTTTTTAAATTCCTTAAAAATTGCAAATTTTGTTAACAATAAAAAAATTGAGAATATTATATGACCATGACTTTTTGAGATTTTTTTTAAGTGTATAATAGAGCAATTCCAGCTCAAATCAGGAATTTTGCTGGTACTTTTGTACCCGACCCTCTCCGATTTCAATGAAACTTTGTAGACATGTTATCCTGGGCCTATATAAGCCATTTTTGTGTATATGGAGCCAATAATTCTCGAAAATAACATTTGAGAAGGGTTATATTTAAGGCTATTTCCTCAACAAATTTGAACGAAAAAAAATCGTTACATCACCTTTAAATTTAAGTTTTAGACTTAAAAATCAAAAAATCTCATAGGTGTGGCGTGTATTTTTGTTTCAGTGTATTTTTTCAGAAAGCCCGTCCAATTTCCTACAAGTTTGTCTTTGGCCACTTTTTGATACGACGCAACGGCTTCGAGATACAGTAATTTTTAAATTTCAAAATACAAAAATATTTAAATACCTTACGCCCTTCTCAAATGTTATTTTCGAGTACTATTGGCTCCATATACACAAAAATGGCTTATATAGGCCCAGGATAACATGTCTACAAAGTTTTATTGAAATCGGATAGGGTCGGGTACAAAAGTACCAGAAAAATTCCTGATTTTAGCTGGAATTGCTCTATACTAAAAGTTTGTTCAATATTTATATTTGCAATTGCTTTAGAACAAAAATGAACCACATTTTTTTCAAACCTGTTCATTGAAAAAAATAATAAAAATAAACAGCTTTATATAGATTAACGTAAATATTTTTGTTTAAAAGAAAAATCAATTTGTATTCCATTGATTTTTTTTTCACAAGAGGTCAAAAATTAAATTAAAAATTAAATACAAATGTGCATAAATAAAAACTTGTTCAGTCGACTGAAAACATTACAATACATTAGAAAATGTTTTTTTTTCAAATGGAAAAATTTAAATCAAATTGAAATTTAGAATTTTCGGACCACAGACTTTGGAACACTAATAATATTTTTTAATTCTTAGATATCTTGCATTTTTTTTTTTCGGCGCTTGTATTACACTAAAAATGATGTGATACTTACTGCCATTTTAAAAAATAGGGCTTGGAAAAGACCATGACTAGAGCTCCAATTTCTCGGGGTTACAAAATTCCCGGGAAACGAGATTTTTCTAGCAAATTTCCCGGGAATTCCGGGAAATTTTAAATTTATTGAAAATTGTTCAGATCTTGGTTATTATTCTTCAACAAAATTGTTCAAAATAGTTCAAAATAAGTGCGAGAGTCAATTAATGCCTTAACCGATTGTTAAACAAAAAAAATGAAAGAAAGCAAATATGATAAATTTCTCAATTTATAGCAGCAATTCCCCACGAAAACAGCATAATTCGAAAAAAAAAGTTTCATGCGATTTTAGTTTTCCTAGACGCAAAAGAAAGGTGATTAGTTTGGCTATTTGGGAAAAATAGTAAGAAGTTTCAAAAATCTAGCTTAACATTTGAAAAGGTCGTATAAATACTTAAAATGCTGTTTTGAAGGTCTCGGGACCAAAGAGCCTATGTCTGAAAATATTTTTATCGGATTCCTCGGAAAATTTCACATAACATATCAAAAAATGGTGAAGTTATGTTTTCAATACTCTGAGGTACGATTTTTTGAAAATAAAAACTGGATTTTTCGACGCGCCACGCGCAAAAATGGGAAAACGACGAAAACGGCGGGAAAATTACGAAAATTTTGGTACCCTCACATGTATAGGTCATCGCTGAAATTTTGAAGTTATCGCAGTTTTAGTGAAAAAAGTCGATTTTTTCCCGTTTTCGTCATTTTTTTCCATTTTTGCGCGTGGCGCGTCGAAAAACCCAGTTTATATTTTCAAAAAATCGTATCTCAGAGTATCGAAAACATAACTTCACCATTTTTTGATATGTTATGTGAAATTTTTCGAGGAATCCGATAAAAATATTTTCAGACATATGCTCTTTTGTCCCGAGACCTTCAAAACAGCATTTTATGTTTTCATTCAACCTTTTCAAATGTTAAGCTAGATTTTTGAAACTTCTTACTATTTTTCCCAAATAGCCAAACTAATCACCTTTCTTTTGCGTCTAGGACAGCTAAAATCGGATGAAATGGCGCAAAGATATGTTTTTTTTTTGAAAAAAATGGTTTTTGCGAAAATCGACGAAAATTGCCATTTTTCGAACCACCCTAACACGGCGTAGGTCACCCTAACGGCCAATAAAAAAAAAAACGGTTCTAATTATTTCGGCCAAGGATCCCCCAGAAAAATTTTGAGCCCGATCGGAGAACTTTTTTTTCGAATCATGCTGTTTTCGTGGGGAATTGCTGATAGACTGTCTTTCAATTCGTACAAAATATCAAAAAATAATCATTAGTACTTTTTGTTACGTATTATTTTTATAATCACAGTGTTTGGACAGCGAGTAAAGTGAATCCATGTTCCAAAACCATAAAATTGATTTGAAAAGTTCAGACGAACTGATAAGTTCAATAACAACAGTAAATTGAATTGAATCAAATAAAATTGAGTTTTTTAATTGTTATTTTTTGCAACTTAAAAAAAATGTGCCAAGAAGTTAGGAAAGCATATACTTCTGCTTGAATTTCGGGAATTCCCGGGAATTTTCGGGAAATATTTTTTCCGGGAAATCCCGGGATTTTTTTTCCCGGGACGGGAAATTAGACGCTCTCACCATGACTCAGGCAGAGGTACCAAAAAATAAATGAAATTAAATTAAATAAGCTGTGGTGAATTCATTATTGTTGTGGTGAGTTTTAATCGTTCAAATTGACCGTTTGATTTCTGGTTGATATATTTGTTTTTAAAGATTCATATCTTGTTGTCTGTGATTTGTCTAACAAAAGTGTTTAAAACTAGTGGTGAGTTTAACTGTAAAAAATTTATGAAAATATGACAGCTAATAATTTTCTTACCATAGACAATCAGATGTTATCTCCTGAAAAAAATAAACATTGTCGTGATGAGTTTCCGGTAATTCAAATTTGCTAATAAATTGTAGAATGTTGGATTTTGAAAATTACTTCTGTCTCTTTGTCTGTGCATTATGCGTAATGGAAAGTTTTATTTTCCCTATCTATTTGACCCGAGAAATTTCGCTCAAAATAGCCCAAAAACAACTATTTGTTCTGCGTCACAATAATATTTCAAAAATAGCTGTCCCAGCGCAATCTCCAACAAACACCATAAAACATCTCTCACCACAACTCGGTCGTCGAGACACCTGACCTGCTGCACTCACTCGTGCTTATCTCGGTCATTACAGCAACAAAAAAAAGTTCAAAAGAAAACTGTTATTTTTCGGCAATTTCTCCCGTCAGCTGAAGATTAGACACCATAAATCCAACAAGCCTGCGGACTGTCGTAAAAATGATAACGGACGCAATTCTCCCACTCTCAAATTTGAACACGAAACAAAAAAAAAATTCGCGATAACCCACTGACTGACAACAAGTTCATTAAACCAATTAAACTACGCACACGAGTTCTTCGTCGTTGTTTTCGTCCTCGTCGTCGAGTTGACCCCCCCTGCGAGCGGAGGCAAGCCTCCGCGTGATAAGATAACCTGCCCGGTGACGTAGAGCCAGAAGTAAACAGAGTCTCCTTAGCGACGGCGCCAGCCGTAAACGAGCCCTAATTGCGTCTCTAGAGCCTAAATTGTTCCTTTCGGTTTGCAGATGTACGACTTTGGCGATCTGGTCGTGATGCCGGGGCTGATCGATTCGCACGTGCACATCAACGAACCGGGACGGACCGAGTGGGAGGGTTTCTACACGGCCACGAAGGCGGCGGCCGCCGGAGGGTTCACCACGATCTGCGACATGCCGCTGAACTCGATTCCGCCGACGACGACGATGGCCAATCTGAGAACGAAGGTGAACGCGGCCCGCGGGAAGATCTTTGTCGATGTGGCGTTCTGGGGCGGGGTCGTTCCGGGCAATGCGGACGAGCTGCGCGAGATGATCTACGCCGGGGTTGTGGGGTTCAAGTGCTTTTTGTGTCCCAGCGGGGTGGACGAGTTTGGACACGTCAGCGAGAGCGATCTGCACGTGGCGCTGCGGAAGATGGAGGGAACGGGGTCGGTGTTGGCGGTGAGTTGATTTTGAAGGGGGTGACGCAGCGATTCTTCAATGCTAATCAATTTCTTTTACCTTTAGTTCCACGCCGAGGTCGAATGCAAAGGTCACCAGGACCACGCTCCAGACGTGAACCCCAAAAAGTACCAAACCTTCCTCCAATCCCGACCGGACCAGATGGAAGCCGAAGCGATCGACCTGGTCGCCAAGCTGTCCCAGCAGTACGACGTCCCCTGTCACATCGTGCACCTGTCCGCGGCCCGCGCCCTTCCCTCAATCCGGACGGCCCGCGCCAACGGAGCACGGCTCACGGTAGAAACCTGCCACCACTATCTCTCAATCGCCGCCGAGGACATCCCCGATGCGCACACCGAGTACAAGTGCTGCCCCCCGATCCGAGCCCGCTCCAACCAAGACCTCCTATGGCAAGCCGTCTGCGACGGCGACATCAACATGGTCGTGTCGGACCACTCGCCGAGCACCCCCGGCATGAAGCTGCTCACGTCCGGCAGCAAGAACCGCGGTGACTTCCTCAAAGCTTGGGGCGGCATCTCGTCCGTCCAGTTCGGCCTCCCGCTCTTCTGGACCAACTGTCAGCGGTACGGGCTGCAAATCCCGGACCTCGTGCGGCTTCTCTGCACGGAACCGGCCAAAATGTGCGGACTGGATTCGGTCAAGGGGCGGCTGGAGGTCGGTTACGACGGGGACATTTGCGTGTGGGATCCGGAGGACACCTTCACGGTGACGAGGGACATTATTGAGTTTCAGAACAAGGCCAATCCGTACATGGATCGGAAGCTGCGGGGAGTGGTGCACGCGAGCTTTATCCGCGGGTATCCGGTGTACAGGTTGACGGAGAAGTTTGGGGCGCCGACGGGGAATATCTTGCTGAAGAAGGTCAGTCGGCGTGGGTCGAAGGCGATTAAGTTTAATTAATTAATTAGTTTTAAAGAGTTTCAAATAAGCACTTTAGAATAAGTTTAATGTAAAAAATTGCATATATTATGCAGAGTATTGATCAGTTAAAGAAAAATAAATGCGTATATTCTGTTTCAAATTCAGTGCTTCTATTTTTGATGACCTAATCCACAGACAAACAACATAAATCTTTTCGAAATCCATCAATCATTTATTTAACGGCAAAATTGAATGATCACAAATTCACCAACGCCTTTGGCTAACAAATATTAATTTTTTTAAGTTCATTTCAAATTCGGTAATTCGGTAATTTCGGAATACACCCTTCCGGCAGCAGCTGAAGATTCATGCAGTCCCACGTCGCATGTTCGGGTGTAAACCTACGGAAGACCTTGCCGCGAGGATAGGTGAGCACGGCATACGGCATAATTCCTCGGGCTCCCCAGGTCAACCATAAGCTACCCCAGGTTCTCCGTGCAGGACACATTGGGGGTAGAAAGCGGATAGAATAAGCAAAAGATCAAAGCAGGCCAAGAGGCATACTTTTAAAGTGGTTTGTATCTGCAAAGGAATTTGTATTAACAAAAGGATCAAACATAAAAAGGCGATACTAATTAATACTTCCCTGCGACCTTGGAGTTCTCTCGGTTGGACATCTAGCCGTGAACAGCAAGCTCGCGCATTCAGTTTGAAACGAAAAGAACAAAAGAGAACACAAGAAAACATTAGATTCTGATAGTGAGTTTCAACTCAGATGTAAAGTGTAATATCATATTAAATATAAATAATTATAATAATATTTTCACTTCATGATTCTTTATAGACACTTTATTTATTTTGCTTTCACTATCACTTTCACTATTTCTTCGGGTCGTCTGATTTTCGTCGTGTTCCCGTACTTGGAAATTTCCGCATAACTAATCACTGCTGGTTATTAGTGTCATGTCGAACATGTTACAAGCTAACACAACAGTGACACAGAAACAGAACTTCACAAGCACGGGAATTTGCACACGACCTCCCAGTGAATTAATACCGAGCTTTAATTATTTTCATACTACTATTACCTAAAATGTCCAAAGCAGCTCAGTAAAACTCACTGGGAGCGTTCCACAATTTAGCCCCATCCGGGGGAGCTTATCCCTTTGTACCCTCGTGTTTGTTTCCTTTGATCAGTAGTCTAGGTAGTCCAAGAATGTTCAGCACAAGTTTGAATCGAAAGCAATTGCTTCAACAGCTGAACGGATCAAACTGTTGCTTCCCTTGCTGAACTAACTATTCTCCTGTTACTAAGGAAACAAAAGGATAAAACATCATGATTTGATGTTCTAACAGGTACGTTCAACTAGCCAGCTGCGAGACCCATCAGCCCGGCCGGGAACCAGTCCATATCTGTCGAGTACAGCATACGGTGTGGTTCACAAAATATCAAATACAGCAAACACAACACTAAGGCTATACATATGGACTGGCGGGATGGAAGCACGTGGACACCTCCCCCCAATTTTTTTAAGTTCATTTCAAATTATAATTTTAATATTTGTATGTATTCGTTAATTATGTTGCTATGCGACAGTTTGTTTGAAAAAAAAAGTTGTATATTCTATTTACAAATGCTTTTTTGTGGATTCCAAATAGATTTTTCTTTTGGTTTTTTAAAGTTTTGAACTTAAAATTTTTAACAACAGATATTTTACATTGTGGTTTTTTTTAAAGAATTTTGATGTAAGGCTAGTACGAAGCTCGGAGGGAAAGCAAAACTCCATATAAAACAAACGCTCAAAGAAACGGTCAAATAAAGGGTCACGAACAGAGCTGAAAATGTCAGGGGTCCTGACGAGAAAATCGGCGACGCATACACGATTTTTTCAGATCCATTCACTGAACCGCAAAACCGTGACATAAACAAACCCGACTCAGTCGTGAGTGCCCTAGCTCACTGAGCAGCTGCAATGCGAGGCAGTCGTCGAGAAACGCTCATTTGACGTTCTACACACACACACACACACATAAAGAAACAAGTTTTTACACAAAAAGTTGGAATTTATGCGTGGAAATGTAATTTTGAATATAAGTTATGGTTGTTTTAAGTGTTTTGCACAGTCTAGAACCATTCAATTGTATAAAAATAGTCAAAATAGTGTTTGAAGAGGATTTTACGAGTCAGTCATACGACACGAATTGAGTGAGTGTAGCTCATTTTTTCACGTCTCTCATTCTCCAGCAGCCGAGCGGCACGAGTCAGGCGGCAGTGGTTGAACTGACACAGTAGGCTTACAGCAGGCCTGCCCAACGTCCGGCCCGCGGGCCGGATCCGGCCCGTGAAGCCATTTTATCCGGCCCGCGACGGCTTTTCAACAAAATATTACATTAAATAATATTTTTTTCAAAATAAAGAAATAAGATTCACATAAAATTTTTGCACATTAAAAAAATAAATGGGAACTTTTTGTTGTTTTTGCAATAAAATGTTGCTATTTCAATGTTTTTTTTTTTTTTAAATTTTGCCTTTGTACTTTTTCAATTTTAGTTTGAAATTCATAAATTTTTTATGTTGTAATTTAATTCTTTTTATTTTTTTATTGATATTTTCAGAATCAATTATCAAACTGATAAACTGAGCAAGAAAACAAAATTATCCATTTTGTAAAATATATGAAAAATTAGATTGTTGTCTAAAAATTTACAAAAAGACACTAAATATTTTTTTCTGATCTTACTTCGAATTGAAATTTTAATTTTTTGAGGAACTTGATTAAAATTTATTTTTGAATAAATGAATAAGCAAAAAAATAGTGTATTTTTCAGAACAACTTTACATTGTTAAAGTTTTGGTTAAAATAAAAGCTTGAAAACGCGAATTATTTAAAGTGAAAATAAAAATCACTGCTCAAAAGGTTTTTTTTGTAAAGAAGATTTGGATACACATTTTAATTGAATAAATTTTAGCATGTCTTATTGATTTTTTTATATATTGGTGTGTTGAGGAAGTTGAACTATAATTACAATACAATTTTAAACAAAAACAAATATAAAAAATATAATATATATTTTTTTAAATATATCTTTGTTTATCTTTCTTATAATCAAGATTTATGAATCTTATTTGCAATACTTGTTTATTTTTTTACTTTCAAATAACTTGATAAAAATCGTTTGATGAAAAAAGAATTGTTGACTTTTATTAAACATAGTTCCGGCCCGCCACAGCTTCAGAAA
The DNA here is from genome assembly GCF_015732765.1 of Culex quinquefasciatus. Classification (NCBI taxonomy): domain Eukaryota; kingdom Metazoa; phylum Arthropoda; class Insecta; order Diptera; family Culicidae; genus Culex; species Culex quinquefasciatus. The sequence continues at coordinate 125,916,184 of NC_051861.1, forward strand.
AATCAAATCTGGCCCGCAGGGCAGGTTGGACACCCCTGGTTTACAGTCACATGCTAGCAGTGAACTGACATTTTGGTTTGCTTCATGTGTACGCTGGGTTGGAAACATTTTGCAGGCCTGGTCACGAAAAGATTTCTCTTAAGCGGTACGTAGCTGAAAAAGTCGCTCGGTGCTTGTTTGCAAACTGTTTTGATAAAAAATAAAATGAAAAAAAACTTGGATTTGTTTTTTTATATGCGACTGGAAAAAAGCTTTAATAATTTTGTAAATAATAAAAATATTGATTTGAATATTTTTTTCTGGCAATAATACCAAGAAGTTCAGAAATTAGGAAATTTTAAAATCCTAAAATGAAAATATTCCATGCTTAATAAATTAAATTCTTCTAAAATTCCAAAAATATGAAATTCTTAGTAAAAAAAAGCTCAGAAAATTACATAATTTTTTAAAATATGAGATATATAAAAAAATCAAATATTTTGGTATTTCTAAATACAATTTAAAAAAAAATAAAAACACACTCTCTCACGATTTCTGAAATGAAAAATTAAAACATAAATCATGAAATTCTGGCATAAATGCTTGATATCTTGCTTCAGAACTTCAGAAATTAAGAAAGTCGATTACAAAAATCGGAATTAATAAAAAAGATTCAAATCATTTTAAATACGTCTACCAAAACAATTTAAATTTAAATTTGGAATAAAGAAATTTTAAATTCGAATATTCCAAATGATGAACTGAAATAAAAAAACGTGCAAAAATTCAATTTTTTATTTTGTTACTTCATAAATTCTAAAATTGCAAAACAAGAATATTCAAAGCTAAAAATAATTTTAAATAATCTTATTTTTAAATAAACAGAGATTCAAAAATTCTTAAATACAAATATACAAAAATGCGATCGTTTGAAAATTTCTAAAATTCAAAAATCGAAGAATTTAAAAGTTAACAACATCGACAATTCGACAAAAAATCTAAAATTTTGAAATTTAAAATGAAAAAATAAATAAAAGTACATTGCCTTAAAAACATATTTTTTAGATTGAAAATTAAAAAAAAACTCAACAGCTCCAAAAATTAACTTAAAAATAAATCTATGATGCAAACACCTATTTCAAAACACACAAAAAACAAATTTCTGAAATAAAAAAATATCATAAATCATGAAATTTTGGCAAAAAATTAAAATATCAAATAATTTTAAATACGAATACTAAACAAAATCAAAATTTTAGGTTTTAAGAATTCAAAACCAATTTTTTTTTTTAAGAAAATCACAAATTGAAAATCATATGAAATTCGGGTATTTATTTTTTTACTTCGTTACTTCAAAAAATAAGAAATTATAAATAAAAATATTTATGGCTCCAAAAATAAAAAAAAACATGATTTCTAAAAATAGAGATTTCAAAATTCTAAAATACAAATATGTACTCAAAAAATTCCAGAATTTGAAAATTTAATAATTACAAATTTTTTCACATAGATTTTTTTACCCAATTTGGTAGTTGAAAGATCGGAATAAAGTTTAGATCGGTAAACCATCTGTCAAAATGAACAAAACTTTACCGAAAATCGGTAGTAAGATGTAAAATAATGAACTTCCTTACCAAATTTCGGTAAAATTTTACCAACGTTTACCAAACGTTCAGCAGTTGAAAAATCGTTTAACGAAATCGGTAAAAAAAATCTAAGTGTGTAAAAAGATCAAAAATTAAAAAAATAAATAAATATAAAAATAAAAAAAAATCGAAATTTCAATATTTTAAAAATTATAGATTTTAAAACTTAGCATTAAAAAATTCAAAAAATTTTAAATTAAAAAAAAATAAGTCAAAATGACACCACCACAGTTGATTAATGTAACGATAGGATTTCGTGAAGAATTTTCTTTTCATGGGAAATCCTGACTTGGAATTAATGAACTAATTACTAATTTATTATTAACGTCTCTTAAAAAATCACTTCAAATTAATGTTGTTTTTGGTGTCATGTTGGTAAAATAGTCCTTAAATTTTTTGGAACGATTAATTTTTTTTTTCAATTAATTTTTTTTTTCAATTAATTTTATATAAAACAGATAAGCATATGCAAGTTTTTGAAAGCATCAATTTCTTCTTTTTTACAGCAACAACCTGACCATTAGGGTGCCCAGAAAAAAAGACCCCCTGCTCCACAAGCGGAAAACGATTTTTGGCTTATTTTAAGCATCTGTGCAAGTTTTGAGCAAAATTGGTTGAGATTAACCCATTGATACCCGAGCTTAAAGTTGGTCAAAAAATGATTTTCGTACAAAAATTAAATTTTGATATCGCTAATAACTTTTCAGGATCGAGTTTTACAGCTTTTGTTTGTTCTACAAAGTTGTAAAGCATTAAATTTTCAATAAGAATTTCACTTATGGGAATATTTGGATGAAAGTAAGCAGACCAAACCGTAAGAAAATGGGGTTTTCCATACATTTTTTCGATTTTCCCATACAAACTCCACCTTTTAGTATCAATAGGTAAATGTTGACCAATTTTCTCATATTTGGTCATAAAATAGCTCAAGGATCAATATTCAGCTTGTGGAGTGAGGTTTTGAGAAAAAGTCCCATATTATGGGCACCCTACTGACCACTGAACTTCGATTGCACATTTTTGCATAGTAACACTGATACAGCAAACACGCAATACAGCTGTTACGATGCCGAAACGCTCCAAATTTGGACTGCTGCTGCTCGTGACCTGCATTAAAAATTTCACCGATAACCCCAAGCAAGCTTTCTTCGTGAAAGCATAAAATTTTCCACTCTGTAACATTCTTTTTATTCTTTTCTCGCACTTGCTATGATGAGAACACAATGGTGTGAGGCCACTTGAAACTTTTTGTTTGTAAACAATCGCCCGGACAATTTGGCGTCTGCCCAAAATGATAAAGAAGTCAGTTCTTTTTTGTGCGATTTTTTGCAGCAAAGCCTGACACAGTTCACAACCGTTGACGTTATCTCGCGCGAAACATGCGCGGCTCGTCCGAGCAGAACCAAGTCACGTGGTCGCCGGATTTGATTTTGCGCGCCATATTGGGGATTGCACGCAAGTTTGTTGTAAGCTGGTTTCAAAGTTGAGAGCTTGTGTGCAACTCACGATCGTTTGTTTGAAGAAAGGTCTGTTTTTATTAATATTTACTGTAAAAAATGTTTGCGACATAAATTGTAAGAATAAAATTTTGAAAAGCCACTTTTATAGCATTCGCCATTATGGCAACAAATGTCAAAATTTGCTTTATCCTAACCAGGGATGACTCAGCAAACCAAAATAGATAGTTTTATCATACTTAAATCTCACCAACTTTATCAATGAATTTCGCAGCACGTTTTTCGTTCAGGCCTCTTCAAGATTGAACTTTGCCTGACCGGTTATCATGCTTTTACTGCTGGATGATGGTGCCCGCGGACGCCCACACAAGGTCTGGAAAGTTTCATTCAGAAAAAAGGTCGCCATTTTCAAGCCTGTTTTCGTCGTCGTCGTCGTCCATTCATTCATTCATTGTTAATCCGCAGAGGAGAGTCGACGCGATGACGTCGCGCAGTCAAAACTGGAAAACAGCGCTTTATGCAGTAAATGCAAATTTCCAACCGCGCGCAGCCACCTTGGATCGTTCGATTCTTGCGGGGCTGAGCTTTGCGATTTAGGGTTTGGGTAGAATCGATCCTATTTTCGACCTAGAAGGAATATTCTGAGAATAAATTTTGAGCTATTCTTTACTATTACAAATGCTATAAATTTCTGAAATCTGTAAACTGTAGGTCAAAAACAGCGACAAACTAGGTCTAAAACAAACCTTCCATAGGTCGAAAATAGGTCCACTCTCCCCTTCGAAACCGCCCCAACTGAAGCGACTGTTTACGCAAAATATCAACAACTTTGGCAAGGCGAACCTGCCTGCCGCGGCGATGATTTTTCTGGGGCGCGCACTTAATCGCAAAATGCGCATGTTGGTGCGCGAAAAATTCTTGTTCGCCGATAGGCTTCTCACAACCGATATCGGCGACATTAATTAACACATGTTGCTTGGTTTCGTGTGTGCGTGTCCGCGTAATTTGATACACATTCGAGCGAACGCGGGGAGATTAGTATCGATCATCGACGGAGACTTGGTGCGGTGTTTTCAGCTGCGCGTGAAACCTGCTAATTTAAAATTTAAATTTTGCACCTATCGATGTGGTGGCTACAAGCAGCTCGATCGAGTTTTGGATGTGAAGTATAATGGGAAAATAAAATGAATAATTTTATATACCGCGCGTATCGGAAACTTATTTGGCAAAACATTTTTCAAAGTTTGATGTTTTTGAGGCTGCCGGAAAGGAAAAAACATCCAAATAGTAGCACGTTGTTAATTGTGTTAGGTTTAAATAGTTGTATTTTAAAAGATCCAAACTTGTTTCATTTCATTTTTCTTTGTATGCATTTTTGACCACTGTAAATATTATTCGATTTATTGATCCTTGCACTGTAACTTGGATTTGGCCCGCACTTTTCTCTCGCACTTTTGACAATTTTTTTTTTTCAAAAACTAGGCAACCAGCAGTTGTTTATTTACATTTCCAGTCACAGTTTCCACCAAACTGGACATTTCCATTTTAAAATTGCGATTAACAGGTGAGCAACATCGGCTCGCTTTAATCATTTTTTGAGAAAATTAAAATTTCCCAAGCCAGTTTGACAAGTCGCAATAGTGCGATCGATAGCAATAATTTAGTGCGAAGTCCAAGTTAGTGAGAATTGTGCAATATAATTCAATAAAAAAAATGTGAAGAGATATAACATTCATAAAACATAACCTTTTTTCAACATAAAAAATATTGTAATTGGATAATTAACTTGGCAACTGTTTTTTCAATCGATTTCTTTTAAATAGCTTGTTAAAACATGTATGGACGGATCAACGATGCTATGATGATGATTTTTTCAACTAGGGTTATGGCAACAATATGTGATAAAAGTAAAGAAAAATTTAAAAGTTCTTAAAAGAATTAATAAAGTTAAAAATACCTGTTTTAATTTTTATAGACAACGGTGTTTCATTTTAACGAAAAAAAAACAATTGACTAGACAACATTTTCCCGATGGCCCAACTATGGTCCCCTTGGAACGAGCTGTCAAGTAGGACCTTTTTTGTCAAGAAGAAATCCATTTTGAATTCTTTGCCGAATAAGCTTTATCGTAATGAACAATAATATCACAAATTTAAGCTTAATTTTAGCACCTAATTTATAAAAACTATTTTAAATTCATGGGTTTCGTGGCGCAGGGGTAGCGGCTTCGGCTGCCGATCCCGATGATGCTATGAGACGCGGGTTCGATTCCCGCCTTATCCACTGAGCTTCTATCGGATGGTGAAGTAAAACGTCGGTCCCGGTTTCTCCTGTCTCGTCAGAGGCGCTGGAGCAGAAATCCCACGTTAGAGGAAGGCCATGCCCCGGGGGGCGTAGTGCCAATAGTTTCGTTTTTATTTTAAATTCAAAATTTTATATCCGGGACCGTGGTGTAGGGGCAAGCGTGATTGCCTCTCACCCAGTCGGCCTGGGTTCGATCCCAGAAGGTCCCGGTGGCAAATTTTGAGACGAGATTTGTCTGATCACGCCTTCCGTCGGATGGGGAAGTAAATGTTGGCCCTGGTCTAACCTAGAGGTTAGGTCGATAGCTCATTCCAGGTGTAGGAGTCGACTCCCTGGGTCCTGCCTCGGTGGAGTCGCTGGTAGGCAGTTGGACTCACAATCCAAAGGTCGTCAGTTCGAATCCCGGGGTGGATGGAAGCTTAGGTGTAAAAAGAGGTTTGCAATTGCCTCAAAATCAAGCCTTCGTACACCTAGTTTCGAGTAGGAATCTCGCAATCGAGAACGCCAAGGCAATGCTGTACAGCGAATAATTGGATTGGAAATATGCGAACTTTAAGATATTAAAAAAATCTAGTCATTAAAAAAAGTTAAGAATTTCAGGAACTTCGAGAATTTCAAGAAGCTCGAGAAATTCAGGAAATTTTAGAAATTCAAAACATACAATAAATTAAATAATGCGAGAAACTAAAAAAATACAGGAATTTAAAGTATTAGAAAATTTCAAGAAATTCAGGAAATTAAAGAAATTTAAAAAAATCAAGAAGTTTGAGAAAATGAAGACATTTAGGATGTTCGAGTCATTCAACAAATTCAAATTCAAACAAATTTAATAAATTTTATAAATTCTGAAAAACTGAAAGAACTCCAGAAAAAAAGTAAATAAAAATAATCAGCAAATTAAGTAATTAATTAATTTCAAAATTTGGTAACAAAAATAGTCGGAAAACACTAAAAATCATAACTTTTTAAGAATTCCAATAAAATAAAAAATCTCGAAATTTACTTTTCATTAATAATGAAAAAAATATATAGGAGCAATTCTCTACCAAAACCGGAAATTGATTTTATTTGTATTTTTGGATTTGGATCAAACTTTGTGGGGGCCTTCCCTATGACCAAATAAGCTATTTTGTGTCATTGGTTCACCCTTACAAGTCTCCATAAAATTTTAGCTCTTGTCCATACAAAAATGGTATGTAAATATTCAAACAGCTGTAACTTTTGAGTGAATTGTCTGATCAATTTGGAGTATTTGGAAAAGTTGTAGGTATTGTTGAGGACAATTGAGAAAAAAAATAGGTACACGGAAAAAAAAATTGCAAATTTTTTAATCATTTTTTTTTTTTCACAAAAACTCAATTTCCCAAAATACGTATTTTTTGATTTTCTTTTGAAATGTTTTAGCGGACAAAAATCCACAAAATTTTTGAGCCATAGAGAAACATGATCAAAAAATCTGCCGCCGAGTTATGATTTTTTGAAAAAATAGTGATTTTTGGAAAAAATTGAAATTTTATGCAAAAACAAATTTGACGTAATTTTTTAATGCAAAATTGAATTAGCAATCGAAAACTACTTAACAGATTTTTTTGATAAAGTGCTCCGTTTTCAAGATATAGCCAAAAAAAAATATCTGGCTGTATCTCAGCAACCCGAGTTGCAATCTTCATTGTCTCTTAGACAATTTTATAGCAAATTTTCAAAACTTTTCAAAAAAAAAAACTTTCAGAAATTGTCACTCATGGTCACTATTTTAAAAAATCGAAAAACTGCAAATATTTCGCTAAAATCAAACTTTCGGTGGCTATATCTTGAAAATGGAGCACTTAATCAAAAAATCTGTAAAGTAGTTTTCGATTTCAAATTCAATTTTGCATTTAAAATATAACGTCAAATTTGTTTTTGTATGAAATTTCGATTTTTTCCAAAAATCTCTATTTTTTCAAAAAATCATAACTCGGCGGCAGATTTTTTGACCATGTTTCTCTATGGCTCAAAAGTTGCGGTTTTTTGTCCCCTAAAACATTTCAAAAAATCTCGAAAGTAAAAAAATACGTATTTTGGGAAATTGAGTTTTGTGAAAAGAAAAGTTGATTTAAAAAATTTAAAAAAAAAATCCGTGTACCTATTTTTTTCTCGAAAGTCCTCAACAATACCTACAACTTTGCCGAATACACCAAATTGATCAGAAAATTCACTCAAAAGTTACAGCTGTTTGAATATTTACGTACCATTTTTTTTTTCAAAACATTCAAGAAATTTATGGACTCCATATAAGCCAGGAATTCCAAACAACGAAAAATTCAAAAGCATTGCGAATTCAAACAATTCATATAATTAAGAAATTCTAAAAATATTTTAAAAAAAAGATTCATAGAATCAAAAAAAAAATTAAAAAAACGAGAAATTTAAGAAATTCGAAAATTTTATAGGCTGAAAAAACATAATAAATGTTAGTACTTTATAGGAATAAAAAAAATTAAGAATAAAAGATCTGAATATTATGAACTTCATATAATCCAGAAATTCCAACCAACGGAAAATTCAAAAACATTGTGAATTCATAAATTTCGGGAATTAAAAAATTTATATCAAAAACAAAAGATTCACAAAATTCAAGAAAATTACAAAAAAAGAATATTAAAAATTCAAGAATTTTTAGCAATTTTAAAAATTAAAATGATTATGAAATTAATAAATTATATATATGAAGAATTCGAAATTAAAAAAAAATAATTCTGAAAATTGTGAACTTTAAATAATCCAGGAATTCCAACTAACGAAAAACTCAAAAGCATTCTGAATTAATAAAGTTAAGGAAATTAAGAAATTCGAAAAATTTCGACAAAAAAAGATTCATTAAATTCCACAAATTCCGAAAAAAAGAAAAAAATAAAAAAAAATCAGCAAATTAAAAAAATGGCTATGAAATAAATTAAATTACACTATTTTTTAATAATTAAAGAAATCAAGAATTAAAAAAATTAAATCTGAAAATTTTCTATTTTAAGAATGTAAAAATTAAAAAAAATCACTTTCTCATTAATAAGTTCGTTTAAGAATATTTATTAAATTTGTAGAATTTCAGTGGTTTATCATTTTTGTATTTTCAGAAGTTCATAATTTGAAATTTCGTGGATTTCAGAATTATATTTTTTAGATTTAAGAATTATAGAATTTAAGAATTTCTGATTTTTTTTTCAATTTTGCTGATTAGAATATCAGTTTTTGAAAAGTTCATTCTACGTTTTTTGCTGTAATAATGAAACACTCCAATTTTAAATTTTAATTTTGTTGCTTTTCACAACATTTTATATCAACAACATTGCAAATTGGTCGCTTAACAAAAATCTAAAAACTAAATATCATTATATCAATAAATTTATCAATAAATGTATGGTTTTTAAATGCAAAACATACGTGATTCTTTAAATTCCTATAAATTGTTTAGACATGTTTGAAAATCTCTGTTTTTTTTTGTGAAAATTTCAAGAGAAAAAAAAACTTGAGATAAAATTTTCAAAAATTTTTCCTACAGTAGAAATCATTTAATTGCCAAAGAATGACTTTGTTGATCGTTGAAATCGAGCTCAGAAATTACAGCCTGTGATTGGACATTGAATAAAATGTATATTTGAATGAATTTATATGGGAAAAAAACTTTAAAACATAATTTTATGAAGCAATTATATAAAAGATGAATCTAGACTTTTCCTAAAAAATTTAAATTTTGACCTCATGTCGGAAACGAACCAAAAACATTGACAAAGAATATTTCCTTCATTTTTTATGATTTGCCAATTTTCAGTCTGTTCAGACGTCCCCCTAAGACCCAACCCTGTTTCTTGACAGGCGATGATGATTCTGTGGTTTTAAAAATGTGTTGAAAAACATTGGCCGTGTTTCTAGGCCTGACACTACCAATCAAAACAAAAACTAAGCTAGATTAATACACTCAACCCCCGGTGGTTGGTCACTTTTTCGTTTGACACTTTTTTAGTTTGTACCCCGCTGGTTGGTCAAAGTCAAACTAAAAAGTGACGAACTGTCACTTTTTACACGGCGCTCACGCACACTATCAAAACAAACGTTTGGTAGTGCGTGTGAACTCCGTGTAAAAGAAGTGTCAAACTAAAAAGTAACCCCGTTCGTTTGACAACAGTTGGTGTCAAACCATTGGGGTTCGAGTGTACAAGAGAAGGAAAACATAAAACTGAAGAAGTAATGTTTTTTTCCTAAAACAAAAGTAGTTGAAAATAATCTCCTGAACAAAAGAAAAAATTTAAAAAAACAAAAATGGGTTACAAGTTTTTCTGAGACTTTATCCTTACATGTTTTGGAAAAAAGCGTTTCAAAATATAAAAAATATTTTGAATTTAAAAAAAACTAATTTTGTCTTTTTATTTAATGTGTAGAATTTTCCAACATTGATTCAAAAACGATTTACTGATAATCTTAATATTTCTCCAACTGAAATTCAACCGACCACCGCGCGCTCGATCACAAAGTCACTTCCAAGCTCGAACCTGCCAACGAAAAAAATTAAATAAAACGATCCTCGCGCTGCTTTCGCGAATCTCCGCACGATCGCACCACGATCGCCGAAAGAGAGCGCGAGAGAAACCCGCACCCAAAGAGCGAGAGATCTTCTCAGCATCCCGCGAACTAAGGCTAAAGAATCCGTGTTTATGAACATGCCGATATATTTGCGCGACATCATCGTCCCAGGAGAGCTGCCCGACAGAGAGGGCACGAACCCGCTTTTTTTTAGTTTTGTCAACCGTTGCGGTCGCTCCCTCTCCCTCTCGCTCTGTCTCTTTGGCTGTTTTATTATTTTGCGTAATTAGTCAGTCAGTCACTTAGTCCGAGCTCGACGCCGCCGCCGCCACCAGTCTCGATCGTAGTCGGCGGCGAACGAGTCGTGTGTTGAGAGCGCGCGCGCGAAGTACACGGCAACACACAGGTACAAAGGATATCATCAGCACGACGACGACGACGACATCGTCGGACGGTGTGACGAAGCAATCAAGGAAGTTCGCGTAGAAGAGAAAATTTGTGAAATCGAAGGAGGCGACGACATCAAAGGGGAGGAAATCTAGTGCACAGGAGTCACGACTTTGGAACTCTGGGAGGGGGAGAACATCCGATGTTTGAAACGGGTGAGTGTGACCAGAATCAGAAGAAACCAAAGTGTGCCATGCCCGAAGAACAACTCCTGCAAGAATCGATGGAGAGAGATAAGGGAAGAAGATACGACGCGGAAGCGATGAGATCAGCAAGCCAGCTGTGCCGTATGGGCGCGTAATCGGCAGGACATGGAACAGCTGGACCGTAACGGTTGGCGGCGCCGGCTTGCCACGGCGCTGAACTGGCCAGCAACCGGGGCCAGGTCATTAGCTGAGGATCGGGTTTTGCGCAAAGTAAGGGATAATTTCCTAAAATAGACACGACCACTTTGGCAAAGCACCCGCGAGCGCGGTCAGGACAAGAGGTTCAGCGGGGAACGTAGGGTGGTCAACGATGACAACGCGGAGACACGGACAGGGAGAAGTGGTCGGTCGTACACACGCTTTGCATGGACTGCGGTGTGTTGCGAGCGGTCAACGTGTGAGCGTCTGTATTAGTGGTTGTGGACACCTTTGGCAGAGGTGGTTTCCAGTTGGGGCAAGACGCAAGAGGGGAGAGGTAGTGATATCGCTTTTCGATTCTCTGTCACCGCGCGCGGGTTGCTTTGTTGTTGGTGTTGTTGTTGTTGTTGGTTGCTGGAGCTTTGCTATTCTCGCTCGCTCGCTCTCTCTCACGGCTCCCGCTCCGGTTTGAGTCGGCTCTTGGCTCTTGTCTTTTGCACACTCTTCTATACACGCCCACCTCCTCCTCCTCCTTGGACTCCACGCAGCATCCACGAAGCGCGTTGATCAGGCGACGTGTGGGTTGTTGCAAATCTCTGCGCGGATTCTTGACTCTGTGAGGAAGAGGGGGAGGAGGAGGGTAGCTGGTGAGGTGTTTTGGGGCGAAGAGAAATAATTGTTGCGTGATAGGGATTTATTTATTCCTTTTTTTTCTGCTTTATAGAAGAACATTAGATTGGTAATTTGAGAAACCATTTATCTTCCATGCTGTCCATAATTGAAAGAATGGCTATTTTCCACTTTTGTGAAAATATATATTTTTGGCTCTGGATATTTTTGTAAAAAAAAGTGTTTAGCTTTGACTGTGAAAACCAAATGGCTCCAACACTAATCGGAAATTGTCTTGACGAAGATTTGGTGACGAAAACTACGTGTACGTGTCGTGTACGAACAAAAGCGTTTTCCCGGACTACTTGATTTGGCATAAAAGCCACATGGTATGGTTGTCTTCTAGTTAGCCAACCCTTGTCAAAACAAGCTCAGCTGATCTCTAGAGTTTTATTTTAAAAGGTTCTATACTGCCCCTGTTCGCATAAATGTCGCATATGCAATTTCATCACTTTTGAGTTAGGCCGTTGCAAATATTTTTCGAAGTTTATGTCCCTCGTCTCTGGTCAAAAAATAAAAAAAAATATATATAAAAATTGAAATAACAAGCCTTAATTTTAACATTTCAATGGAAAAAGTTTTCAAAATGCATAATACACTTGTCCAAATGTTTTGCAATTATTAGTTTACAAAATATTTAAGTATTAACGATAATTTTCTGTTGTCTGAAAAAAAAAAACATTTCGCGGTGCTGTACAACGGAATTTTACAAAAATTCTAAATATTTTCATTTAAATTTTGAAGTTTTTTGAAAAAATATTCTCCCCTGATTTTTCGGGCTGATTTTGAGGGGGGGGGGGCGACATAAACTTTGAAAAATATTTGCAACGGCCTTATTGATGAAGTTTGGTCTAAAATCGTGTGCTCTTTTTAACTTGTTTTTCATCACAAAATGTTTTCTACTCAAAATCCAAATTCCTTCGCTACTCTTTAAAATCAAGTTTCAGCACACCGTCAGAGTGATTTTTTACGGATTTTGCAATTTCTCCGGTTTTTTCAATGAAACTTTATTCTGTTGAAAGGGTTTTGTAGGGGTCATGACGGTAGCCATACTGGCTCCGCCTTTTCTGTGTGTGCTCGGTTTAAATCCCGCAGGGTTAGAAAAATTGATGTGTACAAGGAAAAAAATCCGATGCTTTTCACCTTTGTGAGAAAAGTCACTTAGGGGAAATATACCCGTTTTAATCACTCTAAGCCGTTCGACCAATGCTCATCACTTTTGCCGTTTTCCGCTATCAAATCAACATTTTCAGATGTATCACAACAATGAACAATGGAGAGTTGCCCACTTTTTTTTGAACGGTCAAAAACACTTTATGAAGGCTGTAATTCATTATCAATGTGCTGATAGGCCGATAATAGAAATAGGCTGAAAAAAGGTATAGTTCCCCTAGTATCGCACACACAGCAAAACATCCGATGGTAAAATCGCATGCAAAAGCATGCACATCACCTTCGTCAAAAAAGACATTTAATATTAAACACTGCATGTACAATTTTTGGGTAACACATAAAAAAAGAGATGCAACCGACGAGATTCAAATCCAGCACCATCATTAAAGACTGGCGCCTTAGCCTGCTCGGCTATCAGACCGATTAAGAGTGGAAAGGATAAACGCATATATAAGCTTGAAATTCCGGTCAAGTAGGTTTCCCATACTGATGAGCTACATATTTCAGGGTGTAATATTACGTAGAATTTCATAAAATAATGCAAAATTTATTTTACGCCCAGGCCTTTTACACGCAGCTGGAGTACTGCTTTTTTTTTGCTGTGCACAGCATGAGATGTAACGACAAACGTCACAGAAAAAAAAGTGATAATTCACTCGACACTTGAAACCAACTGAGTTTACATTGAATCACATGTAAACTCAGTTGATTTCAAGTTGAGAGTTGATGTAACTGACTGAATCACATCCAAAATTATGTTTTACATAGATTTGGTGCAAATTTACATCAAATTTAATTTAAATCTCAATGTTTAATGACATGCAAAAGTGTTACGCATAAATGACGTAAATAAAATTCGTAATCATTTTTTTTTCTGTGTATATGACCTTGACATTTCAGTCAAGTAAGTTTCTCATACTGATGCGCTACATATTTCTCGATTAAATATAACATTTGAATAAAATAATGTAACATTTATTTTACACCCGGACTCTTCACATGCAGCTGGATAACTACTTTTTTGCTGTGAAAATTTCAATTTTCCTCTATTTTTTAAGGTGGTAAATCTTTCATTTTTTTCGTAAAATCGATAAAAAAACAAATGTCTCGCAAGTAACAGATTGTATGTAAAATACGAGGTGGCCCGGAAATCCGGCCGTGGAATCAGGAAAGACGGGTAAAATTAATGGATTGGCCAAAAAATTGTGAAAAATCGAAGAAAAGTTGGAAATTTCAGAAAGAGAAACATATTTTCCATTTCATGATATTTTTTTAAATCATTTTTTCTTTAGTCGCTTTGAGGACTTTATCTAGAAATTTTCGATAACTATTTTTAACAAATTTGAATCTAATGATTAGATTAGATTCAAATTTGTTAAAAATCTAACACAAACGCAGCCAGTCCGATGAAAGCATGCTGGAAAATCTTGTGATTAGATTACACCCCAAGCACTTTTCTTGTCATTATTAATAATTGCAGTACATCCGATAACACTCGCAAATGTAATACAAAAATTAAAGCGGCCAGCCCTACTGCGTTGTGTTTACCGCAGAGAGGATTCTGTGAACGGATCACATTTCACAGAGTCTACAGGGGAGGAAGGATGCGTGGGCATACCGTACCAAACGCACACTATTTAAAACAAATTTGAAATTAACAAACTTTTTTATTTTATTATTGTTTATCATCTTCCCGAAACGAGAATCGAACTCACAACCTCTGCATTGGAAATTTTGTACGCCGCTCGTAAAAACCTATAACCTACCGGTCAGGAGTCCCAGTAATCAGTTCCATCTTTGAAGGAAAACTGACTTTGCCGAGCCTGTCAGGAAATGGCTCTTTCAGTAATTTTAATTTTTGATATATATATTTAGTGATTATGATGATATGGATTTGTCAAAGATTTCCGTTTTTTGCTTATCGCTAGAATTTATTTAATTGTATGTTCGACTTGGTTCATCAAAATAAGGCCGTTGCAAATATTTTTCATAGTTTATTTCGTCCTTCCTTCAATATTGAGTGGAAAATCAGGCATTTTTCCAAACTTCAATAATTCAATGAAAATTTACTGAAAACAATTCGTAATGCATTTTGTAATGCATTTGTTTACAATTTTTTTTAACCTAATTGAACCAGTAAAACATATTTTGACTTTTCGTAAAATTGTATGTATTTTTTCCTCAAAATAAGATTTTTTAAAATTAATGATAATGCTCGACCAGAGGCAATATAAACGAAAAGTTATATAAACTTCAAAAAATATTTGCTACGGTGTAAAAAAGTCTTTTGAACGCTATTTTTATTTTTTGCTAAAACTAACAAAATAGAAAAAAACGCGATAAAAACTTTTTTTTTTTGAGTAAGAAATAACTTTTTAAAATAAGTTACCTTTTATTGTTGAGAAAAAAGGCGTGAGTTCGAAAATAGGATTTGAGTGGCCACCCTGATTTAAAATAGACCTGATATTGCATGTGGATACAAACACACACAAAATACTAAAAATTAAAAAAAGAAAATATCAACGAGCTGAGTAGTTTTTTCTTGAAGAAATTAAAGTATTTTTAAATGATCTCCTAAACCAGGGGTGACTAAAGTACGGCCCGCGGGCCAAACGTGGCCCGCGACGTGATATTTTGTGGCCCGCGGACCCATTTTAAATGATCATGTAAAATGGCCCGTTGACCACTTGTAAAGTGATTTTATACTTTTTCAAAATTAAGGATTATTTCAAACTTTTATATGCTAATCTTTTTAATTTATGTTATTAAAAACTTATGATTCATCAATATTTTGATCCCCACTTTTGGATACAAATAATTTGTTCAAACAATTTATAATTTAAACAATTTCA
This sequence comes from Culex quinquefasciatus, assembly GCF_015732765.1. Taxonomy (NCBI): domain Eukaryota; kingdom Metazoa; phylum Arthropoda; class Insecta; order Diptera; family Culicidae; genus Culex; species Culex quinquefasciatus. The sequence continues at coordinate 125,931,612 of NC_051861.1, forward strand.
CACGTTTCAATGTGCGTGAAACTAGCAAATATCGTCAAAACTTTCATCAAACATTTTTGGAAATTAAAAAAAAGTTCAAGTTTGACTTAGGTTGAATTCTGTAATAGTTGTAAAAATATTAGTTTTTGCAATTCCGTCGTGAAACTACTTACTTTTCCTGTCATTCTTGAACGACGAAATAGCCTACTTTTCTGTACCAAAAATAACAGAATCGAATAGCAACACTTTTCAAAATAAATGCTGAAAAGTTCTACTTTTCAGCACTGAAATGAGTGCTGAAAAGTTGAACTTTTCAGCACTTGTTTCGAAAAGTAACACTTTTCAACATTTTTTTGATTTAAACGATTTATTGACAAAATACATGATAATTCGACTTAAAATTTCACTCAATGTGTGTTTTTCGAAATTCCAAAAAATGTTGTATGGGACTCGTTGCAAAACTTGATTTTTTCAGCACTCGTCGTATTTATCCAACTCGGTGAACCTCGTTGGATAAATGTACGACTCGTGCTGAAAAAATCCTCTTTCTCGACTTGTTGCATAAACTACCATTTCTTCATTAATTTGCAAGTCATAATGAAAAATGTGGAAACCGGAGTATCAAGTTTGTTGCAAATATTTTACAAAGCTTTTGTCGATCAACCCACCCCTCCCCCATTATTAAAAAAAATGGCTCAAAAACCCAGGAGCAAAAATATATTTTCAAAAAAAATCAAAATTTCAAAAAATAAATTAAATTTAAATGCAATCAGCTTTGCATTTAGAATCATTTGAGCATGTTTGGGTTTTTTTAAAAATAATTTGAATGTTAGTGAATTTTCGATGAAATAAATAAATATTTTTTTCTCAAAAATGTTTTTTTTGTCGAACCTTACACCCAGAACTGGGCATCGGCATACGAGAGGATAAAGAGCACGATTCGGTAGTAATATGGTACTGTGTGCGGACGGAGAGGATAAATCTCGAAATTACCGAGAGTACTTTACTCATGGTTCATTCTCCAAAAAAGTTCATCTATCAAAAAAATAAAGTACCGGTACCGAGACTCAAACCCAAGACCTTCGGCTTATTGAACCGTGCCTTTGCCGTATGGGCCACCATGGTTCGGTGACTAAGTGGCGGTCGTTTGTCCATATAAGCCACTCATAGGATAAACTGTTCCAATGAACGAATGAACACGCGAGAGGACTATACTCTCGCAATATAGCACTTTCCTCACGTTTCTTTTCGTGACTATCCCCTCGTTCTTTAACTTTGGGTGTATTTTTTTGTTGAAAATAATGATTGCAGTTAAACTATACGGAAGCTTAAAACTTTTTTTCATTGAAATGGTGAAATTCTGGCTCTTAACGATTTTTCATTAGCCTCACTTAACTTATAGATAAAATTACACCTTTCGATAAATTGTTCAACATGTGATGTCACCATTTTCGAAATATTATTATTTTACATTGATTTTTTTTAAATAACAGAAATTAAATCATGTAAATTAAAATAAAGTAATTTAAATTTTTTAATAACTATTTGGCCCGCAAGCTCATTTGAGTTTCAAATTTGGCCCGGTCTCCAAAAACTTTGAGCACCCCTGTCCTAAACACTGTTTCTTATCACCCAGAACTGGACATCGGCATACGAGAGGATAAATAGCACGATTCGGTAGTAAAATGGTACTGTGTGCGGACTAAGAGGATAAATCCCGAAATTACCGAGAGTACTTTACTCATGAGTTCATTTTCAAAAAAAGTTCATCTATCAAAAAAAAGTACCGGTACCGAGACTCGAACCCAAGACCTTCGGCATATTGAACCGTGCCTTTGCCGTATGGGCCATCGCGGTTCGGTGACAAAGTGGCGGTCATGTGTCCATATAAGCCACTCAATAGGATGAACTGTTCCAATGAACGAATGAACACGCGAGAGGACTATACTCTCGCAAAATAGCACTTTCCTCACGTTTCTTTTCGAGAGGACAATCCTCTCGTTCTTTAACTTTGGGTGTAATAAAAGTTGGCTGTGGAGGGATGTTAGTTTTTTACCTTCTTTTTTAGAATTTGCATTAGCATTAGGCGTTATCTTTTCGATTTTCTTCAAAATCATGTTTTCAATTGAAAATATATTTATATTTCAAAAGAGCATTCAATTGATGAAAAAAAATGCTCTAAAGATACAAGTTGTTGTAAAATAGGCCTAATACTACCCAGTCAAATCAATCCGAATTCTGAAACGGAATCTAATTAGAATCGTACACAAATTCCGTTTCAAACGCAACAACCGGTTCGAACACGGAACCGGTTGTTGCGTTTGAAACGGAATTTGTTTCAGATTCTAATTAGATTCCGTTTCTAATTCGGATTGAGTTAACTGGGTATCAGCGAAAATAAAAAAAGGCCAAATTCTGAGTTGTAATCAAACTAGCATAGTTATTTTTTATAGACCAAAAAATTATATAAATGAATTCCAAAATTAAGGAAAAATACTTTTTTGATTGGGGTTGAAAAATCCTGTTAAGAATATGAAAAAAAAAATATTTTTTTAATCAGCTGTGTCTGTAAAAAATACAAGAACCCAGCCACAATTTTCAAGCAAAATCCCCACGCTCACAAAAGCGTTTCGCAGCACCACCTTCCAGCAGCTGGACGGACGCTGCTGCTGGCCGACTTGGGTGACTTGAACGCGTCGCTCTCCAACCAACCAACGGAGACGGTGTTAAAAGATTTTAATTTTTGCATATAATGAACCTCCTTCTCCCTCCTGCCATATTATATCCTCCTTATGTGTGAGGTTTCTATTCACACGACGGCGCTGCTGCTGGTTCTGGACGGGAATATCAGATGGTTGTGGCTCGGGGGGGGGGAGCGGTGTCTTGTCAAGCAACGGAGATTTGCAAACTAGCAGCGAACCTGCCTGCCTCCCTTACCAGCTTCCAGCTGTACCACCACACCACCACCACCACCAGGTGGTGTGGTGGGCTGGAGCCAACACCTTTGTGTGTGAGGACGGTGTTTCAAAAAAATATTATTATTTTTATTGAAATAGTCATTTTTGCGCTATCTGCTTTCTGTGTAAATAATTTGTAGGAAATTCAGCTAAACTAATTTTTTTTTTTTTTTATTTTCAAACGCCATTTAAACACACCGCGCAGTATCTACCCAAGTTTCAAACGAACGAACGAAAAAAAACTAGTTGATTAACAGCCACGGCTAAAGCCGAGCGTTAAAGTCGTGTGCTATCAGATTTCTGCGGGTTTTGCGCGTGAAAAAAAGATCAACCTGCCGCGCTAAACTTAAACTAAGCCAACTCGCCTCAGTCGCGTCATCATCAGCCACCTTAAAAGCGGTTCTCGAAAGTGTCGCGACCACATCGGAAACAGAGTGTGAGTGTTTTAAAAAGTGTTTTAAGAAGATTTTCCCCTCCCTTACTAAAAACAAACCAAAACTTGAAGATTGTGTGTTTGCGTATTGTAATTAGACGCGAAATGCAAACAACTTTTCCACATTCCTGAAACGACGGCGGCGACGACGACGACGACGACAAGTTGGAGTTGCTAAAGCCAAACTAAGTGCTGGCCAACGTCCAGTCCTGGGAGATATTTGCTTAACTTCTTCCAGCAGTGCTTCAAGTACGCGCGCGCCTGAGTTGAAGTTTAAGTTAAGGCGCATAAGGCAGTAAGGGGGTTGAGAGTCTAAGTGCAATCAGTCGTCACACGTACAAACACACATACACACACACACACACACACGAGTGCGCGCGCGGACGAGGGGACACACTTCATATGCAATTATTACTATACCTGCCCACCACCTAGTTGTGGCGGTTGGTCAGGTCTCTCGGCTTCAGTCATATCGTTGTAACGACCCGTGACAGGGTACGAAACGGACCGGAGCGGATAGGACCGGACCTCAGGTAAGAGGAGGCCGGGTGTTGGGTTGTTAAGAGTCATGAATCGTGGTCAGTTTGAAAAACTTCCTGCAAATTTAAAGATTTAATAATATAAATCCTGTTTTTGATTTTGTAAAAAGTAATCAAAATCAAAAGTATCTTTTCATACATGCATTACTTGGTACACTTGGTGTTAAAATTACCGTTTCACTATTTAAATTTGTTATATAAAATAGTGCTTTTGTGACGACGAAAAAAATATTTAACTCAAAAATCATTGGCAACCGAAATGCAACAAGTTCAAATTCGTATGGTAAATCGATAGAAAAGTGTTTGGGTAATTCTCCGCCAACTCACACAGCAGTTGCTCCGACCCCTCTTCGATGTGTGCGTGAAACTTTGTCCTAAGGGGTAACTTTTGTCCCTGATCACGAATCCATTTTTGAACATGCGAAAAAAGAGGTGTTTTTCAATTATTCGCAGCCTTAAAACGGTGATGTGATAGAAATTTGGTGTCAAAGGGACAGAATTCCGAAAAAAAAACGTTTTCATCGAAAAAAAAAACACTAAAAAAGTTTTATAAACTCTCCCATTTTCCGTTACTCGGCTGTAAGCTTTTTTGGCACATGTCATTTTATGCAGACATGCATCCGCTCTGACTCCTCTTTTAGAAGAACTTGTTTGGCATTTCGCATAGATGATGCTCAGCATGCTGTGCCAGTGATTAGAGTACACTAATTACGCTAATCTTTAAGGCTTCCGAAGACCCTGAGAATTAATTTTGAACACCAAGTGAGATATAGCGTAAGAACCTTTAAGCGCACTCAAAGAGCTTTTAAGAAGTTCTTTTAAAGAGCTTAAGAGAACATTACCATGAAAATATCGCTAAATCGTTTTTTCCGAACGAACCAATGTTTTTTACACATTATTCATGCCAAAAACAAGAGGTTTTTGCCTGGCAACAAGCATAGCATTACTTTAAACGAAAATGCCATGTGGAACAAGCTGAGTGCCGTTTAGAAGTTGTAGATCAGACAATTACAAAAAAAATGTTACACATACATAAGGGGTTTGCTAATAAACATCACGAGTTATTGCGATTTTACGAAAAAAAAAGTTTTGAAAATGTTGGTCGTCGTTGATCATGGCCGTTCATCGTCACCCGCGACCAGGGTTGCGATTGAACGAGCGAGCCAGAATCCGTGCTCGCTCATTCATGAGCATGAGGACTTAACAGGTAGCTCGTGCTCGCTCATGCTCAACGCATGCGCTCGCGCTCAATGAGCGCTCATCAGCAAATCAGGTAGATTTTTAGTATTGTTTATGAATCTGGCACAGGCCAGTTGGATTGCCACTTTTGAAGATAATTTCATCGCGAAAAAGGGACATGAACTCATCAAAGTTGCATTGGTAATTTAATTTTGGTTAACCGCGGTAAATTCATCAAATTATTCGTTGGCGTCGAACTGTCAAAAATTGATCGCGGTGGATACTTTTCTACCCCAGTTTTTTGTGTAATCAATGTGGTAATGGTTAATTTATGAAACTTAAATGTTGTCAGCCTATATATTTTTTTCAGAGTTTGATAATTTAGAAAACTAGTTTTGATTAATTTCCCGATAAATGAAAAATGGCTGACACGCAAGTAAAGTGTCTTAATTTGCTAAGAATCCCAGACACTCTTTTTAGCTTATTTCTCTTTCAAATTTAGAGTTAACTGTCAAGGAATGGAATTTTTAGGTCTTAAATAAGCTGTAAATAGGATGGTAATCAATTTTTTTATATTAAAACATGTTTTTACTTGTGAGCACGCTCATTTCTCATTTATTTATTTGGATCGACTCCAGCATATAAATACAAATAATTGACTAAACAAGATGAGGTGCCCAGGAATTAAAACATGACTAAACGTTTTACCAAGAAAACATATTTGTATTCCTTAAAAGATACTTTTCAGCTTTATTAAATAGTACACTTTCACTCTATTATCAACTTTTTTTTTATTAATCGAATTATTTTTACACTGTAAAAAAGTGTACATTTGGAAGTTGTAATTTTGTAAGGATGAATATTACCTCTTGAATGTTATAATTTTACCTCGATTTAGACTGAAAAAGTTGCATTACACCAGAAAAGTGGCAAAATTACACATTTTCAGAAGTAAAATTAAGCATTTTTCTAACATAAAAGACGTACTTCCCAGATGTAATATTTCTATGGTTTTTTTTTTACTGTGTACAGATCTTTATGTAACACCTTAACCCCTTAACTCTGACTCCAAAACAAGTTTCAAAACAAAAAGATATGACAAATAACTTCATCCAATATTATTAAGATTAGCCTTTTCATGCCTCCATTAAAAAAAACAACCTCGAAGCTCTGCTGAAAAAAAGTTATTATCGTTTACCCGTTACAGGTAAAAAAATACCGCTCATTTTGCTCAATGAGCAAAAATGAGCGCGAGCGCGAGCAATGAGCATTTTCGCTCATAAAATAGATGAGCAAACACGAGCACGAGCAAACGTGAGCTAGCTCGCGTCGCGCTCCTCCTCACGAATGAGCGAAAAATGCTCGCTCATGAGCGGATGAGCGCTCAAAATCGCAATACTGCCCGCGACAGACACGGGCGACGAAACAAAGAGAAACACAAAAAGATTTTTTTCAAAACTTTTTTTTTGTAAAATCGCGATAAGTCGTGATGTTTATATGCAAACCCCTTATGTATGTGTATCAAAATTTTTGTAATTGTCTGTTCTACAACTTTGTAGAACATTGCTACACTCTGAAAAATTACCCTGCAGAATTAGAAAAAAACACGAAATTTTAAAATGATTTTTTTTTTTGTTCTAAATGAAAAAAATGACTTTTCTGGGTCAATAAAGATTCGAAAAGAACACAAAATTTTCCATAAAATGACATGTGCTAAAAAAATTTACAGCCAAGTAACGGAAAATGGGAGAGTTTTTAAAACTTTTTTAGTGTTTTTTTTCGATGAAAAATTCGTTTTTTCGGAATTCTGAGTACGCCTTCAAATCGGGCGTCTAATTTTACATAAAAACCCCGCTGACACCAAATGTCTATCTCATCACCGTTTCAGGCTGCAAATTATTGAAAAACACCTCTTTTTCCGCATGTTCGAAAATTGAAGGGGTCGTACCGCCCCTCCGTCACGAGATATCAAAAAACGAACCTCAGATTCGTCATCAGGGACAAAAGTTACCCCTCAGGACAAAGTTTCACGCAAATCGAAGAGGGGTCGGGGCAATTTTTCCTGATATCCTTTGAGTTGGTAGAGAGTTACCCGTTTATTTGTATAGTTTTTGTTTCAAAATCGTATTTTAAACATTTTTTTGAAAGTTTTTTTGTCTGCTCCGCAAATTTGAAGAACATTATTACACTCTAAAAAAACTCATGCAAAGCTACAAATAAACACGTAATTTTAAAACGAAACGAAATTTTAAAACGAAATATGACCCACCTCACATCGTAGTTGAACGATATCGTATTTTTATCGTATGGCGATAACGATAACAACAACGACCTTAACGAAATTCGATACACATTTATTTACACTAACTTCTTTAAATGAACTTATTCGAACAAAATCTTCTCACAATTTTTTCAAGCTATCACTAAAAGCATTTTTTTGTTATTTAGTTGCGCTAGAAGTTTAAGAGCACTCTATAATTTTCACAAAATACCGTATTCGAAAAAAAAACGTTTTTTTTTGTAATTTTCACAACTATAGATTTTTGGTGTCAAATACTTTTTTTTAAATAAACAGTAAAATATTGTGTAAATTTGAAAGGTTTAATGTTGGAAGGTTTGGAAGGTCAATTTAGACTGAAAAAGTAACATTACACCAGAAGAGAGGTAAAATTTGCACATTTTTTCTGACATAATAGATGTACTCCTTCTAGATGTAAAATTACCATGATTTTTTTTACTGTGTGCAGTGCCATCCTGTTTTTGCAACAAGACTTTTCGAGACATTTCCTCTCGTCAAAAATGTCTGATGATTTAGACTAACTTCATTTTTCTTCTAAATTGTTGATCGACCGTGTTGCCTTTTTTTTTCTTTTTTTTTAAATGTCCATAATTTGCCATTTCAAACTAAGCGAAATTTAGAATTTTTACGTGAAATTCATCCCATTTTGCAAATTTAGACGTTTTAATAAATATAATTTTGTGAAAATGTTAGTACGCATTGAAATCTAAAATAAATTTTGCGTCGTTTGCTATCCATTTTTCACATAAAATCACGTCGTTCGATACACATATTGCAAAAATTAAAATTTGTGTATTTTCAAATAAATACGATTTTTTGTGAAATATTTGAGTACCGCAAGAAGGGTTATTCAAGAGTTATTCAAACGGTTAGAATTGATTTATATTTTTTAAACATGTACTGGGCTGCGACACACAATTTCCTTGTACTCTTTTTCGTAATTTTTTTTCAACTGTGCTGAAAAAAAAAGTTGCTTTGAAAATTGGTTTTTCGACCGGCGCAACTTTGATAGTTCATTTTTGTATTTAATCTATCTTTATCGTTATTTCGATAACTCTATCGGCGATAATGGACGATATCTCATTTTTTTTAATCTTTTTAAAATCAACTTAATTCAATAATAAATTTTCAATGCATTTGCTAAGAATATATTTATTTGAAAATGTAGTAAGGTTCAATGTAAAATATGTACTCAACATTATTCACAAAATACCGTATTTTTTCGAAAGCATTCAAAATTTCATAATTTGCAATATGGGTATCAAAGGAAATCAAGCAAAATTTTGTATGCTTTTTCTCTTTATTAGAGTTTTTTTGTTATAACTATTTTTGTTTTCAAAATATTGTATTATTTTTCAAAAATATTCAAATTTAGAAAAATGCAATATGGGTTGGATACGAAACGAAATTTGGTTTGCTTTTTCACATTATTTTTTTTTTTTTTTTTGCTAAAAATACTACAATTCTTAAATTTTTAAAATATGCAATATGAGTTTCAAATGAATCGAAATTTTGTTTTTTTTACATTAATTAAGTTTTTTTTGTAAAATACTGAAATTTTCACAAAACACCGTATTTTTTCGAAAGTACTTAAATTTTCATATTTTGCAATATGGGTATCAAACGAAGCGAAATTTTTGCATGCTTTTTCATTTTATTTAAAAATGTCTAATAAATTGAAAAAGCATACAAACTTTCAATTCGTTCGAAACCCATTAGGGTGGTCCAAATCCGCGCTTTTTTGGGGCTACCCCCCTGAAATCAAAGACTGACCCATCACAAGGCTAAATTCCAAATTTGAGCTCATTCTGACCACGGGAACCCCTCCCTCTAATCGCTTCAAGTCGTGAAAATGTATGGAAAAAGCAACTGTTTCAGTTTGTTACCTGTGGAGGGTGCAGCAGTCGTCCAATCTCTATCAATTCTCAGATGTAGGACCTGCATTAAATTTAGAACAAATTTCCCGAAGACACCATATTTTAAAGATTTTTTGCTGAAAAGCTATTAGTTTCTAAAAATGACAATTTTTCGTAACCGGCTCCAAGGGGAAACGTAACAGTATTTTCGAAAAAAATACGGTATTTTATGAACAATTTTGAATACATATTTAAACTTTGCAACTTACTACATTTTCAAAAATTATATTCTTAGAATTATCGAAATAACGATAACGATAGATTATCGTTATAGTCCCGACGATAACGATGACCATTATCGTTATCGTCAGACGATAATATTATCGACGATAATTTTGCTCTAAAGTGTTTTATAATTTTTAATTCAAGATGGCGGTGATAACAAACCTGGAATTTGTTTTCTGAAAAGGTCCAATAAAAAAAATTTCCAGTTTTTGCTTTTTGGGTGTTTTGAAACCGCCTTGGGGTATTGAAAAACACCCAAAAAGCAAAAACCTTTAAAAAAACTCCAGATATTGGAAAAATGCATTTTTTAATTTAAAAGCAAAAACGATTATACTTAATCAGTTGATTTTCCTTAGACTGATGTCATGAAGTTTTCTATTTTTAGGATAGTTTCCAAAAAAAATATTTTCATCTTGTATCTTACCGATCACTTGCGCATCATTCTGGAAAAGTACAAATTTATTCTATTACTACACACGATCCTTGAATGTATCGGCCGCTGCTCATTGCGCCAGCCAAGCCAAAGTGAACGCACCTCGTTCAAACAAACTCACTCATACGCGTTATTTACTCTCCACAACTCGATGCAGAATTTGAGCGCGGTACACAAAACAAATTCATCGATCGGTCAATTGCTCTGATATTATGCCCGCCGTGTGTTGTCACAGTCAACTCTTTTCAGCTGATATTCTACCATTATTCTATGGAGAAGCATGCGTTGAGTTGTACGAGACAACGTGTGGAACCACGCGCACAGAACCACGTGTTGTCAAGAGACTTGAGCGATTGTTTGCGCGACGAACCCTTGTTCTTTTTTGTTCATTTGTTGATCTTCTCTTTCAGGCTCGATTTGAATCGCTGGCAGTTGTTCTTCGAATATGGCATTCTCATTTATGGAAGTGTGTGTTTTAAAATCAAAACTTTTTTTTTCAATTTCAGGTTCTACCAAATGAAAATGAGCAATTTATACCATATTTTAAGCTTTTTTGTGTTAGTTGGACTGTCCCGCGGAAATCGGGAGCACAAGGTTGGTAGCCTTTTTAAATGCAAAAAAAAAACAATCTTAATAACACTCTTTAAAATGAAAATCGAAGGTCCACAACATCGTCCTGTACCCGGACAAGCACTCGTGGTGCTCGATGCAGAACATCAGCCAGGTCATCAGCAACCCGGGCTGCAAGCAGGTCACGATTGAGAATAACGTGTGCGTCGGGGCGTGCTTCAGCTACTCGATTCCGCACACTGAACCGTCGGATCCGGGCGAGGTGATCGGGCCGTACTGCGACAGCTGCCAGCCGTCGGAGACGTCGTGGCATCATGTGAGTAGATTCCCCCCGCTGTAACGGTTAAGAGAGTAATGTGAGGATCATTTTAGGTCACGCTGGACTGTTCGGAGGGCGCGAGTGCCAACGGAGGCAGCGACGACGAGAGCAAACCGACGATCCTGGTGAAGCGCGTCCAGATCATCAAGAACTGCTCGTGCACGGCTTGCGAGAAGCAAACGCACAAAAAGCATCACCATCAGCACCAGGATCACCAGCAGCAGCAGCACTTCCAGGTGACGCAGGTTCCGTCCACGACGGCCTCACTCATCCAGAACGACATCCCGGAGATGCTGGAGGTTGTGCCGTACAGTGAGAACGATACCGAGACGGTGCAGCATTCGCCGGTTCACGCCCACCAGAGTGGAGGTCACGGGACGACCTACCTTCAGCAGCACCAGCTGAACCATTACGAGCACAACAGTCGGACGGATAACGTGAAGAAGTTGCTACACCAGAAGATCACCACGCTGTTGAAGAGCATCGAGGAGACGAACTCCAAGCACGATCGCGAACAGCTGATCGAGATGATCAAGCTGATCAAGGGTTCGAGCGATCGCAACTGGGACGATTTGATGGAGTCGCTGCAGTCGGAGAACTCCATCCTGGACTTTGAGAAGCTCCGCGCCGAGCTGGAGGTCGAGGAAGACCCGGAGTTCCACCCGAAGCCGATGACCCCGGAACAGCGCGACCACGAACGCCTTCTAAAGCACCAGTTTGACATCCTCAATCACCACCCGCAGTCGCAAGAATCGCTTGAATCCCAAGAACACCCGAAGCACCACCACCACGTGGCCGGCGAGCGGATGCTGGACGACCACCACCACCTGGAGCGTGGTCCGCACGGTGCGCTGATCATCGCGCCGGACGAGGCGGACGACGAAGTGTCGCGCAACTACGGTCACGAGATCAAGCAGAAGATCAACATCCACCCGCACGAGCTTAAGCCGAACCACGCCGGGGCGATCCTCACGTACGACAACCATCACAGCGAGCAGAAGGGTGGGCATGCCGGCGCGGGCCACGCCGCGGCCGGTCATCACCACGGTCACCATCGCCACCGGGACGAACCGTCCGGCGGTGAGCAGAATTAAGGATGTTCGCGTTTTAACCCCTTTTGTTTTCTTGCTTAAGTTTCTAGTCGTTAGTGATTTCCCCCCCACAAAAATTCCCCCTCTTTCGAGCTAATCCGATTTGGATTTATTCCGGGTGGTGGCGTCATCGTCGACGCCCCACGTGGTCCAATTTTTATTTCATAACAGAATATTTAACCAATTCTCGTCCTTTCCCACCACCTCAACCTCCACCAACCAACCACCACCACCATCTATGAGATGATATTTGTGCGTAAGTTATAATATTTATTATTTTATTTTCTGTTTGAAAGCTGGTCTACACAGAGAAGCGAGAAGGGACGCGCTCGGGGCAAAAAAAAAAACAAAGTATATAATGAAGGAGATGCTCTGGGCGGTGTTGAGAGAGGTGTGATTTGGAACAAAAAAAAACACGTTATTTGGTAACCATTGAAACCGCGAGGGTAGAAATTTAACAGAATTATGCAATAGAGATGTTTAGCAGAGAATAATAGCTGGTGGGAATGGTGAAGTTGCTTGAGCGAAAGTAATGAGAAAGCCTTCATTCTTATCATAATCCAAATGCTTTTTTATTTTCTGTTTTTTGAGTGTGACTAAATCGTTCAACTAACATTCAATTAAGTTAAAATAAAAATTTGGTTTCTCAGACCTTTCATCGCAAAATTTCAAAAAGGCCTGGGTGTAAAATAAATTTTGCATGATTTAATCAAATTTTATGTAACATAGGGACGTGGCGTTACATCGTGCTGCCATCTGGTTTTTTTTAGTGCAAGAGTGGAAAAGTGCTGAGTCATCGTCTAAAAATAGACGGCGTCCTATCTCGGCCAGCAAAATGAAGTCGATAAAGTAGTCGGTTTCGATGAGAAAAAGTGGAAAACGTGGTCTAAAAATAGCGACGCCATCCCCCTATTAGATTCAGAAATATGTAGGGAAACCTACTTGATCAAAAAGTCAAGCTCATATATGCGTTTATCTCAACCGTTCTTCATCGTTCTGATGGCCGAGCGGGATAAGGCGACAGCCCTTACTGTTGGTGCTGGGTTGAATCCCATCGGTTGTAACTTTTTTTAGTGTTTGCAAAAATTTTACATGCAGTGTGTAATATTAAGTGTCTTTTTTGACGAAGGTGAAGTGCATAGAGGGATGGCGTCACTATTTTTAGACCACGTTTTCCACTTTTTCTCATCGAAACCGACTACTTTATCGACTTCATTTTGTTGGGCGAGATAGGACGTTTATTTTTAGACGATGACTCAGCACTTTTACACTCTTGCACTTAAAATAACTAGATGGCAGCACGATGTAACGCCACGTCCCTATGCTTTTGCATGCGATTTTACCAAAGAATTTTTTTCTGTGTACTTCATTGTTCTTGTCTTTTTATCGTCAAAAATAACAGTACTGACTGAAATAGTAGTTTAAGCAACAAGTTACAAAAATAGGATTTTTTCAGCACGAATCCTACATTTATCCAACGCGTTTCACCGAGCTGGATAAATATGGCGAGTGATGAAAAAATCAAGTTTTGCAACGAGTTCCATACAACGTTTTTTTGCAATTCGGAAAAAACACCCTTTGAGTGGAATTATGAGTAAAATGTTCATGTATTTTTTAAATCAAAATATTGTTGAAAAAAAATGTTGAAAAGTATTACTTTTCAAACCAAGTGCTGAACAGTTCAACCTTTCAGCCTCCATTTCAGTGCATTTATTTTGAAAAGTGTTACTGTGTTATTGTGAAAAGTGTCCGGGGATTGCAAAAAATGTTGTCTTCAGCTCGTTGCAAAACATGATTTTTCCCCCCACTTTTTATTTGAAAAAATCTAGAGTTTTATTTGAATAGGTCCTATAAACATATGAAAGACAAAAGCTCATAAGACCTTTTCAAAAAACATCTGGAAATCTTCTTTTCGCAACTTGGTGCATAAACTACTATTTTTATTGATTTTACATCTAATAATTAAATCAATTTTTTTATCAACGTTTTCCATAAATCATGTATTCTCCAAAAATGGGCAGCCTTGCTTAAGTAGTGTTATCCATCTTGTGTAGAGCGTCAAATTTCCCGGGGTTACAAAATTCCCGGGAAACGGGAAATTTTCAACAAATTTTCCGGGAATTCCCGAGAAATTCTAAATTTATCAAAAATTGTTCTGATCCTGGTTTTGGTCAATATTTTGCAACAAAATAGTATTAAATCGCAACTCTCATGGTCAAAGTAAGTGGAAGGTTCACTTAATGCCTTGGCTGGTTGTAAAAAAAAAAACATACAATTTCAGGAATATATATAAATTTTCTAAATTCGTTCGTTCAAAATATCAAAATATAATGATTAGTATTTTGTATTCATAAGAAGTAGCCAGGTATATGTTTTTTCTGCCATTTTTTTTTTTTTGAATTAAATATACTTTATTGAATCTTTCTTATAATAATTACATTTGGTTTACATAATAAGTGGTCAGCTGTGGCTCTTCAGCTTTAGTTTGCTTTTCGTGATTTAAACACTGTTCATTTTCATAACTTAAAAAGTATATGATTTATCATTTTTGTAACACTAGGTACAATGAGGAAAAAAATAAATAAATTTAAGAAAACATAACCTAACCTAAAACTAACTTAATCTTACCATAAACTAAACCAATCCTTGAATCAAGGGGTATTCAGATATAGCACATTTTTCCCTGAATTTCAAACATTTTTCTTGAATCTTCTGATCCAACATTTTTACTTCTGCTAATTCATGAACCTCACTTGATCTTGTCCAGCCAGGAACATTCAAAACCATTTTGAGTACCTTGTTTTGGACACGCTGGAGCTTCAATTTATGAGTTCTAGCGCAACACTCCCAAACAGGTACTGCATACTCAATAACGGGGTAAATTATTTGTTTGTATACTGCTAACTTATTTTTCAAAGAAAGCTTTGATTTTCTGTTTATTAAAGGGTACAAGCACCTGATGAGAATGCTGCACTTGTTCAATATTTTGTCTACATGATGCCGAAACAAAAGTTTCGAGTCAAGTATGAGACCTAAGTAGACAACTTCCTTTGACCAGGGTATCGAAACATCATTCATTTTTATCAAAACATCATCCTTTGGGACAAATCGGGCCGATTTGGAAAGTGGAAAAATGATGGTTTGAGTTTTGGCTGCATTTATGCGAATTTTCCAGTCGCCAAAGTATTCGGAAAGAACGTCAAGACCCTTCTGAAGACGGCCAACTAAATATCTGGTTATTTTACCCTTATAAATAACGGCAGTGTCATCAGCAAAAAGTGACAACACACCATTACCAGGAAGAGTAGGCAAATCAGATGTAAAAATATTGTACAGAAGTGGGCCAAGAATACTTCCTTGGGAACCCCAGCATCAATGTTGAATAATCCAGAAGCAATCCCATTCAGAAAAACCTTGAACGATCTCTCCGAAAGATAGTGCTGGATAATTTTGATAAGATACATTGGAAAACCGTATAAATACAGTTTATGTATCAAACCATCATGCCAAACATTGTCAAAAGCCTTCTCAACATCCAACAAAGCCATAGCAGTTGATTTAGACTCAAGCTTGTTCTGCTTGATTACTTTAGTTACTCTCGTAAGCTGATGAGCAGTATTATGTCCCTTTCGGAAGCCAAACTGTTCGTTCAAAATTATATTATTATCGTTGGTAAAATCCAAAAGCCTTGAATAGATGACCTTCTCAAAGAGTTTGGACAGACTACTCAAAAGACTAATGGGACGATAACTTGTTGGCGATGTTGGATCTTTTTGAGGCTTCAAAATTGGTATGACTTTGCCCAGTTTCCAATTGGTGGGGAAGTAACCAAGTTGCAAACAT
This sequence comes from Culex quinquefasciatus, assembly GCF_015732765.1. Classification (NCBI taxonomy): domain Eukaryota; kingdom Metazoa; phylum Arthropoda; class Insecta; order Diptera; family Culicidae; genus Culex; species Culex quinquefasciatus. The sequence goes on from NC_051861.1 coordinate 125,947,395, forward strand.
TTATTGAAAATATTGGCTAGATGTTAAAAGAACTGATCACTCTGTTTTTTCAACACTAGATTAAAAATGTTATCAAAGCCTGGAGCTTTCATATTTTTCATTTGTTTTACTGCAACTTTGACTTCCTCACCAGAAACATGGGAATCTGCAGGAAATTCAAAGATAGAGTCATTGATTGTTGAAATACTATTGGCAACTGATGTTTCTTTACGGCTGGTCATGGAAGCGCCAAGATTATGTGAACTAACAAAATGAAGCCCAAGTGCATTTGCCTTTTCCTCGGATGTAATCAAATGAGAATCCTCAACAATAAGAGGAGGAATAGGCTTTGGTTTGTTTTTAAGAACTTTTGAAAGTTTCCAAAATGGTTTTGAATAATTTCCAAGCTGGCTTACATGTTTTGAAAATTCTTGATTTCTGATATTGTCAAGTCGGTCTTGTATGATTTTGTTCAAATTGTTCACTGAAATCTTTTTGTCATAGTCCCCAGTCCGTTGATATTGTCTCCTATAAACATTCCTAAGTCTAATCAAGTGTTTAGTATCTACGTCAATATCAGTTACCTTAAAATTAACAGGAACCTCCCGAACGTTGGCAGCCTCTGCTTGGTTGATAGCCTGCTGGATCACCTCCAGCGAACGATCAATATCAGCAGAAGTTTCCGGGTGTTGATCATAGTCGATGTTGCTGTCTACCACTTGCTGAAACTGCTGCCAGTCAACGTTGTGGTAATCTTTCCGGGTTGGTTGCCGCTGCGGAGTAACGGAAGCTCCAGATCACGATGAACAGCGACAAGCACACCTCCTCCTCCACAGGCGGTCCTGTCGAGCTGCGTCGCGATCTTGTAGTTTTGCAGATGAACTTTTTCACCGGGCTTCAGATGAGTTTCCGTGATGGCAGCTACGTCGATCTCCTTCTCGCGAAGAAAATCCACCAGCTCTAAATTCTTCCTCCTAATGGAGCAAGCGTTCCAATTCAGCAGCTTGAGGGACCTACGATCCATACTGGATGACGAACGAGGTCAGCACTTCAATCTGCTGGGTCTTGGTTTTGCATCCACGCAGTGCAGCGGACATCTGTTTGAAAATATTGAGGAGTTCGGTTGAGGTGTAAAGATCATTACCATTTTCCTCAACTGCTGGTTCTTGGGTTGGTCTTGGCTCCTGGCTGAAGCCCGGTGGTGGCGGTCTCGGCTCCTGGCTGGAACCCGGCCGTGGATGATTCATCTCAGCTCTCTTCCTGGGATCCAACGGTAACGGTGCCAAGTTCGGGACCTGGCGTCGCGGTTGAAGAGGTGGAAAATTTTGCTCCACCAGGGCTGGAGGAGTTCTACGACGCTGAGGCTGATTCTTCGTCGATGCTTGCTGCCGAATTTTCACGAACTCAGCTCTCTTGGGGCACTTTCGGTCGGTTGACGAGTGCTCACCGTTGTAGTTGAGGCACTTCACCAGCGAATCTTGGATGCACTGGGATGTGATGTGCGCATCGGTACCACATTTGGCGCAACGACGCTTCAGGTGGCAGTGTGACGTCACGATGCACTGGTCGGTATCGCTCCCACGACACGATAATGTTGAAAACCGCTCGGATTGCCTTCAGCTCAGGAAGCGTCGTCGATCCCTTAGCCAAATGCAGCAGGTAGAGCTGGTCACGGTACTTGATGTCTTTGTTGCGTCGGCTCATTTTGTGCACGGCCAACACATCCAGTTTTAAAACTTTTAGCTCGGCAGTTAATTCCTCCACTGGCATGTCGTACAGACCTCTGACGACGATTTTGAACGGCTTATCCATGACGACATCATGGGTAAAGTACTCCGCCTCGTTTTCGGTCAAGTAATCCTTGACCAGTTGATAGTGCTGCCTGGATTGCACCAGCACCTTAAATCCGTCCTGACACAGACGAATGTTGCCTAGGACTTTCCCAGACTTGATGAGTTCAACCAGCCCCGCTCGAAAGTCGATCGTTGCTGCTGATTGCCGCACATAAAAAGGAGGCAGTTTCTCCTTTCGCTGTTTCACTTCATTCTCCTTTGCTTCCGCTACCTGGTCCTCGTCAGGCAGTCCAGCAAACTTGTTGTTCTTCAATAGCTGCTCCTCGTGCGACGAAGAGTTCTCCTCCTCCTCATCCATCGGTACAGTACCGTCGCTCTTTTTCGTCTTTTTGCTGTTCGATGTCACTTCCAAAAGCACCTTCCTCTTGGAAATCCCCGGTTTTTGGCCATCAGTTGAGGCCTCAACCTTCCTTTTGGAAATTCCCACTTTTTTGCCTGCTTGAGCCGCAGGTAGGGCAATATTGCCGGCGTTTTGCGCCGGGACGCGACGAGTCATGTTGATTCAGACAACCTTCACCAACGAATGCTCGGATTACAATGTTTTTTCTGCCAAATATTTTATTCAGAACAAATCTTACTGGATTAATCTTATGAATATATATATATATATGACACATTCTCCGGCAATGTACACCTTAGGATGAAATTTTGAAAAGCGTGTATGAGCTATTTGGATATTTTTCCTCGATTCTAGACTACTTGAAGCTTCAAAAATCATGGTTTTCATTAATTGATCATTTGAATATCATTTTGTACAAGTTGGTTAGGTTATGCATCAATTCGTGATAAAATCATCGTATTAAACCATTTTTCTAAAAACTCCAGGTTTTCAGCGAAATAAAATCCAAAAAATATTCTTTTGATTGCATTTTGTAGGTTTTTAGTTGTACTAAACGGAAATGTCATGGGTTTGCAGTTTATCTTAAGTTAAGTATTTTTTCAAACTAGTGTAAGTTTACCATTTTATTGCGTTGCAACGTCACGAAAAAGGGACATTTGTATATGTCAACAAAAACTAAACATTCAATCATTTTGATATTTCGGATGCTCTTTGTACTTGGAAAGAGCTTTCAAATGCAATCTAGAGCGACTTAATTGGTTGTCTAGATCCAAAGTTACAACAGGTTTAAGTTTGCGTTGCAACGTCACGAAATTTTAAATCATATTGGTCACATGGCAAAAAAGGTGTATGCGTAGTTGGTTGTTGAAGATAAAAGGGTACTAAATATTATATATTTGTTATATAATGTTTCCGAGCATATTTACAGAAGAATTGTACATGGGTCATTCACAAATTCCGTCATTTAAGTTTGATGCAACTCGAAAAAAAAGTAATTTATGAAACTTGTTGAACAAATCAGAATAGACCGATGTTCACAAAGGGGAAAAATTCTAAAACTTTCAAAAAAGTAATCACGTGGTTACTGGATGGCCCCTTTATGATAAACTGATTTATGTGAGGGTTCATTCTAATACAACGCAATGATTTTTTTTCCCACACCCTTATGTAAGTCAAATTACAGTGAAATTCATTAAACAATAAACAATCACGTGATTCGATTTTTTTTTTCACAAACTTTTGTCACTCTGTTGTTGGACGAACCCTTACTTAAATGAGTTGTATGCAACGTTTTGTTTTTCACAATTAAAAATGTTATGTTGCGCAGTTAAACAGTTATATTATTTCCTCAAATTTAATTTTAAAAGCACAAAAGTCAACATAATAAGTTACGTAGTTTGCAGATCACCCCTTAGGGGCCATGAACAAACGATATGGGCACTTTATTTATAAATTCAAAATAAGCCCTCCTGAAAACTTGAAGCTCCTCACCTCCCTTCTAAAACTTCCACGTGTTTTGTAAGTTGCCCAAAACCATTAAAATATTAAGGGAGCGTTCTTGCATTACGTAACAACCCCTCCACCCCCTGGAAATACATTTCCGATACACTTTTTTTGTATAAATCCTCGAACCCTCCTCCCTCCCCCTTGATATTGCGCCGTTACGTAATGCATGGACGTCCCGTTACATGGATAGAGGATGCGAGAGGGGGGTTTCCTTCGTGATAATGGAATAATACAAAAAAATATTTTGAAAACCCTTTGGAAAACTTCGTAAATCGTACTGCAACTGTGAAAGCAGAATAGGGGGTCTAACATGGGCAGGCCAATCAATTCACATGTCCTTGTACTGTTTATTAATGTCTTATAATCAAATCTTCACCTACAGTTGTTCAGCCTAACAAAAACTATGATTTATTTTGAAACTATAATTTCGTGACGTTGCAACGCAACGAAAACCCTGTTTTCAAAAACAGAGCGTTGCAACGTCACGAAATGTAAGCGGTCTTCAAAAATCGAGGTTTAATTTTTTCGAAAAACTAATGATTGCATTCGATTTGTTGGCCAATTTTACACTAAAAATGGAAGAAGAACTCCAAATTTTCCGTTTAACAGAGCAGAGTTAATGGCGAAACATGAATTGGGTCAGGATTGAGAAAAAGTCACGCGTTGCAACGTCACGCTACATATCCCCCTCTCAAAAATAGAATATTCGCTTAAAATAATGTTGCAACATCGTTTCTTATAGGAAATTTAATGTACTTTCCGAATCTGTAATAACATATGTACCTTTTCAATGTAATTTTTGAGTTACAGCCGAAATACTGAAAAAAGAAAAGTCAAAGCGTTGCAACGTCACGGCGGAATGTGTCATATAAGCATTGAATTTACCATAAAAATCTGCTATTCACTCGAAATACCATTTTTGTGTAATTATAACTCACAGTTTTCAAATGTTTGGAGCGAATATTTGAAATATGTTTACACTTTTTGAAGTAGTTTTTTAATGATTTTTTAATGATTCGGCCTAATAAAAGACTTCGGTTAAAAGAATTTTCATAGAAAAAAAAAGTTGTTTAGTAGTTTCAGATTTATATTTTACGCCCTTGGTAGCTCTAGTGCTCTATAAATTTTTAACTTTTGACTGTAATTTCTAGAACACTTTTAAACAAATTAACCTAATTCTTCTAGCAAAAATCCTCTTTGAGACATTTTTTCCAATTTGGTCATGGGAAACAAAACATAAAAAAAATCAATTTTGATCTTGGCGGGAAGAGTTACATACCTTATTTTCAAATGATATAACAAGAATTTTTGCTTAAAAGCTTACCAAAATTTTAATAGTTTATTTTTAATATCGTTAGTTTATTCATAATATCGTAACAAATTATATACCTAGTTGTGAATGCTTCAGAAATTATTATCATCTGAAAAAAAATCTTGACATGAAATTTTTAGACGAACTGATTTGTTCAATAAGAACAGTTAATTGAATTTATTAAAATATGTTTTTTTATTCTGATTATTTTTTAAAAGTTTAAAAAATGTACCAGAAAGTTAAGAAAATGTTCACTTCCGCTTGAATTTCGGGAATTCCCGGGAAATTTAGTGATTTAGAAACGGGAAATATGTTTTTTCGGGGGATTTTTTTTCCCGGGACGGGAACTTGGACGCTCTAATCACTAGCGTGCACAGGGTGGGGCAACATGGGGCAACTGCCCCACCATCCTCAGAGTTTTATTCTAATTTTAGTTAGGGGGCGTCCATAAACGACGAAATTTTCTAAACGTCCATATAATTGCCCCACCTTCCTCGAGGAGCTGGGCACGCTACTGGCTCTAATCTTGTGTCATAACTCAAAAGACGGCATTTTTGCTTATGTAAGAGTTACCCAAAAATGATTTTTAAATGGTTAATTGGGAATTTTGTTTTGTGTAATAAAGGAAAAAATCAATCATATTTTTTTTAAATGTAACTACAGTCCAGACTCGATTATCCGAAGTTTTGACTATCCGAAGTTTTGATTATCCAAAATTTCGATTATCCGAAGGTTTGTATGGGACTTCGGATAATCGAATCATGAACAATTTTTTTTTATTATTTTTTTTTTTCTTAGTTTTAACATTAAATTCAAGTGTTGAGACTTTATTTCAGTCAAATTTGACAGGATCATTGCCTATGTAATTTCATTTCGCCACTAGGGTGGTCGATATTAGGTGGTATCAAAAATTAGAATTTTCGAAATTAATCAGCATTCTGAGTTACATTTGTTGAAAATAATTGCGTGCGTAAACAAAAACAAATTTAAAAATAACTTTTAAGTAAAATGGGTGTATTTTTAAAACCGACAACCAATACATGTTAGACGTCAAAAATTTCATAACGAAATCGTTGGTTCCCCTCAAAAGAATAGATTATGGGAAATTAATTTTTCGTTTGTGTGCGCGATTATTTTTGAAAAGTGGTTTTTGGAATACTGTAGATTAAATTATCCATTTTTTGAGTATATAAAGCTTAATTTACCGTGGCCAAAAGGCATAAAAAAAGAAAAAAAAAGTTTCATACGACCTTTTCCTATGTTATGCTAGATTTTTAGATTGTCAGACTATTTAAATCCCAATTTAAATCCTAATAGCCTTTGATTTACATCCAGGAGAGTTAAAATCGGTTAAAACGAAAAGAAGTTGTGGTTTTTTTCGAAAATTATTTATTTTTATTTTTTTTAATTAATTCATATCGGATAGGACCAGAGTGGTGAAATAAAAAATAAGTCTTATTCTTAAATTATCTGCGCCAAGGTACTTCTTGATTTACGTTGGGTTAATTTTTTTTTTATTTTAACTTTCATATGAAATTGCTGCTAATTACAATACAAATTTAACTTCAATAATAAAAATTAAAAGAAACATATTATTCAATAATCGCAAGTCTTTAAACAAACCTTCGGCAGATCGAATTTCGAGTAATCAAATCTTGAAATAATCGGGGTTTCAGATAATCGAGTAGGTATGGACTGGATACTGAATTTTTGTTCAAAAAAAATCGTCAAAAAAACTAACAAAAGACATGAATATAGATTTTTTTATGATTTTGTTTTTTTTTAACATTGTTGTTTTAAAATCGTTTTTCGATCCAGTTTGGCATGCAACTCAACCTTATAGAAATAAATTCGGTGAAATTTGTCCGGAAAATGGTAAAATTTTTACTGTTCTGAAAATTTTCGTATAAAATCCGATTTTTCTGCTGATTAATTTTTGACAGCACGCAAACCCGTCTTACTTTATCTTATCTATATACCTTGACGAGATTCAATGATTTGATGTAATTTTGAAAAATTTGATTCTATATTCTATGCATTTATCAACATTCATTTTAAAAAAAATCTCACTCCCAGTCCCCAAAGGGCTTGACAGTCCTCGCGCTCACCACAAACCGAGGGGTAAGACACAACGCGTCGAACTGTCAAACCGCGTTTCACTTCACACCACACTGCTGCCATTTCAGTCGCACGTTTCGCACTCGCACCCATACCAACGTGTCGTGGCACTAGGTATTGGTGCGCCCTCCCTCCCCCACACTCCCGCCCCCTCGTCCAAACCAGCCAAAACGCAATAATTCTAAAATGTATGACATCACGCTGACGGATAAATGATGCTTGAGTTTTTATGCGTTCAGCTGTTCAGCGTGAAGAAATTTACGCGATGCCGCGGCGGGCGTTGAAATTGGAGGACATTTTTATAGCTAGAGACGCGCCATAAAGAAGGGCGCCTACTATAGAACTGCTTGCGTGCAAGGTGAAGAACGAGCGAAAAAGTTTTAAAAATAACATAAACATTACGTCATCCGCGTGCTCACTACGTGAGCGTTCAGCTCGTGTTCGCCGAACAGTTTCGACCTAAACGCGCTGGTCGCACCAGCAATGTTATTGTTGTGATCTGTGTGTGTGAACGGGTATTGTGATTCACCGCGCCGCAGTTTTCGCGAATCGATGTTGTGGGTGCAAGTGTCATGTGGAGATTACTCAAGTTGAACTCGGTGAAACCCCGCAAGGTATGATCACGCGCTGCCCGTGGAAGATTGACAGTTGACAGCTCGGAGAGCTGGGTCTGCTGTGGCAGTCCCCTGGTCGATATTTTGAAAACCAAAGTAGTCCGGTCGGGTGTAGAATTTCCAATTTGAAAACACCGCACTCGGCGGAGACTACTTTGTATTGCTAATCGATTGAAATTGTTTTGCGGCGATTGATTTGAGCTGTGCCGTCAACGCTGATGCGAGACTTGACGAGTCTACACGGAAGCGGGGACCAGTTGGCGCGTTTTACGTAAATGCCCTAGGACCGTGCGCGGAGCGCGGTGTGTTGATGAGCAGGAAGATTCAAGATCAAATCTCACCCCGCGCGCGCTCTCGACGTTTTTGATGACGTAATTCACGTCGTCGCCGCTTTAAAAATACACACTTTTCAATGTCAATTGATGCCCTTTAGCGGAGCAGGCGAGGAGGAGCTCATCATGCTTCCTGCTTGTGTTCATCATAGTCGTCGTCGTAGTAGTCGGCGCACTACTCGCGACCAACGTAGCCTGCTACGATTTCGGCAACTGTCAGTGGGGGAGGGGAGGGACACTTGACAGACATTTTCCGACGTCGACGACGACGACGGTAAAGAGTTTCCATTTTATGGTAATGAGACACGGTTCTCTTGCAGCCTGGCCGGGATGACGTCACCCCTGATTACGTATACCCTCCCTAGCTGTGCCTCTGTACGCACACTGACAAACGAGGCACGTACAGCGTCACAGACACACTGACGCGTCGTCGTCGTCGTTCCGTTTTATGCTGCTCGAACGAATCGCCAAGTGGGCATCGTCGTCGACGTATGATTCTCTTCGCGTTTTGGGCAGTGTAGACTCTACGTAGGCACATACCGCTACATGTTAATTGTGTGTTGTGACTGGGGAAAACACGACGACGACGACGGGCCAGGGGTGTGACTGACAGTCGTCGTTTTAACAGATGACAGAAAATTGACAGGTGACAGATTGTACTTACATCAAGCAGAATATTTTGATTGTATTCCACTCGAAACCTACTCGTAGTGTCATCCTGAAAGAAAAATAAGTCTGTCATGCGTTGTTTTATGTCAATACTCACCTCAATCTTCTAAGCTTGATATCCCAGCCACGTCCAATCCCCGATTGGTCACCCCCTTGAGCCGACGTTTTCCACATTTTTGCGCACCAAAGTAGTCGTACACCAACACACCCTTGTTTACTCTCGCTCTCTCTCTCTCATTCTCACTCTCTCCCAGCAGTAGCTGACGACGACGACGACTCGACGATGCCTGCTGAGCGCGCTCGCTGCGATGACGTTCGCCCGTACTGTCAAAAACAATCTCTTTAGTTTCGTTTGGGTGCTCGCGCTGGGCCTACGACGATCATGACGAACTCCTCCGTAGTTTCTGCTGCCTCTGCTACTTCCCGTGGACTTGACGTTGTTGCTGTTGTTGTTGTCGTCGCCGCGCGGATTCTTCAGTAGTGAGTGTGTTGTTGTGACACTTGGCGTTTTGTAGCGCGCGCGACAGTTCGGTGGCGGTCTTTTTTTTCGGTTCTTGTGGCAGGGCCTGCTCTGTCAACGCGCGAGGGGTACACCACTTTTGAAGTGTGACGGGGGAGGTGATAGTGTGGGGTTACGGGGGAAAAAAACGAGAAGGAGGAAGAAGAAGCAGGACCTGGTTACGTAGACCCCTCGGCCACTACACCAATACACGCAGGAGTTGGAGAGTTTGTGTGACGACGACGACGACGAGGGGCGCGCGATACCCGTCCCGTTCTGGCGCGTGCCGTGTATGTGCGCGAGTGATGCGTGCGCCAGAGTGAGACCAACCGAAGTGCGGCTGTGTGGTGGTGAAAATTGTTGACGTGTGTACTTATTGCGAGAAGAAGTAACTTTTTTTTTTTTGGGTAGATCGTAGTGTGTGACGGAGCAGTATACGTAAGAGGTATGTAATTTTTGTAAACCTTTTTTTGGTCCAAAAAGGCCAGGAAAAAATCTTTTTACTGCCCTTCGCGCACCCAAATCCGCGGACCATATTTTGGCGGATAGTGTCTCCCGGTGGGGTCGCGAACGAATCTCGCCGTGACCGTGACTTCCCGGAAGCTGCGTTATGAGCTGTGACTGAGAGAGTCTCGCTGCTACAAGTGTCCCGTGAAGTGGATGTTTTGGTTAGGAGTTTTGTGTGTGCATCGGAAGCTGCTACGGCGACGGCTGTCAAGAAGAAGGTACCTCGTAGTAAGCCCTGGAACTGTGTTTTGATCCGTCGCAGTAGCCCAAAAAAAAGAGTAGAGTTGATGGAAGTACGGCAAGCATGGCATGCTAGGCGACGACGGTCGACCATAACATTCAGGACGGCAGCCAAATTAATTGGTATCGCTGTCAGATCTAATGTTGGTCGCGCGCGGTGATAAATATGGCGCTATCACGAGTGCCCCTGGTCGTCGCACGCGTGACCGCAGCGCTGTTCCGTTCCTAGCTGTCTGTTTCGTTTCGTACGGTTATCTACGGGGACGATTAGGTGTATTATGTTATGATGGCAACATTTATCTCAATTTCGCATCCTGCCTCCGTTTGTGGGGCTGTTTAGGTGGGTGTGCGATGTTCAGAAGTTCATATCAGTCCTATTCCCACTACAGAGGACTTCCAGGTTGTTGAAACTTCCGGACGATTTCTTTTTGTTGAATCAACGAAACAAGAACAAATAAAATTGAAGAATTAGCAAGCTCAAATAGTAAATATATCAACTTTACTCAGTTTCCCTTCAATTAGTCCATTAGGAGTGTCTGACCCCTTGGCAAGCATCGAATTTGTATGGTTTGACGTTTGAGGAAGGAGTCGAAAAAATGTAAACAAATCACTTCGTAAATCAGCCAAATGTGGTTTCCAGCGTCACGGACAATATTTGTGTATTTACGTGGAAAATGTAAACAATTCACGAGACCTGTCAAAATTTTATCCTGAAAACTTTTATTTTAAGCTGCTGCATGATCACAATTTTAAAGTTATTTTGTGATCATGCAGCAAATTCATCAGAGCTGGAGCTTACATATTTTATCAAAAGTTTGTGTCCCTCAGCTCAGGTCGAGGTAAATAAAAACTAAATTTCAAATTTTAGACCAAATTTTCAAAAATAACAAGCATAACATATCACAAAATGCTTTATACTGCTATGCTTCTTGCACAAATATGCAAAATATCAATCAATCTATAAATTTACTTTTTTACAAAGTTTTACGTCTTTTCCCGGTCAATGGTACCAAAATTTAAAATTTGTAAAATGGTTTGATCAAAAACGAAAAAAAACTGTCGTTCAACAATGTATTCTAAAAAGTTTACTAGTTTTTTCACCAAAACTTGAAATTTTCATAGCGATAATAATTTTTTAAACTTTCATTTTTTGGGGAAATTTTTAAACTTGATACGATTAGGCATGATATTTTTTGTTTTTTTAATACAGTCCAGACTCGATTATCTGAAGTTCGGTTATCCAAAGGTTTGTATGGGATTTCGGATAATCGAATCACGAACAAATTAAAAATCGCATTTTTTATTTCCTTACTTTTAACATCAAATTCGTGTTCTACGACCCCATTTTATTTAAATTTGAATGGTTGATTGCCTAATAAATTAAAAAATGCTTTTTTTATATTTCATTACTGCCATATTGGGCGCCATCTTGGATTTAAAAATTCTAAATTACTTTAGAGTAGCCAAGGGGTCATCCTAAAGCTCAACAATCAAAAATAAGACAACGAAACAAATTTTTTTTTTCGTGTTTCGATTATCCGAAGTGAGATTTTGGCAAGGCCTTCGGATAATCGAGTCTGGACTGTATTGCATTTTATTTATTTGTGTCACCTTAAAAAATAAAACAACTGCAAACAATTTTTAATACCAGGCTAGGTTTTTTTTTAAATTTAATTATATTTAAATATCAATTAGTGCAAAATTGTACCATTTGAAATTTGCTTATTTTGGAGTTATTCTAACCAAAATATTCTTTTTTCATAAAGTTTCGAGAAAAACAAGCAGATTCGACCCCTTGTCCTTTGGATTCATAACGTTTTTCATGTCAAATCGACCGACAAAAATATCTGAAACTTATGGTGTTCAATTCGTACGAAGCTAATTTTTCCGCCGCTGAAAAAAAAACTTTGCTGCAAACAAAAATTAATATAAAAGAATTCGTTAGAAATTTGGAAAAAAAAGTTTAGATTTTATTCGAAATTTGGCTGGCTTATATGGCATGGAAAAAATAAGTATAAATGCGTTTAAAAAAAATAAGTATAAATGCGTTTAAGTGTTTTCCTCATTTTATTAAAAATTTACATGGAACAACTCTGTTATTATGGACTGTTTTTTTAAATGGATTTAAATCAAATTAGCTACCTTTTTTATATTTTTATATAGCAAACATAAGAGAGAACAACATTTTTTTTCTATTTTCATCATACTATATATATAATATATTATTGTTAAATCGTAAATTTTGTAGTTTTTTAAGTACTACATGGTAAAAAAAATTTGTGTAAAATCGCATGCAAAAGTACATCACCTTTATGAGCAGAAGTATGTAATATTCCATGAGAAAACGTGTACAAAAAAAGCATAACCATCGGATTTTTTGCTGTGTAGGTTACGGCTGATCGAAATTCATTGTAACTTGTTTGTTAAAGCTTTGATTTTTTAAGCATGATCTACATCCAAAAATCATTGAAAATTAGAAGAAGAAAAAACGCCAAGCAGACAAATTCAATGGTTGAAGTTCATGAGTTAAGGGGTTACATACATGTAGAAAATCACAAAATTTCATATTGCAGAAATTTTATTAAATCCACTTAAAAGATGATATTCAATCACTCCTAAAAGTTTCACGAAGATATTTCATGGTTAAACTGAGTAAGAGACGATTTAACCTAAAAAAATTGCTGTGCGTAAAGCAAACTGTCAAACTTTCTGAACGTTTTTCTCTAAACACAGAGTTGATTTACGGGTGCCACGATATCTCGAGATGGGATGGTCCAAATTGACTGAAATTTGAGGTGAAGACTCTCAAAGACATATCCCGTGTGCATGACGAAGCCCGATTTTCTAATTTTGCTTTTTAAAAAAATACAAAAATAGAAAACTAACGATTTTTAATATGAAAAACCAAAAAAAAAATATTTTTATCTTTTTTAAAATAAACATTTTGAAAATTGGCCTTCGTCATGCACACGGGACCGGTTTAATTAGTCTTAACTAAAATTTTGAGCCGATTTGGTCAAGGCAGTGTTGAGATATCGTGGCACCCGTTTTTTAACTGCTAACTTGAAATTGCTATATCTCGGCATTGCTACAAGCAACTGTCTTCAAATTTGTTTTGTTAACAGATGAAAATGTATATTTTCATGCCCTGAAAACAGAATTTTGATAAGTATTAGTGTGTGCCCATACCAACCTCTGACATGTTTGCCGATTTACATGTATGTTACCCCTTAAGACAAGAAGAATAACAATAATATGTACATATTTGCAAAAATAAATAATGATAAAAAGAAATTATTTTTGCCAGATCAAAAAACAGCAAGTTTCAAAACAAATTTTGCCTTTACAGCTCTAATGGCCCTAGGGTAAATTCCTTTTCCAATTCCAATAAAAAAGGTCTCCTAAAAAGCAACATGAAAATGTGTTCCACGATCAATCCCTCGGGAAATCGGGAAAACCCCCATCACATGACAACCTTGGTCATAGTAGAGGCAGGTTAACCAACAAAGAAAAAAAACTCTAACATCGGCAGCAACTACTGTTACTGTTCCTTCCCGCCATCACCAGTGCCTACTTTGAGTGCCATCGAAGTCTTCCCGACCGTCGAAACCGCACAAACTGGTTGTTATTTGGATGAATCATGCCCATTATATCGATGATCGCATGAAAACAAGCTTTCCTCTGTGTGAAAACCTCCACGCGCACACAAACACACACACACATACAATTACAACAACAGCGCGCAGAGTATTCTGTTTCTCTCCGGCTGTGCGCGCCCGGTTACAGGGCCTGCAGGCTGCCAACACCTTAATTCCTGGATAATTTCAAGGTTATTTACCCATCACACCCCACGTGTCCCCTCTCTCTCTACCAAATGTCGGTCCCAGATGGTTTGGCGCTCTCTCTCTCTTTCACTCCAGTTTGCTCTCTTTCCACGAAAGTCGTTTTTTTTTGGGAAAAACAGTGGAAAATTACACCATTTTCCAGTGTGCTAGAGCGAGACGACCTGCGAGTACTGGGAAAGTGTCCTTGTGTAAGGATTTTCCGGCTGGCAAAGGGAACCGGCCATATTGTTAACGTAGGAGGGAGGGGGGTCTTGAAGTTGACACAATCCAATGTTTTGATTTTCATGCCTCCCTCACACACACACCGTCAAAGTAGGCGCGCTAGGACATTGTTGTGATCCTGTGAATGCTGATGATGGGATGATGACTTCAAAACCACCCACTTTCCCCATCTCTCTACCAACTTCTACTTTTCAAACATCCCCGCCACCCCCTCTGATTCATGCATCTCCAGTGCGCTCAAGGTCGATGGGAGGAAAAGTGGAGCGGGCGCACAGCGTTACTTTGACAACCGTTACCACCCATTATCGCGTGTGGCCACCACCCTCCAAGCGAGAGAGGAGATGGGGAGGGGGAGGTAAGAAAATGAAGAAAGAAAGAGAGCGCGCGTGGAAAACAACCGGCTCTGGAAAATTGGGGGGGTAATATTTGAAAGGGACGTTTTATGATTTCATGAAAATTAGAAAAAATAAATTCTAGTTCGGTAGGTTTAAAAAAGTACTCGATTTTTTAAAAATATTCTTAAATTTTTTGGCCTGCTTTGGTCCTGCTTCTTTTTTTTCTAAATCTGAGGACAAAAAATTTCCAGGGTGGCCACTAAAGTCGGGAAATCGGGATAATGTCGATAATTCGTCAAAATTCGCAAAAAATGGTAAAAGTCAGGAATTCAAAGGAAAGTCACAAAAAAAATTCGAGCAATCATTTTGGAAAATGTTGCCTAACTCTTGAATACATTAAATATTTTTTAACAAAATTTCGTTCAATTTCAAAGTTTTATGTGGAAAGGTCCTTTTAAAAAAAATTCCCAAAGCTTATATGACCATTAAAAAAAACTTTATGAGCACCAAACATAAATCTTAAGATTTATACCAATAATTTAATCTATTAAAGATTGCAAAATAGCCTTTAAACATTAAACTTCTAACACATATTGGCTGATGATGATGGGCATGCATTTAACGCTGATTTTCAATATATGTTTTAAGAATTAAAATTTTATGTTTATTTAAATAAATAGGTAGGTAACAGCAATAGCAACCAAGCTTTTGCAAACCCAATTAGAAAAAACAGCTCATTCAATAACTTCAATAATTATGACTAATTTAAAGTTAATCTTCTGATTCATTGCATTTCTAATATTTTTGAAAAAAATTCCAAGTATAGCTGGGAAATCGTCTTTCCGTTGTAAAATTTGTAAAGTGAAATTTATTTAAGCATTACATTGTTTGAATTTTGATTCCTGTACCCGTAGATTAAGCATGATTTTCATTTATGTATTGGAAAAAAAACTTTAGGACCAATTCCATCGTTTTCGTGATAAATAGAAAATATGTTTTCCTTAAAAGAATTAGGCTACAAAAATGACAAAATAAATTTATAGAAAAATTATCTAGCATACTTACCTTTTGAAATAAAAAAATAAATAAAATGAAAATACTTACAACTTTATAAAACAACAATTGAATACCATTGCACTTTATAAATCAACAATTGAATACCATTGCACTTTATAAATCAACAATTGAATACAGAGCATCAAAATCTATTAAATTTAAAATGGGACTAGATAAATCCGTATGTAGTTTAAAAAAAATCCTAGATATTTATTTTGTTGTAAAAGTAATAATTGTTATTGCATGTTTGGTTAAAAAAAATAAATTAAGAAAAAAAATTAACTGACTTATTTTTAACTTTTTGCCCTTTCTTGCAAACAAAATGTTGGATGATGATGTATATTTATGTTGGCAATTTTTGATAATGAATCTTGAAATTTTATGCTTTGTGTAATTATTTTTAAATAGAAGTTTTCTTTTTGGAGGATTTTTTTAGGTGGTTGATATTGCCATTTTATAGACAGTTTTTGATTTGCAATCATTCCTTAGGTTAAAAATGCCTATTATTTAAAATTCTGGGATATAAGTGGCTACCCTGTATTTTTTTTTTTCAAACATGATGAGGCCAATGAAAATGTTATTTCTTCTCCTTCAAAATTTCCGCAAAAGAATCTGTGCATAAAAAACAATTCTAAAGATATATTTTATATTGAACAAACTTTTAAAAAAATCGATTGTTAACTATTAGTTTAACGTTTATTTGTAACTTTTTATTAAAAAAAACTTTTGAATCTTTTTAAACAATTAGAATTTGGGGCCAAAATAAAAAAACGAACCTAAAAATAAATTTCATGAATTATTTAAATTTTTCTAACGTAGCATAACTATATTTATGCATTTTGCTATACTTTTTTATCTTTTATTAAAAAATATTTCGAAGTTTAGTTGATATTAAAATATGATTTTAAGTTACTTTTTCCATACAAATTTGGATTATTATTGTTTTGCGACTAAAAAAGAGATCAATTCCAGAGTAAATTTATTTTGAGCTATCTTTAATGAAAATTTTATCTAGATTTATTTAGCAAAATAACTAGAAAGAATCGTTGCCATAGATATGGTGGACAAAAAATAACTTCCAATATCTAGCTTGTTTAATGATGCAAAATGGCTTAATTTGCTATGCGCAATGCAATTTTGAACAAGCTCAAACCATTTTTATTTAATAAAATTTTGAACAATTTTAGTTTTGCAAGTTGTTTTTAAACGAAAACTTCTTCTTTGACAGCAACTTTTGCAAAGGGCGTAATATTCAACATCAAACTCCTCTTCAATTGTTTATATTTTGTCGAGAAGGCAGAAAACTTTATGAATGTTTTATTTTCAACACTAAATCGAACTATTAGTTTCTAAAATATTGTGATTTGAAAATAAATTGCTGTTTGGTCGACACTTGAAAAAAAAAACGATTTTCTATTTATTTTACTTTAGTCACTGTGTTGTCATAAACAAGAAGAGCACAGTCCAAACTCGATTATCCGAAGTTTCGATTATCCAAAGGTTTTTATGGGACTTCGAATAATCGAATCACGAGCAAAACAAATATTTTTCTTATTTTTTATTTTCTTTTTTTTAACATTAAAATCGAATTCTTCGACCCTATTTTAGTCCAATTTGAATAGTTGTTTACCTATTAAATTACAAAATGCATTTTTTCAATAGTTGATCGCCGCCATTTTGGCCGCCATCTTAGATTTAAAAAATCTAGATCACATTAGCATAGTTTGGGGGTCATACTTAAGCTCGACATTCAAAAATAAGACAAAGAAAAAAAAATCGTAATAAACAAGTCTGGACTGTTATATTCAATTTTTCCAAGAAAGTTTTCAGATTTCTTTGAAAGAAATATTTTTGCGGATGTTTAGTCTTGGAAAGTAAGATTTTTATTTTTTCGACAAAAAAAACACACACATTCTCATGTTTGACACATGTTTGTATAGTATAAATCTGGAGTTTTTTTTAAAAGGTCCAATAAACCAAATTTTTGGGTGTTTTTGAAACCGCCTTGAGTCAGGGGTATTAAAAAACACACAAAAAACAAAAATTGAAAATTTGGTTTATTGGACCTTTTTAAAAAAACTCCAGAAATGTTCGTCCAAAAAAAGTTTAAAGCAATAACGTAACCGTTTCAAACTTCTATAAAATATCAACAAAGGATTTTAAATCTTTAGAAACCCTTTTGCAATGTTAATACCAAATTCCACGAAAACACGCCGCCTTCTTTGCTCCCTCCACCCGGCCAAGAATTCCTTAAAGGTGACACAAATTCCCTTTGACGAAAAAAGAGATGAATTCTAAGATAGATTACATACCTCCCGTATCCAAGCAAGCTGTTGCTCGTGGACCGACAATTGCGTGATGATACCATGCGATGGATCGTTTTTCCCAGATGGAAATTGATTCCTTAAAAATCGATTAGGTTTTTCCAAGAAAACGCTGTGTTTTGATCTGAAGATGTTTGTTTGTTTTGTTTTATGGCATCCGCCATTATGGCAAACAACCTAAGTGACAGCTGGTCACCATGATGGCTGCAGTCAGTACAACCAAATCTGCCGCATCGAGGCACGTTTATTCGGTGGATTTTTCCACAGATTTCGCTTCTTATCAATACAGCCCCACCTCTTATCGAATCCAGAAGTCTCGTCGAAAGATAACATTATTTGCATTCGTACATCTTGAGCTTTTTACTCTTCTTCTTACACAACATGTTTTCTCTTTCCTTCCAGAAACGAGACCAATAGCCGTGTAGTGGTGACGGACGCCACCACCCTCCCTTCCGACGGCTGTGTGACCAGTTCCGCGGAACCTCGCGCATTCTCCACCAACACCACCCTCCTCTTCCCCCTTCCAGTCGTTTCGAAACGGCCGGCAAAATTTCGAAACTGGCGAGCAACTCCGGCCGAGGGCTGTGGCAGCTCAAACAGGAAGCGATGGAGAACGCGGCGATGGTCGAGGAGAACGGAACGGGCGGCGGCCCGCTCGGTGACCAGATGAACCAGTCCCAGGATCCACACAACAACAGCAGCAGCAGTTCCGGCGGACCGCCGGGCCATCCGGTGTCACGGGGTCCCCCCAACGGCAGCAGCTCCAGCAGTTCGACCGGGCCCAGCTCGAGTGAATCGGCGGCGGCGGCCGCGAACATTGTACAAATTCTACCGGCATCGCATACCTCGGGCAGTGTACAGGTGAGTGGCCTCAGGGGTGGTCAAATACGCTAGACGCACTGGAAAAAGCATGGCGGAGAATGATTTAGCTCAAAATGACAGCTATCTTTGAGGTAAATTGACTTCCACCGTACTTTTTGCACTGGGGCTAGCAAACCTTTTTGAACTGTCAAAATATTTGAATGTTTTTGGAACCTCTGGCTCAAAGCCATTTACGCAAAACCCAATCAAACCAATCAAGTTGAAATTTTGACCCGACTTGGCTTGCATGACTCAATCTGTCCCCACAGTTGGCGGCGCTGCCACACCGTCCTCTTCCCTCGAACCCCCCTTCAGAAACCTTCCAAGTGGGGGCCTGCCTGACACATCATCTGGTCTGGCCTGGCCGTTTCTTTCTTTCTTCATTTCATTTTCCTGCACACATATTTTTGATAAAAATGCTGCGTCGTATTTATTCCATCCCTCTCTCTCGCTCACTCCCGCGCCCAGCTCTTGAAATCACTTCGATTGGAGAGACCTACGTAAGCTTCGCGACAGCAGCGCCTACTGTGACTGCGGCGGTGGCGTCCACGGATGATGTCATCAAAAATCATTACCCCGATGCCGGTCGGTCTTTCCTCGCGCGCTGTTGTTTGCTGATAGAAGTGACTGTGGTGATGTAGTGCCTCGTTGTGGTGTTGTAGACGCGGGAATATATTTGTCTTGTTTAGTTTTAGAGTGTGTCATAGTTGCGTGCGTTCTTTTCGCCGCTTGCTTCTCCAGTGAGTGTGATCGGGCGAGTGTTTTGATTCGCGCCATTTTTCTCGTGGTTCGAGGGGTACTTTGCGAGGTGGTTTGAATGGGGTAAGAAATTTACGTATATGTATGTTCTAAATTTTGTCTGAGTTGTTAATTCATTTATTTCTGGCAGTATTAACCTTCCTGATTATTCGCTGCCCTAGGATTTGATCCTCTCGAAAACTGGAAAAGTTTTGACATAAGAAATTCCCTACGTTTACGCAAATCGACCTTTCTTCTTCTTTTTTTATTTAGACATACAGTCATGCCTCGGTTTAGCACCGCATATGGGGGATGCAAAACCGAAGCGTGCATAACTGAAGCACAGAGCTTATGGGATTTTGGCTATATGGGAGACATTGTCTATGGAAAATCATGCAAACATAAAAAAATTATAGTGTTTTGAAATCGGGATGATGGCAGCTGCAATTTTAAATACATGAACATTCCACAAAAATACGTATTTTTCCTGTATTTTGAAAATGTCATTTTTTTCTCTAAAAAAAACCTTAAAATAATTGATACTGCAATATGGGTTTTTTCATACATTTCGAATGTAGTACAACTTATTTATTGAAAATACTCATAATTTTCAATAAATAAGTTGTACTACAATGTAAAGACAATAATTTTTGAACATACTCGAAATTTTCACAAAACTACGTATTTTTGAAAAATATACTTAAAATTTCAGTTTTTTACGATATGGATATGAAATGAGCGGAATTTTTTCATACATTTCGAATGTAATGACAACATTTTTTGAAAATTAAAATTTCTATACAAAACTACGTATTTTCGAAAAAAAATACTCAAATGATCGGAATTTTGTCATACATTTCGAATGTTAAACCAACATTTTTTTAAAATACCCAAAATTTTCACAAAACTACGTATCTTCTTAAAAATACTCAAATTTTCAGTTTTTTTTTTGTGATTTTTTTAGTATTTAAAAAAAATTGTTATTACATTTGAAATATATGAATAAATCCCGATCGTTTGATAGCAATATTGTAAGAAATGAAATTTTGAGTTTTTTTTCAAAAATACGTAGTTTTGTGGAAATTTTGAGTATTTTCAAAAGGTTGTATTATAACTTTCGAAATGTATGAAAACATTCCCATCGCTTAATATCCATATATTGAAAAACTTGAGTGTTTTTAAAAAAAATACGTATTTTTGTGAAAATTTCCAAAAAAATGTCTTTACATTCGTGATGTATGGAAACGATCATTTGATTTGATACCCATATTGTGAAAAACTGAAATTTTGAGTATTTTTTCGAAAATACGTAGTTTGTGAAAATTTTGAGTATTTTCAAAAAATGTTTTTTATTACATTCGAAATGTATGACTAAATTCCGATCGTTTGATTCCCATATTGTAAAAAACTGAAATCCAGAGTATTTTTTTTTTCGAAAATACATAGTTTTGTGAAAATTTTGAGTATTATCGCAAAAAGTTTTTTTTTCGCTTAAATTTTTGTATTCGTCAAATCTTACATTTTTTGAAAACTAATGATTGCAAAACAACTGAACTAGTGTAAAATGCATGTTAAAACACTTTTTCCATGTAAATGTTGAAACTATGGCTCGTTATTTTAATATTTATATTTTTTATAGCTCTACCATTTTTAGATTTGGAAAAGTTCTGAGGAATCCGAAAAAATATGTCCAAACTTAGGAGCCGGGAGCTTGAAAACAGCATTTTTAGTATTCTTACGATCTTTTCCAAATTTAGTCTAGATTTTTGAAACTTCAAAGTTTTTTTCCTTAAAAGTCTAACTAATCATCTTTCATTTCCGACGAATAGGGCAAAAATCTGTTGAGATGACGTGGAGTTATGTATTTTTACAAATTTATTTTTTGCGAAAATCAACGAAATTTTTTTTAACCACCCTAATGGAAAACACAAAAATATACGGTTAAATCATTTTGACCATGGAACCCCATTTCAATTTTGGGCCCAAACAGGCCCTGCTGTTTTCGTGAGAAATCGTTGGGCAATTTTTTGAACCACCCTAATGGTAAATTAACGGTCAAGCGCATGCTCATTTTTTGTATTTTTTTGTATTCGATTTATAACGCCCCAAAAGATTTCTTCTTCTTCTTCTTCAAACCAAATCAAAACAAAATTTAACAGTCTTGTATAGCAAAATAATTATTATAACTTGAATTTAATGCGACATTTTGAAAGACTTTTATGCTCAAACCAAATCATCTTTCGAAAAAAACGAGCCACAATTAAGATTTGAAATATTATAAAAAGCCATATTTTTCACCGCCATTTTTTACAGACTTGCCCAAATTCGATGAAAATTGAATTGGAAGCAGTTAACATCCTAATTAACAGAATGAGAATGAGTTCATTTCATTCAAAAAATAATCGTGATTTAATTATCCGGAGCTTCGGCTAAAAACTGAAAATAAAAAAAATAATTTGTGTTCAGAGACAATTTTTAAAATTATGACTTGAAATTTCACAAAAACTAAAAAAAAAGTTTTATTTATTACACTTCATTGTTGCATCCTATGACCCCTCGGTTATTTTGTTTTGTTTTTAATTTTTGACGTTTGTCTGCTTTTTAAGCGGCAGTGGCGGCAGCTTTTTTCTTTTGAAAAAAATTATATAATGTTTGGTTGCAATGCACAATGGTTCAGATCGCAAGATTAAGAGCGAGTCCACGAACAGGGCATACCCCTTTGTATGGGACGTCGTTTGGACCTCACCAATCTGCCTGAAATTTTCAGGAGTTGTTTGTACATATAAAACTAGCATCTTGCCAAAATATGAGCACTCTAGGTCAACGGGAAGTGGGGCAAATCGGGACACAAAGTTTGAAGGTTCAAAAACGACAAAAATCTTAAAAAGGCTATAACTTTGGCAAAATTCAAACTAATTTAAAAATTCAAAATGCATCTGAAAGGGCTTAAAAAATGCAGCAAAATGCAGGGTAGAGCGTCCCAATTGGTTAAATCTAAAGGAGTTATTGGCATTTTAGTGAAAAAAATAGCATAATTTTCAAACTCAAATAAAAAAGTGTTCCATCCAGATATCAACTCGCTTCGACCTGCAGCTTGTAGGGGACATCTGGGACTACCATCTGAAACTGAGAACGCTTTGGGTAAGGCAGTTTAACATATTAAATAGACACTTTTACTTTTAGTAATTTTTTTGGTTGTAAATTTTTGCTCGGGGGACCCCTTAGATCCCATTTTCTGGTGATAATTTTATCATATTCGTGTTCCTGAGACAATTTCACATAAGAAACATGTATAAAAGTTGTTATTTTTATCCATTTTAACCCTTTAAAAAAGAAAGTTAAAAAAAATCAAGGATACTAGATGACACCAGAAAAAAGGCAGCTTCTTAATTTTTTTTTAACTTTTATTTTTTAAAGGGTTAGAATGGATGAAAATAAACATTTTTGTGCATGTTTCTATTGTAAAATTGTCTCAGGAACACGAATATGATAAAATTATCACCAGAAAATGGGATCTAAGGGGTCTCCCAAGATGTTAGTTGCTAGTTTTATATGTACAAACAACCCCTGAAAATTTCAGGCAGATTGGTGAGGTCGATGCGAGATGGGTATGCTTTGCTCGTGGACTCGCTCTTAAGAGGAAAAAGGATTTTCCGTGTTTTAGAGTTTTGGTGTATTAAAAAAGATTTGCTAAAAAAAAGGTAGAAAGGGGCAACTTTTGGCTTGGTTGAAAATTAGGATGGTTTGCGATAAGAGTGTTTTCAAAAATCTAACTTTTCATGAATATTTTTGGGAATTTTGTTATCTTCTAGAAAGTTGTTGGGACTGCCAATCCAAGCAACTTTATCTCTTAAACGACCAAATTTAGCATCTGGTAAACCTTCAAAAATCAGTTTTTTAACGTAGCATTTCGAGGCTCTTTTAGAGCTCTGAAAAAACGAGCATTTTTATATTTTGACAAGTCGATTTGAACTTGAGTGTCAAAAGTTACGGCCATTTTAAATTAAAAAAGATGCTATTTAAATGGAACCACCCTAACGAAAAACGAAACTTGTTAAACTGAATCTCAGAATTTAGCCAAATTGTCATAATATGGATTTTTTGTCACATTTTGGGTTTATATGATAGAGTCTTGATCTGAGTTGCCAAATTACCCTCAAAAACCGTCCAGTTTCCGTCTTTCTTCCATACAACAGCATCGTCCTAGCACCAAATTAGCAGCTCTCTCTAGCATTCGTCATTCGATCTCGTGGTAGAAGAAAAAAATATGGAAGGTACCGCCGCCGTCGTCGTCGTCGTTTTCGTCATTTGGCATCAAGTTTATCCAGTTTCACCAAATGATAAATATCACCGAATGACGTCAGTCACTCGAGACTGTTCAGCTGAGTGCGCAAGAGAAGAGTGAGAAGCTGAAAAGCAAAAAAACACTCGGAAGAATCGCGATCGGAAAACGTTTTGCATATTTTTACTTCAGCTTCTACTACTGTGTTTATTTACACATATTTATCGGACGGTTTGTTTTCGGCCACATTTTCTAAGTTGTTATCTGGCTCTTCGCAAAATGATAAGTTTGGAATTTCCAGCAAATTTGCTCACCTTTTCTCGATTGTAGCTCGATAGAGTGGATTTGAATCGTAAAAAAAGTAATTAGAGCGATTTTTGCCCAATTTTTGCCATCACAGCAATCCATGTTTTAACAGCTTGCCTCTAATTGATTCTAATCGCGGAAGGTTTAGAAAATCATTGTAGGTGTGAGTGTGTGTGTGACTCTGTTCATGCAAATGAAAAAGATACACACTTTTCAATCCAGACGTTTCCGATGAGCAATCACTTGTGATCGGAGAGTTTATTGGCGCTTTTCTCTTTCTCTATTTTTTTCCTTTCTTTCTTCGCCACTTTACGGACTTGTTCGATTTAATGGTGGTTTTTCCAGATTTTTGGCGCGATCTTCCGTCTACTTTGGGGTTTTGTTTTGTGCCATGTCATTCATTTAAGTGTTACACTTCCACTTTGAAAATTGGATCGATGAACTTTTAGCGAGATTTGAACTCTTGTAACGCTTTTACCAATAGATGGCGCTATACTGCGACATCAAACTTGCGTGCAGGTTTTCTTCCCCTCCATGCAAGTTGATACCGTTATTCTCCACTAGATGTCTCTGACCACATTTCAACCGTTTTAGGCACAATCCGTCATACAGCAAAACCAGCAGTCGGTGATACAGACCGCGGCCGGCCAGATGCCCGCGTTACCCCGAGGCGTATTATTAGTGTGTAACAAACCCAGCTCAGTCATTCACACCACGCAGGGCAGTTTGCAGGCCATCCAGGTGAGTCGACGCGTTGTCTTTATTTTTATATTTTTGACACTTTGGGGATGGACAAAACAAAGAAGGTTTGAGGGTTATAAGAGGACCACAGACGCATCGGGCAAACAGACGTGAAGCTAGGTCTTAATTGAATCAGCATCGGATCGTTAACGATAACGATAATATTTTCGTCGTCGTTTTTGATAAACAATTCTTTTATCGGGAATAACTTTCATTTTCATAAGACATTAAAATTAACTTAAGGAAACAAATTTATTTAATTAAAACCTGACTTTTAGAGCTTTTCAGGTTTTTGTGGAAGCTGAATTTGAGATTATAATTTCTAACACTTTTTTATTATTTCAATTAAAATAATTAAAAAAATTATGCGTTATGTGTGCAAAACATTATCTTAATAATATCATTAAAACAATATTTTTATTTTTTATTTATTTATATTTTTATTTTTAAAGTACAATAAAAAAACGGCCTATCCTCATGTTTCAAAAATATAAACCTAGGAACAAGTCTAACCAGTTGAGAAATATTTGTTAAATAAAATCAGCCCGGTACTCGAAAACTTCCAAAGTTCCGTATTTATTTATTTACAAAATGGGATATTGTTTTTGTAAGATACTCAAATATTTACAAAATATAAATTAAAAAAGGCAAATTTTTATGCTCTGCAAAATTCAGTGGATTTTCACAAAATTAGTGTTTATAATTTTCAAAAATTATCGTTTTTTCGAAACTATTTTTTTATTTTCAATTAGTACTGGAAAATTCCAAAGTTCCGTATTTATATTTATATTTTGCTAAATGGGATTTTTAAATTATTCTTCCCAATATTTTTTCTGTAGAATACTTAAATATTTACAAACCATATATTTTTTTTTAAACAGACGAATTTTCATGATCAGCAATGCTGGCATCACTTTTAAAATTTCAATGGATTTTCACAAAAATAGTGTTTATAATTTTCAGAAATTGTCGTTTTTTCAAAACTTTTTTTTTATTTTTTGCAATTAGTACTCAAAATATTCCAAATATCTGTATTTATGTTAAAATTTAGCAAAATGTGATTTTTCAATAATTCTTCCCAATATTTTTTTCTAAGATACTCAAATATTTACAAATTATAGATTTTTTTAAAACAGACAAATTTTCATGATCAGCATAGTTGGCATCACTTCTAAAAATTTCAATAGATTTTCATAAAATTTGTGTTTATAATATTCAGATACTGTCGTTTTCTCAAAACTATTATTTTATTATTTGCAATTAGTTCTTGAAGTATTCTAAATTTCCGTATTTATATTTAAATTTTCCAAAATGTGATTTTTTTACAATTCTTTCCAATATTTTTTTTGTAGAGTACTCAAATATTTTAAAGGTATAGAAATAACCGGCCTGTCCTAATGTTTCAAAAATATAAAACTTGAATCAAGTCTAACCAGTTTAAAAATATTTGTAAAATAGAATCAGCACGGTAACCGAATATCGAAATTTTGCAAATGGGAATTTTAAATAATTCTTTTTTTTTTGTAGAATACTCAAATATTTACAAAATATCGTATTTTTAAAACAAGTCAAATTTTCATGATCAGCAAAGTTGACATCACTTTGAAAAAAAAAACAATTAATTTTCACAAAATTAGCGTTTAAAATTTTCAAAAATTGTCGTTTTTCAAAACTATTATTTGCAATTAATACTCGAAATATTCTAAATTTCCGTATTTATATTAAAATTTTCCAAAATGTGATTTTTCTAACAGTTCTTCTTAATATTTTTTCTTGTAGAATACTCAAATATTTACAAAATATAGATTTTTCTTGAAACGGACAAATTTTCATGATCAACAAGTGGGCATCACTTTGAAAAAAATCAGTGGATTTTCACAAATTAAGTGTTTATAAATTTCAAAAATTAACGTTCTTTAAAAATTCATTTTTTTTTTTATTATTTGCAGTTAGTGTATCAAAAGATGCTAAATTTCAAATATATTTGATTAATATTAAACTGCTTGATGTTAAATACTCAAATGTTTAAAAAGAACGTATTTTTTATGCATAATGGGTATCAAACGAAACAAAACTTTCAATGGATTTTCATAACACTAAATTTTAAACAAAATTTTAAAGATTGCAAATAATGAAATGCTCAGTATTTTAAAAATGGGTTTTTGTGAATACATTAAAATCTCCTGAGCAAAATTCTACGAAATGAGCCTTTTTCATTTTTTTAATCATCATTTCGTTTCCAACCATCCTGCTGCCAAATCAGTCAATACAAAAATGTATCTTTTGAAGGATTTTTTGATTGATTTGGTGTCTTCGGCAAACTTCTAGGTTTGGATGAGGAATACACCGACAGAATGATACACGGAAAAAAACTAGGCAAGTTTTTAAATCACTTTTTCTCATTACAAAATTAATTTAAAAATAAACTTTTTGCAAGGGTACATAAAATGCCATCTTTTACGAAAATTCACAAAAGGGAAAAAAATCATTGACTAAGTCATGATTTTTTTTTTCAAAAGATATGAAAAAAAATTAAAAAAAGGGAAAACATTTTTTTACTTTATTTTAATATAAAATCAAAGTTGCAATCAAAAAGTGAAATTTTGCAGAAATTTACCATTTTTAAGTTGTAGCCATTTTTATGTAATTTTTTTGAAAAAAATCGCAGCTTTTAAATTTTTTTAAATAGTGCTCATATTTAATAGAAAAGCTGAATTCTCTACATTTTGCTTTTTTATATCTTTTTAATACTGCATTTAGTTGCTAAGGTCATGCGAAGATTTAAAAAAAATACTTAAAATGATGGTTTCTCAGTGTTGTGAATTTTTCAACGCTAAAAAAATATTATTTTGTGAAATTTTCTGCTCCTTCAATAAAAACTATTTCAAAATTTTATAATCTTACCTTCTTGAAAAAGTTATTTTTGATTCTAAAATTTCGAAATATTTTTCATTGAAAAGATCAAAAATATAAAAAAAAAATCGTTTCTGGAACATTGAAAATTGGACAATTAGTTCCCGAGATTAGACCAAAAAACGAGGGCAAATTGGCCAACACTGAGAAAATCTATTTTTTTCCTGTTTTTTTATCTTTTCATGGCCATATTTCAGAAAACAAAGGCCGTATAAACAAAATTAAAAAAAAGCAGATTGTGCAGCTCCTCAAAAATATTTTTTTCTAAATTGGGCAAACATAAGACTATTTTTAATAAGGCCGATGCAAATATTTTTCAAAGTTGATGGTCTGAAAAACAAGGGGCAAAAAAAATTTCCTAAAAACTCCAAAATTTCCATGAAAATAGAAGTCTAATCAGCTGAAAACAATTTAAAATGCATTTTGCTGCATTGATAATCATATTTAGCATGTTTGGGCTTGTTTAAAAATGTTTTGAATTTTTATGAAATTCCAAAGTACAGCACCGCAAAAAAAAACCGCAAAAAATACTTAGATATTTTGGGACAGGTGAATAATGCATTTTAAAACACTTTTTTCATTAAAATGCTTAAACCATGGCTCGTAATTTCAACTACCTTTTTTTTTAAATCACAATATTTTTTAACAAAAAATATAACTTGGTCAAAGATTGATAATGATGGCATTATCAAAAAATGTTTTTTTTTTAAATAGTGTTTTTTTTTTAAATTCCTGGTGGCAAAAAGTGATTAAAAAAATCTGCCAGCATTTTTATCTGTAGCATTTTTTTTCGTATCACCAAATCAACCAAATTTTTTTTTCAAAAAAAAACAGATTTTTGGAATTTTTACATACCATTTTTGTATGGAAATTTCTATCACTTTGATCTACACACTCATTTTGGAATATGGAAAAATGGGTTCAAACAATTCTAATTTTCAACTTAATTTCGAAAGACCAAACTTCACGTCTGTTTGATCGGGAAAAATACTCATTTAAAAGAGGAAAAAAACAAACCGCTTGATCTGCTGCGCCCCCCCACACACACAGATCAAACCCGAGCCCCACATCGGCAGCGGTGGCAGTGGCATCATGACCGACACCAACAGCGACGACACGATGTCGGACGACGAGTCCTCGCCCAAGAAACGAAGAGATTTACTAACCCGGCGACCATCCTATCGTAAGATTCTGAGCGACCTCGGCGGAGCAGAAATTGGTATGTTTCTTTGGTTGTTCGGTTTTTTTTGTTTTTCGTTCTTTTCTCCCTTTTAAGTTTTCTCCCTTTCCAAAAGTTTCCCCCCTTTCCCTTAAAATCGCATCAAGTCATTTCCATTTGTTCATCAGTCCTGTCATTTTTTTTTTCGTTTTTATTATTTTTTGTTTTGATTTCTGCATGACTTTTCGAGCTTTTCCTCTCTCAAAATTAGAGTTTGTTCAAAACTGCGTAGAGTAGAAATCGTAACTCGGTAACGGTTGTAGAGAGGATTTTTTTCTCGTCTCTTGCTAACTTTTTTTTGTTTATTTTTTCTGTTTTGTTTTCGTTCCTTTTCTTCTGTTGCATTCCGTTCAAAACCTGTACCGTTCTCAAAGAATCTGCCGGGGTCCCGATTTTTTATTATTACTACCATTTTTATAACATAAAAAAACAAACAAACACACGCATTTTTAACTAGCCAGTATTGCTCATAGCTAAAACGTAGCTCTTTACTAAATAAACTTTGCAAATGGTCAAATCTCGTTCTTGCAGACATACAAAGTTTCTGCAGAGAATGCGAAATGTTCGCTCTCTCCGTCAGAATCGCGTTTCGCTCATTTGACGCGCGCGCTCTCTCTCTTTTTTTGTGTCGCTCTCTCATTGTGTTTTCGCTCAAGTGAGAGAGCGATTCATTTTTGGCTTGAGAAACTGTCACGTTTGCAAGTACGAGAATTGACCAATTGACAATGTAGCGGTAGAAATGATTTTTAAAGCACGTAGCAGTTTGATCTATTTATTGCATGATTTTCTTTAATTAACAACAGCTTCTCTAAAATAATTCTTTGAATATTTTTAGTTTGAATTTTATATTTTCTCTCGTTAAAACGCATACTTCGCTATTATTTTATAAAAAAAAATATCGAAAATTTGACCATTCACAATGAACCAACAAATCGTAAAACAAAATCATCACTTCATCATGCTCACGCACCATTTCTTCTCGTTAAAAATTTTGTAACAAAAAAAAATAACAAATTAAACAAACGACCACCCATCGCCATCATGTATCGCTATGCAAACCTAAAAATCGTTCCAAAATCACCTGAAATTAAAATTTCCTTCCCAAAAAAAAACAAAACAAATCCCCAAACCCCACAATTTTGTCTCGCAAAATGGTCTGACCGCAAATTCCTCTTATTCCGTTACCGTAACATCGGCTGCGTTCCGTTTCCTTTTCCGTTTTTCCCCCGCCCCCCACAAAACTCCACAACAACAGCGAACGCCCAAGGCGATGGCCCAGGACTGCATGCGATAGCAGCGAGCGGCGGTGGCGTAGTGCAATATACCCAGGCCCAGGATGGTCAAATTTACGTACCTCGTAAGTATGGTTCAGAGAGCGTTCTCCCCACCCACCCCCTCGCGTCGCCGTAACGTTACACGTTTCGTGTTTTTTTTTTGTTTTATCTCTTTGCAAAATTCAGAATTTTACAAGTGCCTTTTTTCTCGCTAAAAAAAATACAAACTATTCAAACATAAGCTTTCTGAAAAACCTAGATGTGCTTTTTGACCCCTAAATGAGTTTTTTTAAGCAGCTTGTAAACAAACAGCTGTCACTCTCAGTCGCAGTTAACCCTCTACAACCCAACCCCGCCTTTAGACGGGCTTCGATTTAAAAAATCGCCAAAAATCAATTTTTTTACCAATTTTTGATCTTTAAAAAGCATTGGAAAGAAGAACTCTTAAAATTTTAGAAAGTTTATGGGTTGGAAGTTTTACTTGTTTTATGTGACTTTGCCAATGTTTTTAAAAATGTAATTTTTTTAGGGGTCAACTTTGGCTGTGTTTTTTACTAACATTTCCTATACTTTAAGTAAAAAGAAGTATGCCGTAATTTTTGCAGTGTCCCAGACTATGCCTCTATGCATTTTTTTTTAAATTTAAATAATAATGGTGTCATTTTATAGCAGAAAATGTGAAAAACAAGCAAAAAAATGAAAAAGTGACTTTAAAAACATGAAAAAATTAGATAGGCAAAATGTAATGATAGAAGGTGGTAGAATAGACCAAATACTACCAAAAACAAACAAAAACTAAACAAGATTAATGCAAATTAAAATACGAAAAATGAAACAAGAAAAACATAAAACAAGAGAAGTAAAGTTTTTCGTATAACGTATAACAAACAAGGGAAAAATAAAAATTTTCGAAAAAAAAATTTGGGCAGTAGAGGGTTAACTATGACTGCACGACATCAAGCCGATTTTCGATGAAATCGGCCCAGCAAGCAAATCTCAGAATCCACGTTAAAAAAAAATGTAATGTGAATACAAATATTTTTTGATATAGAAAACAGTGTTTCCAACCGCTCAACAAGTTCTTTAACCATGCAAACAAAAATTGTACTCAACATATTTTTAGCAAAAAACAGTAAATTTTTGATTAGAAATCCCTTATTTTGTCTATTTTCTAACAGTACATTATAAATGTATTAATCAAATTTTTAATTTTAAAAGTAAAAATTTAAGATGACGTTTAGGAAATTGAAAAACCATACAATTTTGTTATTATTATTTGATGATGGAACATTAGGGTGACAAATAAAAAACGTCATCTGGGATAACCCCTGGCACCATTCGTCAGGTAAAAATAAGCAACTGTGACAATTTTGAGCCAAATCGGTTAAGGTTTAAAGTTCTTAAAAATATTATTCGGCATAAAATATATTTTTTGTAAGGTTACGCATTTTTTTTTAAACATTCCTTTGTGATTTTGCATTCAGTTAAACATGAGCAGTTAATTTAAAAAATTAAGCAGTGATAAAAAAAATTATACATTTTTTTGGCACTCTATCATTAAAGTTCTGTTTAACCCAGATTTTTATTAAGGATCAGCTATGAATTTTTTTTAATTTATTATTTTTTCAAAGAGAAATAAGGTCAGTAAATACAATTTATGCAAAGCTATATGCAGCCCAAAAAAAATTGTTTTTGGATTTTTTTTAACTTTGGAAGCCCATTTTTTTATTTGATGGATGAATCCTATCAAACATAAACAAATTTAATCTTTAATAAAATTATAAAAAAAGAATATAAAACATATCATAAATCTATTTTTTTTTTCAATCAATCAAAAAATTACTCTCATAAATTTTATAAGTAACTGCTCTATTTGGTAAAATGTCCATTCTGTGAAACGAATTTTGACGAATTTTATAAGTTCTATAAACATGATTTACACTTAATTTAAGTTACGTACACAGTTTTTTTCATGATTAGAAACTGGTTAATGTAATATTACCCCTATTTTGATGTAATTTTGCCTCAATCAATTCAGCCTGACCACTTAAGGCCCATATCTAAATTCCAGACTCTATACCGACGTTCTCGGAACTTTCAAAACATCAAATATCAAGTAAGGTACAAATATTTTGAAAAGTTTTTGTTGAACAATGAAATTTAACAACATTTTAAGAAACAATAAACATCAATGAGCAAATTTAGAAATTATCATAGGAGAAAAAGCTGCATTTTTAACATTGATCCAATTTAAATAAACTTATGTTGAGCAATACAGATTCCTCTCATTACTAAATAAAGCGAATTCAAATATAAATTCAGTAAATATAAAAAAAGAACTTTGCCAAATACGCTGAAGCCCCGATGGGGGGTCACCTTTTAGTTTGGCACCCTCTTTACACGGAGCTCACACACACTACCAAACGTTTGTTTTGATATTCGTGAGCTCAGGGTAAAAAAAGTAGCATCAATAAATCTAAGTCTACAATTTTGTAGTTTAAAAAATTATCCAGTATTTAAACTATGATTAATGCAATTTGCTCCAAATAATGAAAAGTTAAATGAAATTACGAACTAAAAAATAGTTTAGAAAAATCAATTAACAATAATTCCTGATAAAATAATGAGAAATAGCTGATTTGGAATTCATAAAATCTTTTTTGATTAATCATTTACCGAAGAAATCCAATTACAGCTTGTCAAAACATTTCGGTGTTTAAAATGAGAATCAAAAACTTAGCAAATATATTTAAAAGGTTTAAAACTCTAAAACATCTAAAAAAAATCTTTAAAAAAATAAATAGAAATAATGGAAATTAAATTTGTACAAACTTTTAACAGCCTTTTCCTGTAATCAAAAACCTATTCAGCAAGGGGCTTGTTTGAAAATATTTAGAATTTTTGTGAAACTCCAATTTACAGTACAGCAAAAAGTTTTGTTTTCATAAAAAAAAATGTTAGTACTTGTTTTTTTTATTCATTCAGATGTTGAAAGTATAGCTTGTAATTTAATGTTTTTGTCTTTTTTTATTTATTTGTTTTGAAAAAATTAAAAAAGCGATAACTGCGTGCTGAGATGAAGCCTCTTAATGTTTTAGTGTAGTGAAAACGATATCTCAGAAATTTGATTTGATTCTAAATGTCAAAAAAATAAACTTGCGAGCAATTCCAGCTCAAATCAGGAATTTTTCGAGTACTTTTGTACCCGACCCTCTCCGATTTCAATGAAAC
The DNA here is from genome assembly GCF_015732765.1 of Culex quinquefasciatus. Taxonomy (NCBI): domain Eukaryota; kingdom Metazoa; phylum Arthropoda; class Insecta; order Diptera; family Culicidae; genus Culex; species Culex quinquefasciatus. The sequence goes on from NC_051861.1 coordinate 125,980,711, forward strand.
TTTGTAGATATGTTATCCTAGGCCTATATAAGCCATTTTTGTGTGTATGAAAATAACATTTGAGAAGGGCGTAAGGTATTTAAATATTTTTGTATTTTGTAATTTAAAAATTACTGTATCTCGAAGCCGTTGCGTCGTATCGGAAAGTGGTCAAAGACAAACTTGTAGGAAGTTGGACGGGCTTTCTGAAAAAAATACACTGAAACAAAAATACACGTCTCATCTATGAGATTTTTTGATTTTTAAGTCTAAAACTTAAATTTAAAGGTGATGTCACGATTTTTTTACGTTCAAAATTTTTGAGGAAATAGCCTAAAATGTTACCAAAAGACTGACGAAAAATGCAGGATGATATGTCTCTCCTGAAAAATACAAAAATTATTTACTACAACTGTTTTTTTGAAAAGTGGTCTAAACGTCAAAATTTTTGAAAACCTTTAGTGGGAATCGATTTTCCAGACAATTGAAATCGGAGAGGGTCGGGTACAAAAGTACCAGAAAAATGCCTGATTTGAGCTGGAATTGCTCTCGCGTTAAATTTTCTTATTTAAAAAGTTACACAAGCTTAACTGAGGAGTGTCGGAGGGGAGTGGAGAAAGACAAAATGTCTGGTCCGAATCCAAGGTGTAGCAGAAATCTTCCACTATACAAAATGGGGTCTTCCTTCTATCATTTCCTGTATTTTGAAAAAGGTGATGCGCCGAATGTGGACATATAGTTTATCACACTTACTCCATATGGTGTGAACGTGAAATGCTGTATGTTTGCAATTGGTGCATTGGCTATTTTCAAAACAAGCTAGATTTTTCCTATTATTTTAAGATAAAATTTAGTAAAATCTATCTATCTATTTTTTGCTATTGCTATAACTTGTCCCTTACTTCACAAACTTTAAGTACTCTATTCTTCAATCTTGGAATCGCAATACATTGTTGTAAAAATGTAACTTCTGAAAAAATTGGTAAGAAATTTGGGCATAACTGTTATTAATATGATTAAAGGTACGTTCAATATGTTTTATTATATATAATAACTATTCTAGTTTGTTTGTCCTGTCCCATATTTCACAACTTCAGTTGTTTTCTTATAAACTTGCAAAATAAGGTTTCTTTATTCTTTTTTTCTGTGGTAGTCTGTTATTCAATGTTCGATTTTATTTTACATTGTACTTATCCCATTTTTTTTTCTCTTTTTCTCTTTCATGTACCTTGCGAGCATACGATGACCAAAAAAGTCATTGTGTCAGCCAACACACGTGTATTTTTGACAAAGCCGCGAAACAGAACAAGTATTTTTATAAGTGCGTGAATAACAATCGGTCGTTGAAGCTAAAAAAATGTGAGAACAATATCGCGCCGTGGTTCAGTGATAATAAGGCGAAGAAAGTAGACGACGATTCCGCATGAAGAATATAGCGGAAATTATGTTTTAATTGCACAATGGATGAAGGTTTGGAGTTGACACTATCAAAAGGGAATGGTAAGATGCAATAGTAATATTGCTAGGTTTGATAGTGTCAAAAGGTAAGATCAAGGAATAAGGATTATATGAAACTATATTGTCATAATTATTGTATTCACTGAAATATCTATCCGCTTTCTACCCCCAATGTGTCCTGCACTGGGGGTGCCTGGGGTAACTTCGAGTTGACCTGGGCCACCCGAGGAATTATGTCGTAGGTGGTTCGTGTACTTCTCACTCACCTCTCCTCGCGGCAAGGTTTTCCGTAGGTCTACACTCGAACATGTAACATGGGACAGCATGAATCTTCAGCTGAAGCCGGACGAATGTATTCCGAAATTACAGAATTACAGAAAAAGTTACACAAGCTTAATTTTTTTACATTCAAAATCAAACCAAATTTGCGACATATCGTCAGTTTAAAAATGAGGACAAATTAGGCAACAATCAGAAAAACTTGTTTTTCACAATACAGTCCAGACAGGATTATCCGAAGGCCTTGGCAAAATTTCACTTCGAATAATCGAATCACAAAAAAAAAATCATTGTCTTATATTTCATTGTCGAGCTGAAGTTTGACCCCTAAAAGTGATATAGTATTTGTAAATCCTAGATGGCGGCGATCAACTACAGTCCAGATTCGATTATCCGAAGGTTTGTATGGGACTTTGGATTATCGAATCACGAACAAAAAAAAATCGTATTTTTTTATTTTCTTGTGCATTTTTTCAATATTTCATCATCGCCATTTTGGCCGCCATCTTGGATTTTAAAATTCTAAATCACTTTAGAGCAGTTTAAGGGTCAAAAATAAAAAATAATACAGCAAAAAAAACTTTGTCGTGATTCGATTATCCGAAGTTTCGATTATCCGAAGTGAAATTTTGCTAAGGCCTTCGGATAATCGAGTCTGGACTGTATTGAAAAAATGCATTTTATAATTTAATATTTGAACAACTATTCAAATTTGACTAAAAAAGGGTCGCAGAACTCGATTTTGATGTTACAAATAAGAAAATCAAAAAATACGAAAACATTTTTTTTTTTCGTGTTTCGATTATCCGACGTCCCATACAAACCTTCGGATAATCGAAACTTCGGATAATCGAGTCTGGACTGTACTAAAACATTCAGATGCTTTATCTCAGCAAACAAGTTTTCGGACCAACTGAGTCTTAAAATGAAAATTGTAGCAAATTTTCTTTGCTTTTGGACAATATTGCAGGGGTCGATCTTTATTTAAATTTCTTTAACGTAACGTATCAAAAGGGCTAATTTTTTTTATTTTTCAAAATCCAACCAACCATAAAAAAACATTAAATATGTTGATTCAAATTTAGGAATGATAAAAAGCCCAGTTTACAGTCAAATGAGACATTTTTCAAAAAACTATCATTTTGTGTCGATTAAACGAATATCAATCTAACCACTTGAGTATTTCTTTTGAAGACAAAAATATTTAAATCTGAGCGAGAAAAAAGCACTTGATTTTCCTAATCGGAAAGTTTCCAAACTAAACTCCCTTCTTTGTTTTTTTTTCTTGACGTCAAATTGATCTTTATACATAATACTAAAATATTGCTTGAACTGTTTGAAATCTCAGTAGACTACACTCTTGATTACCTTTATTTTTCTCTAATAACTAGAAGTAGGCTTTCGATCCAGTTGTACACAACCACACCCTCTCTTATGCGTTTCTATGGTAACGAAGTAGATATTGATTAGTTTTGTTTTCTCTTTTTTTCTTTTTTCTTTCCAAAATCCACCCTTTCAAATCCCAATCCTAACATCCCCTCCCAACCCCCGTTCCGTCCCACTCCCTTTCGTTTCTGCACGCTTTGTTTACACATTTACTTCTGGTGTTGTTGTTGCTTGGAAACCAAACAAAACAATCGCACGTAACACACACACACACACACAAACAAACCAACACGAACACGACCGCAAACCCGCGCCACCAAACAAAAAAAAACCAACGCCCAGATCTCTTCCCCAACGCAGTCATGGGCGGCAACGTGCAGCTCGAGGACCAGAGCCGGAAGCGGGAGATGCGCCTGCAGAAGAACCGGGAGGCGGCACGGGAGTGCCGGCGCAAGAAGAAGGAGTACATCAAGTGCCTGGAGAACCGAGTGGCCGTGCTGGAGAACCAGAACAAGGCGCTCATCGAGGAGCTCAAGTCGCTCAAGGAGCTCTACTGCCAGCAGAAGAACGATTGAGCGGTTCAAACGCCGGGGGAGGAGGAGGAGGAGCCAAAATTGTCATCATTTGTTGCCATGCGCGAGGGGTCGTCGACGGTGCGCCGTCGCCGGTGGCTAGCCTAGCGAGGACGCGAACCACAACAACCACAACACTCGTAGCCGCCGATTGTTTTTTGGGAAGCAAGAGAATTGAATCGCCGTCAAGCACCTATTTTCCCCTCGCTGTCAACAAAGTAGGCTGGTCTGAAAGGTCTATGCAACGAGAGAGGGCTCGGGGGAAAAAGGGGGCGGAGTCATGCGCCGCTTCTGTTAGTAGGCTTAGAGAAATTGGAAATGAGAGAAAAAAAAACACACACACACTTAATTCTATTGAAATGTTTGTTGTATTTCTTTATATTTGTACAGAGAGAAAGTAAGAAAAGAAAAGAAAAAACGCATTGTTGGTCACGAAAACACTTTTGTAAACACAAAAATGGCGGCGTGGTGACAAGCGCGCGTGAGCGTGTGTGTGTGTGGGCAAATAAAACAAAAATCACAACTTTTCAAAGCTTTGTCTGTTTTCTGTTTTTTGAAAATGATTACCGAAAACGAAATAAAAGTAAACAAAAAAAAACACAATTTGTGTAGTTGTAAAGTAACCTTAAAATACTGATGGAAAAAGAAAAAAACTTTAAGTTAAGTTAAGCAGAAACACTTAGAAGAAAAACAAGAGAGAAAAGGAGAAAACCCTATTGATAAACACAGTAATTGTACATTTAGAAACGAAAGAGGAAAGAGAATTAATTTAAGAGGAAACCATTTTTACTTATACACAGAAGAGGAAAAACAAAAGAAGAAAAAATACCTATATATTAAATGTAACGACGTAAGAAAGAGAGAAAACAAAAAAGATATAGAAGAAGAGGGCACGACTCTTCGGTAAGGAGCCGAAATTTTACTAAGAAACACACAATTGATAACGACTTGGTGAAACAAAAGAAAAAAAAACATAACTGTGAAACGATCTTTGTCTAAAAGATGTGTTGTTTTAAAAACAAACCTACAATTTGTGCGGCACATTTGTGTCGCGAAAAAGTAAAACAAAAAAACTGTTTTCTTTGTTTTTTTCTTGGTGTGAAAAGTACTGCGCATTCGTCCATCGCAAGCCGATTAGAAAAAAGAAACGAATATATGAAAAGAAGTAAAACAAAATATATACCTTTTTGGACCAGTTAGAGGCAGACGCAAACGCAAACGCAAACGGACGGGACAGACGAAAGGGCGAATGGTGCGAAATTGTTTGAAAAACACAGTGAAAATCAAGAAAACTTTAAAAAGAAAACACATACAAACAAATGAAAAATCAATGAGCTGTTAACTAAAAATGAAAAAAAGAAATAAAATTGATGAAAAAATGAAGTGTGTTTTAATGAGTTGTGAAACTGTCAAGACCAAAATCAATTTCATAGCATTTCGTAGAAAAAAAAAATAAGCTCTTAGGTTTTTTTTATTCTAATGTAACAAACTCAAACTTTTAAGTACTGTTTTCTTCCATCTGTAGATTCAGAATTGTATCGCGGTTTAAACAACTCATTGAAATTAAACGGATTATTTATGCAGTAAATATTATGCAATATTTTCCGTATTTTCGGAATTGTCTTTCAAAACCGGCACGATTTCGCTAAAATTTTCACCAAGGCTATATTTTGACCACCAAAGACGCCTACTCTGAAGTTTGAAAACTCGAAAAAAAATATCGATTTTCATAGAAGGTCCAAAATTGAAAACCCCTAGGTAGATGAATTCCTGAGCTGGCTCAAATTTCGGCCATCGACCCATTTTTGTTATTTTTTTTTTTTTTTTCTAAAATCGACCACCAAATGTTTAGATCAATCCGTTTTTTTTGCAAAACGGATCACACTAGTAGACAGTTTTTCCCAGTCCCTTAAAATCCCCTTGGAACGAGCTGTCAAGTAGGACCTTTTCTGTCAAGAAGGGCCGTGATGTTATTTTTTTTTTTAAATTGATTTAAAAATCCATTTTAAATCCTTTGCGGTCGAACAAAGGGTCATTTTACTCAGAAAATAAACTTTATCATTGTAAACAATAATTATAATGTCACAAACTTAAGCTTCATTTTAGGACCCAATTGCCCCATTATCGGTTTCCCTCACGGATAAAGTGGAAATTGTTCAACACATTTCAAGTTGGTAAATATGCGACTAATTTTGATTTTATGCTAATTTTCATCATTAAAACAAAAATTTTGGAACAAAAATGTTTTAAAATTAGCGACAAGCCTGAGGCACGATGTTTTGATGCATAATTTTGCTTTAAAAGGTGGCAAAAGGGGTAATTACTATTAAATTTCAATGCATTTTTTCTGTTCAGAACATTGCAAACTCAAGCATATTTCTTCCGAGGGTTTCAATAGGACGCAATAGAGCAATTCCATCTCAAATCAGAAATTTTTCTGGTACTTTTGTATCCGACCCTCTCCGATTTCAATAAAACTTTTTAGAGATGTTATCCTAGGCCTATATAAGCCATTTTTTTTGTACATGGAGCCAATTGTACTCAAAAATGACATTTGAGAAGGGCCAGAGGCGCCGACTAGTCCAAAATGTTGGGGGGGGGGGGCACGGTTATTTTCCGAAATCGTTAGGTGAGAGTGGCGATTTGATGTTTAAGTTTATTGTATATCACGAATTTTACCAATTTGAATATTACGATGTGATACGATTTTTTTTCATCCGGAATCCATCTTTTTTTCTTTGAAAAAGATAATTTATTAAAACATGATTGAGAATGTTGATTGGGGGAGTTTTTTTAATATGTTTAGAAGGCGAATTCCTTCTAATTGGCATATTTCGCAATTATTTTCCAGAAGTAACAGTCAATAATAAAAATAATCAGATATTTTAAAATTCAACAAATATTCTAAAAATGAATACAAAAGTAAAAAGCAAAAATTTAGAACTTGAGAAATTGGAAAATACACATTAAAAAAACAACAATTTTTCAATTCAGCAATATACCAAATTCAATATTTCAAAATTTAAAAAAAAGTTTTTAAAAACTCTAGGGTTAAAAAAACTCATGGCTTAAACATTTTAAGAAATCAAAAGTAGAAATTCAGAAATAAAAAAAACAGAAATTTGGAAATTACAATCAAATTCAATGTTTAAAAAAATAGAAAATAAAACACTAATTTATTAAATTTAAGAATTTAAGGGTGCACAGCAACCAAGGACGTTGTTGTCTTTTTATTCCAAAATTGACAAACTTATGGACCCAATCCTGCAACAATCTGATTGTAAAAATAAATTTTGTTGTAAATCGCTTAGTAGACATTACTTTAGGGAATGAATAAAAAGATATAACGATTGTTTCCCTAGTTTCGAAAATACTAAAATATCTGTAACCAAAATCTTGGTGCAAAAGCTCTGGTTGATGTGCACCGTTAAGAATTTAAGAATTTATGAAAATAAGAATATAAGAATATAAAAATTAAAGAATTAAAGAATTAAAGAATTAAAGAATTAAAGAATTAAAGAATTAAAGAATTAAAGAATTAAAGAATTAAAGAATTAAAGAATTAAAGAATTAAAGAATTAAAGAATTAAAGAATTAAAGAATTAAAGAATTAAAGAATTAAAGAATTAAAGAATTAAAGAATTAAAGAATTAAAGAATTAAAGAATTAAAGATCTAAAGAATTAAAGAATTAAAGAATTAAAGAATTAAAGAATTAAAGAATTAAAGAATTAAAGAATTAAAGAATTAAAGAATTAAAGAATTAAAGAATTAAAGAATTAAAGAATTAAAGAATTAAAGAATTAAAGAATTAAAGAATTAAAGAATTAAAGAATTAAAGAATTAAATAATTAAAGAATAAAAGAATTAAATAATTAAAGAATTAAAGAATTAAAGGATTAAAAAATTTAAGAATTTAAGAATTTAAGAATTTAAGAATTTAAGAATTTAAGAATTTAAGAATTTAAGAATTTAAGAATTTAAGAATTTAAGAATTTAAGAATTTAAGAATTTAAGAATTTAAGAATTTAAGAATTTAAGAATTTAAGAATTAAAGAATTTAAGTATTTAAGAATTTAAGAATTTAAGAATTTAAGAATTTATGAAAATAAGAATATAAGAATATAAAAATTAAAGAATTAAAGAATTAAAGAATTAAAGAATTAAAGAATTAAAGAATTAAAGAATTAAAGAATTAAAGAATTAAAGAATTAAAGAATTAAAGAATTAAAGAATTAAAGAATTAAAGAATTAAAGAATTAAAGAATTAAAGAATTAAAGAATTAAAGAATTAAAGAATTAAAGAATTAAAGAATTAAAGAATTAAAGAATTAAAGAATTAAAGAATTAAAGAATTAAAGAATTAAAGAATTAAAGAATTAAAGAATTAAAGAATTAAAGAATTAAAGAATTAAAGAATTAAAGAATTAAAGAATTAAAGAATTAAAGAATTAAAGAATTAAAGATCTAAAGAATTAAAGAATTAAAGAATTAAAGAATTAAAGAATTAAAGAATTAAAGAATTAAAGAATTAAAGAATTAAAGAATTAAAGAATTAAAGAATTAAAGAATTAAAGAATTAAAGAATTAAAGAATTAAAGAATTAAAGAATTAAAGAATTAAAGAATTAAATAATTAAAGAATTAAAGAATTAAATAATTAAAGAATTAAAGAATTAAAGAATTAAAAAATTTAAGAATTTAAGAATTTAAGAATTTAAGAATTTAAGAATTTAAGAATTTAAGAATTTAAGAATTTAAGAATTTAAGAATTTAAGAATTTAAGAATTTAAGAATTTAAGAATTTAAGAATTTAAGAATTTAAGAATTTAAGAATTTAAGAATTTAAGAATTTAAGAATTTAAAAATTTAAGAATTTAAGAATGTAAGAATTTAAGAATTTAAGAATTTAAGAATTTAAGAATTTAAGAATTTAAGAATTTAAGAATTTAAGAATTAAAGAATTTAAGAATTTAAGAATTTAAGAATTTAAGAATTTAAGAATTTAAGAATTTAAGAATTTAAGAATTTAAGAATTTAAGAATTTAAGAATTTAAGAATTTAAGAATTTAAGAATTTAAGAATTTAAGAATTTAAGAATTAAAGAATTTAAGTATTTAAGAATTTAAGAATTTAAGAATTTAAGAATTTAAGAATTTAAGAATTTAAGAATTTAAGAATTTAAGAATTTAAGAATTTAAGAATTTAAGAATTTAAGAATTTAAGAATTTAAGAATTTAAGAATTTAAGAATTTAAGAATTTAAGAATTTAAGAATTTAAGAATTTAAGAATTTAAGAATTTAAGAATTTAAGAATTTAAGAATTTAAGCATTTAAGCATTTAAGAATTTAAGAATTTAAGATTTTAAAATTTAAGAATTTGAGAACAACCAAAAAGATACACGAACGGTTTTAAATAAAATCAAAAAAGCTTCATGACAATTTGATACGACCAAAAATTTGCAATTTTTTAAAATGAATTCAAGAAAAAAAATACTTAAAATTACTCAAAAAAATATCGAATTTATCAGCATTTTTTTAAATGTAAAGCTGTCAATAAATGACCATTTTGAAAAGTGTTTCAGTTCATTTTCGCTAAATCCTGATCTACAATGGCAAATCGCAGAATGTTGCGTCTGAAAACTTAATGATTGTTTTGGCAAGAGTTTGCGTAAGTTTGCTCTTGTACTAAGCTTGCTGGTTTTCCTACCTAGTTAGCATAAGAGAGCGCAGTAGTATAGATGAAACGTTGTCGATTTAGAAATAAATTGCATCTAAATCTAGAAAATTGTCAACGATTTTGTTCAAAAAAATTCACCGATTTCGAAAACAACAATTTTTTTGAGCTATTTTACAGATTCGCTTACAAGAATTCTATCCAATTCCAATTCAGTTTTAAATATTATTTTCAATTATTTCTGTGATTTTTTTTGTAATATTTACAAAGGCCAAACATTCAATATTACGCCCTTTTAAAATGTTTGTCTTGATTTGAAAATTCCAAAAATATTTTTTTCGAAAAGATCGGAAAATTTCACAATTGTTTCATATATTAACATTGAAAATCGGACCATTAGTTGCTGAGATATTGACGATAGAAAATGGTGGGTTGTTTGGGTGAAACTTAGAAAACATCAATTTTCCTGTTTTTAAACCTTTGCATTGCAATATCTCAGCAACTAAAGGTCGTATCAACAAAGTCCAAATAAGCAAAATATAGAGAATTTTCTCAGCTTTTCAAAAATATTTTTTTCAAAACTGGGCAAACATGTGCACTAATTTAAAAAAATGAAAAACTGCGACTATTTTCAAAAAAGTCACTTAAATATGGCTATAACTTGAAAACGGTGCACTTTATCAAAATTTCAGTAAAGTACTTTTTGATTGCAAATTTGATTTTACATCGAAAAATGAAGTTGAAAAATTTTACGACCAAAATTTCGATTTTTGAAAAATCAGTATTGATTAAAAAATTCATAACTCGGTCAGTGATTTTTGCACAACCTGGAAATTTCTGAAAAGTTGGCATTTTATGTCTTCTAAAACATATCAAAAATAAAAAAATTAAAAATAGTGTTTTTGTAAATCAAGTTTTAGTGATAAAAGTTAAATAAAAAATCACCAAATTTTTTTACCGTGTATTATTTTTCCAGTGTAATCCGTATCCATACCTACAACTTTGCCGAAGACACCAAATCGATCAAAAATTCCTTCAAAAGATACAGATTTTTGAATTTTCATACATCATTTTTGTATGGACAGCTGCCGAATTTGTATGGAAAATTATATGGACAAACTAATGATGCAAAATGGCTTCTTTGGGCATACCGAAGGCACCAAAAAAGTTTCAGCCGGATTAAAAAATACAAAAATTAAAATTGAAGAAAAAAGACCGATTTCGTAGAGAATTGCTCATATGGGACAGCACGAAAGTCATATTTATTTTGGAATTTTTAGAACAAACATACCTTGTTTATACGATAGGCTAAAATAATATGTAAAAACAAGACTTTTGTGAAGTTTATCTCATTTTTGACAAAAATACATATGGGACGGACTAGATTGGAGCGGCAGTACACTGAAAAAAAAATATGATACACGATAAAATTTTTGTTGGTGATTTTTAATTTCACTTTTTGTCACTAATACTTGATTTGCAAAAAAACACTATTTTTATTTTTTTTATTATTTTTGGTGGGTGAGACTTAGAAAACTTGTAGAAATCATCAATTTTCAGTTTTTAAACACTTGCATGGCAATATCTCAGCAACTAAGGGTCGTATCAACAAAGTTCAATAAAGCAAAATATAGAGAATTTTCTCAGCTTTTCAAAAATATTTTTTTTCGGAGGTGGGCAAACATGGGCTCTAATTTTAAAATTGAAAAACTGCGACTATTTTTAAAAAAGTTAACTAAAAATGTCTATAACTTGAAAACGGTGCACTTTATCAAAAATTCTGGAAAGTTGGCATTCTGAGTCCTCTAAAACACATCAAAAAATAAAAAAAAAATTAAAAAAAGTTTTTTTTGCAAATGTTTTAGTGACAAAAAGTGAAATTAAAAATCATCAAAAAAAATTTTACGGCGTATCATTTTTTCAGTGTGGTCCATATCCATACCTACAACTTTGCCGAAGACACCAAATCGATCAAAAAAATCCTTCAAAAGATACAGATTTTTGAATTTTCATACAAAAATCTGTATGAAAATTCAAAAATGGACAAACTAATGATGCAAAATGACTTCTTTGGGCATACCGAAGGCACCAAAAAAGTTTCAGCCGGGATAAAAAATACAAAAATTAAAATTGAAGAAAAAAGACCGATTTCGTACAGAATTGTTCATTAGACTTCTCCCTTAGGGTGGCCGTCTTACCCCCATCTCCCCTAGTGGGACAATTATGCGTAGAAGTTCAACGATGGGACAAACAGACTTGGTGTTGTTTTTGATGAGTTTCCTAACAAAGTACTAGATTTTATTGGTTTTTCTTAAATTATACATCAAATTAAACTTAAAAATGTCAAAAAGTCAGAATCGACCAAAACTGACAAGGGACAATTATGCGTAGAACGGCAGTATAGTAAAATTCAATCATAAAAAAATAATACCAAATAAGGTTATGACTGTTGATTTTTTTTAATGTTGGAATATCACATGAATAACGCGATCAATGATTGAATAATTTTCCATATTCCATATTTTAAGTTGATATTGTCTTACTCTCTCATATGATCTGTTCAATAACAAGTTGGGAATGTTATTATTTTTTCTGAAGCGATTTGAAAATTTAAAATCTAAAATGGCGTGCAAAATGAAGGTGTTCAATTATTTAGAAATTGCGTTTGATAATGTAACAAGCAATTAATCACTTTAAGATATTAGGGACCTACATAGGGAAATGAAATGTCCTGGGAGAAATTTCAAACACCCAAAGCCATTCAAATATAAGGTTGGTACCGAACAAGCACAAACATAACAAAAACTACCAGATTATTATCAACGACAGTTTTACAATACTTGTGATTGTTATAAGTCTCGTTTTTTTGCCAAAATTATTTTAAATTGCTTCCAACCTTGTTCTAGCATGATCTTGTTGCTCGATTGGAACCCCGATTTGACAGTTCGATTGGAATCCTGAGAGTGACATTTCGCCGGATCCTTTGGAAACCTTTGGAAAATCGAACTTGGGATAATAGAAACTTCGGATAATCGAGTCTGGGCTGTAATAAACAGCTTAGTAAGAAGTGAGCAACCAAATTTTCATAAGGTTTAGAAAAAAAATCAATCGACAATTGAAAATGAATCCTTAACCTGCCAAATATATGGGAATTCCCCCTGTTTGCTTTAAAATCAAGGCAAAGTTCTTTTCGACTCTTTTACGACGATTTCAAAAATGGTGGCATTGCCAAATGAATTTTGCCCATCTTTTTGTTCATAGAGAAGTACTCTGAAATTCTCATCCAAATCAAAAGCATTTTAAATTGTTTAGTTAAAAAATAAATCTAGAGTTAGATGTCAGTTTTTTTTTCTGAAACGTGATGATCATCAATTCCTCTTTAAAAATAAACAAGTAAATATCTTCACCCAACCAGCAAACTGCGCTGCACCCACCCGCCCAGTCATCCCAGCCAGTGTGTGGAATATTTCGCCGCAATTCCCATGCCGTCCACGTGTGAAAGTCTGACCACAGAGTTGCATCAATGAAGCTAAGCGACACGGCGATCGCGTGAAACTGAAAAAGTAGGTGTGTTAAATCGATTCTCCAAGCAGCAGCGTCCAGAAAATATCCCGCCATGCAAATTCCACTGCCTTAATAGAAAAATTAACTGAGCACTCACGCGCCCAATCCGAGAGATGCCTCCGCTGATAGCAATGTTGCGGGATTATTGTAGTACCAATGTGCGGTAAGTGTATAGTTTTAACGTTTATAATGAGCCTTTTAAGCCGGTACTAATTGGCCACCCCTTCCAGGCGAGTAATCAATTTTCTGTGGTTTTCCAAGGTGGCTGAGGTTGGGCTTGTAATTCGACTTGTTTTTATCACTGCTCGACCCCTCGGCTGGATTATAGGATTCCCTTCTTTACAATATCAGATGGGGTTGGGAAAAGGATGCTGGCGTTCTCACGATTTTCAAGCATCAACACGTGACTTTTAATGGCCGCAAATTCACAAAACAACGTGAAGCGCTTTTTTTTCGGGGCCACTTGCCAAGAGCTAATTAACCTTGGTAGGCCATGAGGCTGCTCCTCAAAGCAGGAGACTTCAGCCCCGAAAAGCGACGAACCCGTTCAAGTCCCCATGGATGACTAGATTGAGCGGTCTGTCGGACATGCCAGAAACGCGTTAAATTGATTGTTTTGCGTTAATTTTGCGTCCCTCAACACTGTGATGATAAAGTGTGCTTAATTATCGTTTAGTCATGTCCAAAGAACTAATTTGCATATTTTTTTGTTCCAGCTAATTTGGGTGTTTTCTGTAACAAACCGGGCGATCAAAACAGAAATGTTGAAAAACTATTTTTAAAGCTCAACGCAGCGTGAAGGCAACGTCTTAACAAGTCAAGGGGTTTGTGTGGTGTGGCGTCGCGTTTTTTTTTCTGTTCACCCCCAAGTCGACACCATGCTGATCGTAGTAGCCGTTTGTGACGAAAAGGGATGGGTTCTGATTCTGAGTGTTCCGAGTGCTGAGCTGTTGGGGGATATAAAGAGCCTGCTTGGATCGGACGGGATGGTCAGATGGTGGGAATCGTTGGCGGGATTCGCAAGCAAAGGTGATTGATGGGAGATCGGCCGTTTTGTTTAGTTTGTCGCGAGTGCTGAGTTTGTTTTGCTGGAATCGAACATAGCAGCAGTGAGAGTGGAAGAAAAAAAAACATAGCAGCCGGCGCCTCGAGAGGATTTTGTGACGAAGTTTAAAGTGGAAAGTGAGATTTACTGACAGCAAGTGCATAATAGTAGACTGAAAATGAGTAAGTTGTTTTTATTCATAATTTTTTTAACACTAATAAATAAATATAGAAAAAATCAATGTAAATTAATTTAAGATTTAAATGTTGTTAATTTTCTAAACTACGCTTAAATAAACATTGTACGACTTTTGTAACGTTTTTATACATATTTAAATTCATTCAATATTTTTATTTTATGTCTTAAGTCTATTACACAAAACATAGTTTTGTCATCCTTTTCAATTTTGTTCAATAGATCATGAGGCAATTCATAAATTTTATTTTAATAGTTATTTTATTATTTATTAATTTTATTGATTTGATATTTGGCTGGTACAAATTTGATTTAATGTTTTTGCCCCTCGGCATTGGTCAAAAAAACTAAATTTCAATTTTCAAGCCCAACCTTCAACATTCCAAAGCAAAAAGTATCACAAACTGAAAAATGATCACAAAATGCTTTTTACATTATTACAGTTATGGTACTACCGAAAATATGCCGAAAATATCTATGAAATTATAAAATATTATATTATAAATATATTTTCCTAAGGTTTTACAACTTTTTTCCGATTTGTGGTCCAAAAATGAAAAATTTGCAAATAATCTAGGTTTTCTATAAAACCCACGTTTTTAAATACCTAGGCAAAAAGGTGGTTATGGTTTCGTTTGAGCAACCTGCCAAAAATGTATGAACTTTCGTAATTTTTGTTCTCGAGGATCAAACATACTTTTTGCCCAAGTATTTAAAAACGTGGGTTTTATCTAGGTTTTCTATAATGGGTATCAAAAGATAGAAAACTTAATGCCCTTTCCGATGCCACACAGGTTGACTTTTGAATTGTGGACCGGTTCGGATGCCGGCGGATTTTCCGACGACGTAATTCCGGGTTGGTACGAAATTCAAACGAAAAATCTATTCTAGCGATACAAAGACCCCCAAAACGGTGTTATACCCACTCCAAAATGTTTATTTAGCAATTCTATGGTAATATATTGACATTTAGATGAATCAAAAGTTTTCAAAATTAAGTTTAGATAAGTTTTATATTGAATTTCCAGAGTTATATAAACTTTTATACTAAGTGATTAGTAAACTTTATATTCAATCTAAATTATTTTTTTAATCAGTCAAGGATGCCTATTTGGAATTCGTAGACAGGATTTATGGTGAATTGTCAACAAATAACTTTATTTGTGTTAATTTTTTGAAAGGTGTACAAACTTTTTTTGCACCTGTCTGGCAAAATGTCTGGCATAAGTTTCTGAACAAAACGTAGTACTAGGTTTCTGTCAAAATTTAATTTGTTTACATGTTTTATCACAATATGTGAATAGTGCCGAAGGGGTGTAAATACTTTTTTTACATACTGTATAACTAGAATCTAAGCCTTTAAAGATATTTTTTATTTCAACATTTTCGGACAACGAAAAAAAAACAAAAGAAAATATTAACAGATTTGCGAAGGTAATTTTTTAATCTGCCAAAAAACAAAGGCTGTTGTCACTGAAAAAAAAAATCTTTTTTTCAGTTTTGAAGCGAAAAGCATAAAAAAGGATAATTTTTTTCAATTCTAAATTAAATTTTCTAAAGGATAGGCATAGGAAACCAATGACGATTGGCAGTTTTGTAAAATTGATCTAGAATTCTATGAATTCATAAAAAAATACTTATTTTATTCCGAATATTGCTGTTTTCATTATTTTTTTTGGCTTTGAAGAACGCTATTTGATATTCAACGGTAAATCAATCTTATTATTTACAATCGATTGTAAAGTTTTTTTCTATCAAAATTTCGGTATTTTTTAATCTTTTTAATTTTTGGAACGCAGACTTGAACCCACTTAATGATTTTTTTTTTATTTTTTCAAAAATATTGAAAACGTACAATTTTGCTTGCCTTTTTTAAAGATAAATTCAGTGCATTTCTTAGAGTATCTTTTTTAAAACGGGGTGACTTTGATAGGTTTTAGAAGAAGAAGTACAGATTTATAATGGTATGGAACCATACTGACCATGGTAGAGAAGTGTTCCAAGTACTTCAAGAAAAAGTTTTCATAAAATTTTGAAAAGTTTAAAAATTTAGTTAACTATAATTAAGAAAATGTTGCATTATTTTAATCTTCTCAAAGTGTCATAATTTTCTCAATGATCATGATTTCGAATCGGAAAACGGAATGCATTTTCGGATTATTTGGACAATTTTCCACTAGGAGAAGAAATATTATGTGTTTTTGAAATATAATTTTAGAAAAAACTTTTGATTTGTGCTTCGAATTTAGTTTGAATTGCAATATTATTCGATAATTTTATAAACAAAACTAGTTTTAACAAATTTTATTTTTACCTAAAATTTATATGTATTTTGTAAAAAAAAACTTATAAACATTGATATTATTTTCTTGAATCTTTATCAGCAACCATATCGATGGTACATTTCACGTAAAAATAAAATTTTAACACTTTAAATCTGATTTTAACAAGAAAAACTATAACTTATCTAGGGGAAACATACCCATTTTAATCACTCTAAACAGCCTTAACCATTCGACCGATTCTCATCACTTTTGCTGTTTTCCACTATTAAATCATCATTTTTATATACATCAACAATGGAGACTTGCTTGCTCACTTTTATTTGAGCTATTTATTAGCTTGGAACAGTCAAAAACACTTCATGAAAACTGTAGTTCATGATCAAAGTGGTGATAGGCCGATAATAGAAATAGGCTGATGGTATATTTTCCCTAAGTCACCCCGGAATTCAAAATAAGACATTTTAACGCAACTATTTTTTTAAGCAATATTTATAATTTTTTTAAATGGTGTATGGACCTTGTGTGGTCTACCCTAATACATGTTTAAAAATAATAATCTTGAGAAAAACCTTACCTGTTGGAAAATATTCTAAAAACAAATTGAAATCCTATCAATGTCAGTACATTTTTTTACATGCTGAAATGCCTTGCTGAGAATGGAAAGGTTAAACAAAAACCTTTACAAAATAAAGAATAACGTTTTAAAGTTTTACTAATTTTTAAATGTTAAAGTTTCGAGGATGTTTAACGATCTGGTTTTTATGACTAAAATATTCAAAATTTTCAAAAACAAAATCTAAAAGTGTCCTACTTGAAAAAAGCAAAAAAATTAACAAGGGTTATGGCAGTTTTAATTTTCAGCAGTAATTATTTATTTGTTCCTTGATTTTTTTGGGCATTTTTTGAACTTTTGACCAAAACCTGAAATAAAATTTGTAATGGACTTATTTCAATAAAAACACAAAAAAGCAAAAAAACAAGGATCAAGAATGTTAAAAGTTTTTCTTGCAAAAAAATCAAATAAAGTGTCATTCCGTTTTGTTAACAACTGATTTTGTGTGCCTCCGATTTTCGCAAAATTTTCTTACCGATTTTTGGCAATACCTTTAAAAAAATATTTGCAGTCTCCTTAAGCATTTGGAGGATTTTTTTATTAATGTGTTATCGAATCATTATGGATTTTACTAAACACTGTTCTTTCAACGGCACTGTTTTGGCAACAACCAAATATACCTCATGTTGCCAAAAACTGGAAACTAAGATTTAGAAACAAAAAAACTCTAAATTTAGTGAGTCAAAAAAAGAAATCAAAGACTTAAAATAAAACAGAAAAATTACAAAAAAAAGTTTGACAGTGATGTCTTGATCCAGACAACATAAAAAGCCTTCCCAAGAACTTGATAAATGTGCCTCCGAAACCCGTTCTCCGACGTCATGTACGGCTAATTAATCATAAAACAGCGATTATGCAACAACAAAAAAGTCACTTCAAAACCAATAAAAAAACGGTTTAACAACCTAACACCTCCTTAAAGATTAGCGCCGCGCAGCGGAGTTCACTCACATGTTCGCGAATCCAAGCAGGCAACGCCAACAAATAATTAGCTTTGCTCACGAGGTTTTGTTTACCATCGGGCTGTTTACTTTCAAAGCCGCACAAAAAGAAGATCTTCTCGCGATCTCACAGTAGGCGCGGCGCACCACCCCTCGACGCGGGAAAAGTGAGAATCGACCTTCAAAGGCTTTTTCCCCCTGACTTCTCATGAAAGGGGTCAGGATCAGCTTCCTTGTTTTATTGTCTAGCGTTCTTGTTTGAACTTTAAACCGATTGATCAATTGTTGCATCGATCGCCATTCCAGATACCGATGCCGCCAATTACAAGTCGTCACCCCAGCAACTGATGATCTTCCTTTGGCTTGCTGCGATCATCGCGCAGGGAACTGCCACAGCCAGCTACGATTACGGCGAGCTTTACGAGTACGAAATTTTTACGGCTGAGGAAAGTACCACAACGCAACCCGATGACCTGCTACCGCCAACCGAGTCCATCACCACGACGGAACGCCCGCGGGAAGAGGACGATTCCGTGACAACCACCGAGCTTTCGAGCGGTGAAAACAGCGTCTACGACGCGTATTGCCGAGAGGATCTGTGCCTGCAGTATGACCAGTTTGGTCGACTGGTGCAGAAAAAGCACGTGGCCTGCGGCCATGACGGATCGTTTGCGGAGGATTGCCCTACCGGACGGACACTGTTCAAGCTGGACGCCCAGATGAGGGCGTTTCTCATCCATCTGCACAACGAAGCCCGGAACCAGCTTGCGAACGGATCGCTGGAAGGGTTCGAGCCCGCTTCGCGGATGACGAGTGTGGTGAGTTTCCCACCCTTTTTACGTCGATCTTGGGTGTTTGACGTTTGAAGATCAAGGTTGATGCAAAAAGGTGGGAACTATTATTATTTTTTATTCCTCAAGGTCTGGAACGACGAACTGGCCAAGCTGGCCGAATTGAACGTCAAAAGCTGCAAGTTCAAACACGACGAGTGTCGCAACACGGAAGAGTACCGACAAGCCGGTCAGAATCTGGCCTTCGGTTACTACCCACTGGACGACAACATCTTCGACGTGCTGGAAAAACTAACCACGCTGTGGTTCAACGAGTACAAGGACGCCAGCCAAGCCGTGATGGACGAGTTTGAGAATACACCAAAGTAAATTTTTTTCGCTTCCGGAAGTCTCCGTAAACAATTTCTAACCTCAATCTTCCCCAACCCGCAGCGCCACCATCGGTCACTTCACCCAGATGATGAGCGACCGGACGACGGAGATTGGCTGCGCGCTTGTCATCTACCCCCAAAAGCTGTCCGGGTTCACCTTCAAGGTGGTGCTGTACGCGTGCAACTACTCGCTGACCAACATCTACGGCCAGCCGGTGTACCGGAAGGGAGCAGCCGCGGCGGAGCGGTGTGCCCGCGGAACGAGTCCCTACTACGACGGCCTGTGCAGCAGCGACGAGAACGAGCTCGTGCGATCGGTGCCATTTTATGAGGATAAATAAATGTTTTGTTTTTGTAAAGTTTTCGCAATGTTCTCTTTTCACACCCTGATAGAAATATCTTATATAATAGTTTACAAAAGAACAAATTCTAAAAAAATTCTTGCAATTCTTAAAATGCTTAAAATTCTTAAAATTCTTAAAATTCTAAAAATTCTAAAAATTCTAAAAATTCTAAAAATTCTAAAAATTCTAAAAATTCTAAAAATTCTAAAAATTCTAAAAATTCTAAAAATTCTAAAAATTCTAAAATTCTAAAATTCTTAAAATTCTTAAAATTCTTAAAATTTTAAAATTTTAAAATTTTAAAATTTTAAAATTTAAAATTCTTAAAATTTTTAAAATTCTTAAAATTCTTAAAATTCTTAAAATTCTTAAAATTCTTAAAATTCTTAAAATTCTTGAAAAAAATTAAAATTCTTACAATTCTAAAATTCTAAAATTCTTAAAATTCTTTTAAAAATTTTAATTGTTAAAATTCTTAATATTTTTAGAATTCTTAAAATTCTTAAAATTCTTAAAATTCTTAAAATTCTTAAAATTCTTAAAATTCTTAAAATTCTTAAAATTCTTAAAATTCTTAAAATTCTTCAAATTCTTCAAATTCTTCAAATTCTTCAAATTCTTCAAATTCTTCAAATTCTTATAATTCTTAAAATTCTTAAAACTCTTAAAATTCTTAAAATTCTTAAAATTCTTAAAATTCTTAAAATTCTTAAAATTCTTAAAATTCTTAAAATTCTTAAAATTTTAAAATTCTTAAAATTTTAAAATTTTAAAATTCTTAAAATTCTTAAAATTTTAAAATTTTAAAATTCCTAAAATTCTTAAAATTTTAAAATTTTAAAATTTTAAAATTCTTAAAATTCTTAAAATTCTTAAAATTCTTAAAATTCTTAAAATTCTTAAAATTCTTAAAATTCTTAAAATTCTTAAAATTCTTAAAATTCTTAAAATTCTTAAAATTCTTAAAATTCTTATAATTCTTAAAATTCTACAAATTCTACAAATTCTTCAAATTCTTCAAATTCTACAAATTCTTCAAATTCTTCAAATTCTTCAAATTCTTCAAATTCTTCAAATTCTTCAAATTCTTCAAATTCTTCAAATTCTTCAAATTCTTCAAATTCTTCAAATTCTTCAAATTCTTCAAATTCTTCAAATTCTTCAAATTCTTCAAATTCTTCAAATTCTTCAAATTCTTCAAATTCTTCAAATTCTTCAAATTCTTCAAATTCTTCAAATTCTTCAAATTCTTCAAATTCTTCAAATTCTTCAAATTCTTCAAATTCTTCAAATTCTTCAAATTCTTCAAATTCTTCAAATTCTTCAAATTCTTCAAATTCTTAAAATTCTTAAAATTCTTAAAATTTTAAAATTCCTAAAATTTTTAAAATTTTAAAATTCTTAAAATTTTAAATTTTAAAATTTTAAAATTTTAAAATTCTTAAAATTCTTAAAATTTTAAAATTTTAAAATTTTAAAATTCTTAATATTCTTAAAATTTTAAAATTCTTAAAATTTTAAAATTCTTAAAATTCTTAAAATTTATAAAATTTTAAAATTCTTGAAATTTTAAAATTCTTAAAATTTTTAAAATTCTTAAAATTCTTAAAATTCTTAAAATTCTTAAAATTCCTAAAATTTTAAAATTCCTAAAATTTTAAAATTTTAAAATTCTTAAAATTTTAAAATTCTTAAAATTTTAAAATTTTAAAATTCTTAAAATTCTTCAAATTCTTCAAATTCTTCAAATTCTTCAAATTCTTCAAATTCTTCAAATTCTTCAAATTCTTCAAATTCTTCAAATTCTTCAAATTCTTCAAATTCTTAAAATTTTAAAATTTTAAAATTCTTAAAATTTTAAAATTTTAAAATTCTTAAAATTTTAAAATTTTAAAATTTTAAAATTTTAAAATTCTTAAAATTTTAAAATTCTTAAAATTCTTAAAATTCTTAAAATTCTTAAAATTTTAAAATTTTAAAATTCTTAAAATTTTAAAATTTTAAAATTCTTAAAATTTTAAAATTTTAAAATTTTAAAATTTTAAAATTCTTAAAATTCTTAAAATTCTTAAAATTCTTAAAATTTTAAAATTCTTAAAATTTTAAAATTCTTAAAATTCTTAAAATTTTAAAATTTTAAAATTTTAAAATTTTAAAATTTTAAAATTTTAAAATTTTAAAATTCTTAAAATTCTTAAAATTCTTAAAATTCTTAAAATTCTTAAAATTCTTCAAATTCTTCAAATTCTTCAAATTCTTAAAATTCTTAAAATTCTTAAAATTCTTAAAATTCTTAAAATTCTTAAAATTCTTTAAAGTTTTAAAATTCTTAAAATTCTTAAAATTCTTAAATTTTTTAAAATTCTTAAAGTTCTTAAAATTCTTAAAATTCTTACAATTCTTAATATTCTTAGCATTCTTAAAATTCTTAAAATTCTTAATATTCTTAACATTCTTAAAATTCTTAACATTCCTAAAAAAAATCTTAACATTCTTTATATTCTTAATATTCTAAAAATTCATAACATTCTTAAGAAATATTCTTAACTGTCTTAAAATTCTTAATTTTTTTAAATATCTGAACATTCTTAACATTCTTAAAATTCTTTAAAAAAATGAATTCTGAAAATTCTACACTTCTTGAATCCTAAGATTTTTAGGTTTCAAATTTCTTTAGATTTAGAATTTTAAAACTGTTGATTAAAAAATTCTACAACTCAACAAATCTTAAATTAAAAATATAAGAAATTCCAAAATCATAAAATTTTTATATTCTATTATTTTATGATTATATAATTCAAATTAAGTTAAAAAACCAAAAAAATCCATTCTTAATCTTAAAAAAATCTAAAAAAAGTTAAAGTTCTAAATTAATGAACTTCTAAAATTATGAAATACCCAAAATTTTACAACTCTCCCATGATTTTCATGAGTCTAAAATTCAGACATTCCGAAAACCTACGAGAATTCTTGACTTTATAGAAAAAAAAACAGTAAAAAATCAAATTTCAAAAACCGATCTTAATGCCAAAATCATTAAATGGCAATGCTAATTAAATCGTCGATCCAAGTAAATAAAACTAAGACCGTTTTCAAGCCCTGAGCACCCCTTCTAATTTACGACAAAAGCTCAACTGAGTTCACTTCCACGCCGTTCCTAGCGCAAATACAAAAACAACAACAAAAACACGTCACGATGACAGTTCGCGACTAGCTGTCATCGAACAGTGACGTGCATTTTGGGCAAGATTCGTCAACATTGGAAGAAAAAAAAACTAGAACGCACGGAACAAAAGGATTTTTAGTCGATTCTCTCCTCAAACCACGGTTGACCATACGATTGGCCGGACCGGACTGCAATGACCACGGACCAGCTGTAAGAACCCCGCAACAACAATGGTGTACGTCGCAAGGGGTAAGTGTTTAGCTTGCGTGAGATTTCTAGAAGAATCAACTGACCTCGATTTTAATTGTCCAACAGACGGAACCGTCCATCAGTCCCAACCGTGGGGCGTCCAGCGCCTCCTGGGACTGATTACCGGATTCTTCAACTTCTTTGTGATGTTGTAAGTATTTTGGAGATTTTAGCTGGGAACCGAGCCCGGAATTGACGCTTTCTCTCTCCACGCAGCTTCAAAACGCTGTTCGGCGATCTGAAGCCGAGCGGTTCCGGGGACGCCGCGTCCAGCGGTAGCTCCCGCCGAGGTGGCGGCGGCGGCGGTGGTCCACCCGGACCACCGGGAGGCCCGCGCCAAAGGCCAATCGGCCGGATGATGACCCTGCGGGATTGCACGATCCCCGGGGGCGGATGAGCGCGGTAAAGCGTTCGGTAGGAGGTCCTGCCGAGCGCCGCTCTAATCCGCGTGGAATCGACTCCCGGGGCTGTCTAAAAGCGTTTTTTGTCTTTTGTATGACGAGCAAGCTCTAAACCTACGCTAACCCACAGGCGGGTTTGCTCCGAAGAGGACACTCCGGGAGCGGTTCAAATTAGGGGGAGGGGATTGTCCAGCGGTGAATGTTTGAGGAAAATAATCGTTGGTGGACAATTTTCGCCCGCAAAACTTCTTCGTAATTCTCAACATTAATTGGTGTAATGTATAGTTTTTACTTCTCTTGTAATCATAACTAAATCCATAGTAAATCTTTCCCTAAAACTCGAATTGATTTTTTTTTTTTCAATAGAAGATTGAGAAAATTTCCAAAGCTACCCTGACACTATTTTCGATATGGATCATAGGAACCTTGACAGTTGACAGATTGACAGAATGTACTTACCAGTTTGACCGCATCCAAGCAGCTACTTACCTTTTGGAACACTCAAATTCACAGCAGTTTTTCTTGGGGGTTCCTCGACTCTGACGTCCGTAGTTGGGAAGTCAAAAAACCAAACGCATTTTTTCGACTAATCTTTTTATTTAGAACCCGTTACACTTTAACCACCGCCTTGCCAGTGTTACCTCCCTTCAGCATGTCCATGAACGCTTGCGGCATGCTCTTGAATCCCTCGCTGACCGTTTCCTGCCACTGTAGCTTCCCCTCCCGAATCCATCCCAAATTGGCCATGATTCCCTCCGTCCATCGGTTAACCCACCTCGATACGATGAATCCTTCCATCCTCAACTGCTTAAAAACAAAGTCCGTCTGCGGATCCTGCACCTGTATCGGTACGCCGTTGTAATTCGATATGGTCCCACAAACCGCAATCCGTCCAAAAGTGTTCATCAGTCGCATAACCGCTTCCGTGATGACCCCGCCTACGTTGTCAAAGTAGCAATCAACGCCCTTCGGAGCCGCTCGCTGCAGTTCTTCCTTCACGTTCGCCGTCTTGTAGTTGATGACCTCGTCAAAGCCCAACTCTTTGAGCCACTTGCACTTGTCATCCGAGCCGGCAATCCCGACCACGCGACACCCCTTGATCTTGGCGATCTGCCCCACGATACTTCCAACCGCTCCGGCCGCCCCACTAACCACAACCGTCTCCCCCTCCTTCGGAGCGCACAGCTCCAACAGGCCAAAGTACGCCGTATTCCCAGGCATCCCGAGCACTCCGAGCGCCAAACTCGCCGGCAGTGACCCAAAGTCCGGCAGAACGTACGGCTTGCCGCTGGTGTCCTTGCTCGGGTCGCAAACCGTGTGCGTTCGCCAGCCAAACTGTCCAAAGACGGACGCTCCTACCGGGAACGCGGGATTGCGGCTTTCCAGCACCGTGGCGACCTGTCCACCGATCATCAGCGTTCCCTCCGGGTAGGACCTCATGTAGGGTCGCATGTAGGGGTCCACGCTGAGGAAGGTCGCTTGCGCGAGGAACTGGCCATCCTGCAGGGGTGGGAGTTCCTCCTCGACGAGCCGGAAGTTGGCCGGGGTGGGTTCTCCTTCGAACTTTTTGGCGTACAGCCAGTTGAGCGATGTGACGACCATGGTGGGTTTGTGGAACTGGTGCCCGAGCGTAAATGCGCCAGTTTATAAGACTTGGGTGAATCAAACCAGCATGACCTTGCGGAAAATCAACCTTC
Source organism: Culex quinquefasciatus (assembly GCF_015732765.1). Lineage (NCBI taxonomy): Eukaryota > Metazoa > Arthropoda > Insecta > Diptera > Culicidae > Culex > Culex quinquefasciatus. Next base: position 126,005,722 of record NC_051861.1, read on the forward strand.
GGAGATAAGATAAGTCGTGAGGTATCGATTGCCGCAACTGTTCAAACACTTCATCATTTGTGTCCTAAAACATTCATTGCAAATTTGCAGACTTGTGACAGAATTTAAACTGTAATGGCGCTTGCGCCACTTATGCGATCTTCCACATTGTCAGCTTATCTCTCTTCTCTCCCACCTCTACCGGTGACTTCAGCAATGTTTACTACTAGAGTTGTGTAGTAGAATATCGCGTCCCACTCAGCACGGCGAACTTCGTTCGTCATCACCAAATGATAACGTAATTTCTGTCACTTTTCTGCTAAATCACATCCTCTGGAGGCATTACTTAACACACTGTTCGAGATGAGTTTGCTAAGTAAGTTGGATTAAACTGCACCCGCCAATCGTTACGACTTGATCAACCCCCCGCAGGAAACATCCACCGCTTCTACGGATCATCCTCTTCCGCTGTAACCGCCCAAAGCTGGATCTACGCCAAGGTCTTCAAGGGCGAGCCGACGCAGCAAAACTTCCGACTCGAGCGGGAAGATCTTCCCGCGCTCGAGGATGGCGACTTCCTGGCCCGGGCCGACTACATCAGCGTCGATCCGTACATGCGCCCGTACATGATGGCCTACCCGGAGGGAACTCCGATGATCGGCGGCCAGGTCGGAACCGTGCTGGACAGCCGGAATGCGGCCTTCCCGGTGGGCTCCACCATCTTTGGCCAGTTTGGCTGGCGAACGCACACCGTATGCAATCCGGCCAAGCTGAAGACGGATCTTCCGTACGTTCTGCCGGACTTTGGGTCACTGCCGACTAGTTTGGGCCTTGGAGTGCTCGGAATGCCCGGGAATACGGCGTACTTTGGACTGTCGGAGCTGTGCGCTCCGAAGGAGGGAGAGACGGTTGTGGTGAGTGGGGCGGCCGGAGCCGTCGGAAGTCACGTTGGTCAGATCGGCAAGATCAAGGGGTGTCGCGTGGTCGGAATTGCCGGGTCGGACGCGAAATGCGCGTGGCTCAAGGAGTTGGGCTTTGACGAGGTCATCAACTACAAAACGGCCAACGTTTACGGTGAGCTGAAGAAGGCCGCGCCCAAGGGCATCGATTGCTACTTTGACAACGTGGGTGGACCGATCTCGGAAGCCGTCATCAAGCAGATGAACGTGTACGGGCGGATAGCGGTTTGCGGCACGATCTCCAACTACAACACCGCGATCGAGAAGGTAACGGATCCGCTGCGCCAGATGGTGTTCAAGCAGCTGCGCATGGAGGGCTTTCTGGTGTGGCGCTGGAACAACCGCTGGATGGAGGGCATCGAGGCGAACCTGCGGTGGATCCGGGACGGGAAGCTACAGTGGCAGGAAACGGTCACCGAAGGGTTCGAGCAGGTTCCGCAGGCATTTATGGACATGCTGAAGGGGGGTAACACGGGGAAGGCGGTGGTCAAGGTGTAACGGGTTGTTATTTGTTGAAACACTTGTATTATTTTATCGATTTGAGAAATGAGCTTCCCAACTACGGACGTCAAAGTCGAGGTACCTCAACTAACTGATTTGAAAAAGTGCAAAATTTTCAAGGTAATTAGCTGCAGCAATGCTGTCAAACTGGTAAGTAAATTCAGTCAATCTGTCAACTGTCAAATGCATAAGCAATCGGTTACTAGATTAATAGTAATCCATTGTCCATGTTCTCACCTGTCAAATTTCCCTCAATTACTAGCCTGTTTAGTAGTAATCCATTGATCGTCTCAATTGAAACACTTGAGCAATTCTCTACAAAATCGGCCAATTTCGACCATTTTTTTGTTTGTTTTTTTTTTTGCTTAAACTTTGTGGTTGCTTTTTTTGTCATTCGTTCGCTCCTGTTCATAAACAAAATATTCTAAATCTGTAACAATTTGCAATCGAAAAGTACTTTGCAGTTTTTTTTATTAAGGGCCCCGTTTTCAAGATATAGCCACCGAAAGTGTGATTTCTGCAAAATTTTGTTTTTGAAAAGTTTTTTTTTTCTCATAAAATTATTGTTATTAGGTCCTTTTCGGTGCTGGGACCTGGTTAGGACCGAGTCGGCTTTTGATTGCTGAGATACAGCGGCTTAAAGAAAAAAGAAACAGGAAATCAAGACTAACATTTCATTTTGTTCAATGTTTCATGTTTTAACATTGAAAATCGGACCATTAGTTGCTGAGATATCGTCATTAGAAAATGGTTGGCTGTTTGGGTGAGACTTAGAAAACTTCAATTTTCGTGTTTCTTTTTGTTTAAGCCGCTGTATCTCAGCCACCAGAGGTCCAATCTTCAATGTCTCTTAGACAATTTTATAGCAAATTTTCCGAACTTTTCAAAAAAAAAAAATACTTTTAGAAATGGACTGCAAATATTTCGCTAAAATCACAATTTCGGTTGCTATATTTTGAAAACGGGGCCCTCTATCAAAAAAAAATGTTGAGCACTTTTTGATTGCAAATTTAATTTTACATTAAAAAATTATAGCTCAAATAAATTAAATGTATAAAATATAGATTTTTTTTTCAAAAAATACTATTTTTCAAAAAAACATAACTCTGCGGCAGAATTTTAGCTTTAGATTAGCTTTTTTTACATCTTTGCCGAAGACACCAAATTGATCAGCAAAATCATTAAAAAGTTACAGATTTTCGAATATTTACAAACCATTTTTGTAGGGACAGCCGCCAAAATTGCATGGAAACTTGTATGGGCGAACCAATAACACAAAATAGCATCTTTGTCATAGGGAAGGCCTCGACAAAGTTTGAGCTAAATCAAAAAATACAAATAAAATTCATTTCTAGTTTGGTACAGAATTGCTCACCTGCGTTTAAGTACGATTTAAGAAAAAGACTTCCCAACTACGGACGTCAAAGTCGAGGTAACCCCAAGAAGAATATTAACAAAATTTGAAAAAGGTAAGAAGCTGATTCGGTGTCATCAAACTGGTAAGTACATTTTGTCAACTGTCAAAACCACACGCAATCGATTACTAGCCTGTTTGCCAGCAATCCATTCTACGTTGAACAAGGGCTTTCTTTCGCATTTCTACTGGGCTAACGCACGCCGCACGCCGCTTAAATTCACAATACGAAAGATTGTTGGTTTTTATTCAGTTTTTCAATATTTGAAGGGAAAAATCCTACAAGATAAATTCAGCTGTCGTCGCCTACTAGCGAAATGTGTTTTTCAGTTTATATACGTGTTTGTGTTTTTTTTGGGTGAAGTTCAATTTTTAATTTCTTGGCGGAGAAAATATCAATATCGCTGTAACTGGAGATGTTCTCACGCGGTCGAAACAGTCCCTTTATTATCACTACTATCATTTTGTTTATACCGTATAAAGATTGTATCCAATAAGCTGCAAATGGGAGTTGTTGTTGTATATGCGTCTCGTTCGGCGTATTTTGGCGGTTTGGTTTAATATGTATGTTGTAGAAGATACTTGATTGTATTGACCTCGCTAAGTCTCTAAAAGTTGCGGTTGGATTCGGGGTTTTCTGACTAACGCTTTTTTTTCTCGAAAAAAATCAAGGATCGTTTTACACAGTAACTCAAATTGTATAATAAATTGCAATAATGAATACACATGTGTTTACTTTTTTGTTATATATTAATATGCAGTGTAACGATATACTTTAATGCGAATGTACTGTAGCTTGCTTGTAATCCCTTTCATATCATTCGAAAACATTCTTGATTTTTCTGTTTATGTTAAATTCAAATAACACACGCGACCACAATCTGGAAGGCCAGTCGAACATGACTTAAATTTTCTTCACTCTACTAAAAACTAAGCGTAAACAAATCAAGCAAAGAAATATATACACGTGGAAAGAGGTGGGGAAGCGCAAAAATGTACACAATGTAAACGTAAACGTGTGACGAAACCAGGCGCGGCGAGAAATGACTAAGTTTTGGCGTTCGATCACCAAAGTATAAAGATATAAATCGCCCCCAAAAGGATTTCCTCTAGGGATTGCATAGGAGAGGTGGCTCAACACAAACACGCGCTCGTAAAACTAGCTTTGCTTTCAGCACTTAAAACGAGAGATTGATACAAAAGGAAATTTATCTTTAACTAAAGTTGGTTCTTTACACGTAAAATATAAATTTGCTAACGTTAATAAATTTAGCAACACACCCACACATATCTCTATCGATCTGGGTAAAACTGTGTGACTGACAATCTAAGGAAAAAATCGCGTAGCTGTCTTTTGTTTCATAATTCCGTTTTGCGGAACGAAAGTCTGCCTCGTTTCCATCAATACGACACACGTATTTGTTGTTGTAATAAATACTACTCAGTAATACGTAATATAGAAATATATCGTAGGGTCCTTTCCTCCTTCCCAAAAAAAACCCCATCTTATTATTCCTGTTCTATCTGTCAGCAGCAGTGTTGTTGTTGTTGTTGTTGATTGGAATTTGAAATTTGGAAATATTTCACCCACCACACTTACTTCAGTCGCGCCTGCAGGAAGCTGTACAGGATGCCGGCCTGCGTCATCACGTCCGCCGTGCTCGACTCGAGCAGGTCCTTCTGCTTGCTGGCCGTCGGGCCCGGCCGGAGCAGCGTCGGCCCAAACACCATCGCCAGGTTGTGCAGCGACATCTTGTTCTCGATCTCCTGCTGGTGGACCCTGGAATTTGTCGTTGGAAAATGACATTATTGTTTGCAAAAAAAGTTCATTGAAAATTGCAAGTAATTTTAATTTTTTCAAGTTTTTTGAAACATTTCAAGAGTTTGAAATATTTCAATCACATTGAAATATTTCAATCAACTTGAAATATTTCAGAAAATTTGAAATATGTCTTTTGGCATTTTTGACATTTTTGACATTTTTGACCTAATTGACATTATTGACATTATTGCCATTATTGACATTATTGACATTATTGACATTTTTGACATTTTTGCCATTTTTGCATTTTTTGCAATTTTTGCAATTTTTGACATTTTTGACATTTTTGACATTTTTGACATTTTTGACATTTTTGACATTTTTGACATTTTTGACATTTTTGACATTTTTGACATTTTTGACATTTTTGACATTTTTGACATTTTTGACATTTTTGACATTTTTGACATTTTTGACAATTTTGACAATTGGGTACTAAAGCCCTATGTAAATTTTTATGTACAACGGTAAAAAACACTATTAAAAACCATTTCTGATAACTTTTTTTTTCATTTTAACGCAAAAAAAATAAATTTGACTAGACAACATTTTTTCGATGGATCAACTATGATCCCCTTGGAACGAGCTGTCAAGCAGGAGCTTTTCTGTCAAGAAGGACCGCTAGGTTAATTTTTAAAAATTGATTTAAAAATCCATTTTAAACTTATTGTGGTCGTACAAAGTGTCATTGTATTCAGAAAAATAAGCTTTATCGCTGTAAACAATACTATCAGCAACATAAGCTTCATTTTAGGACCCAATTTTGTCAATTTTGTCAATTTTGACAATTTTGTCAATTTTGACAATTTTAACAATTTTGTCAATTTTGTCAATTTTGTCAATTTTGTCAATTTTGTCAATTTTGTCAATTTTGACAATTTTGACAATTTTATCATATTTGTCATTTTGACTTTTTTGACAATTTTGTCATTTTTGTCATTTTGACTTTTTTGACAATTTTGAAAATTCTGAAAATTTTGAAAATTTTGAAAATTATGAAATTTCGAAAATTTTGAAAATTTTGAAAATTCTGAAAATTTTGACAATTTTGACAATTTTGACAATTTTGAAAATTTTGACAATTTTGACAATTTGGACAATTTTGACAATTTTGAAAATTTTTAAAATTTTGAAAATTTTGAAAATTTTGAAAATTTTGAAAATTTTGAAAATTTTGAAAATTTTGAAAATTTTGACAATTTTGAAAATTTTGACAATTTTATCATTTTTGTCATTTTGACTTTTTTGACAATTTTGTCATTTTTGTCATTTTGAATTTTTTGACAATTTTGAAAAAAATTAAAAATTTTGAAAATTATGAAATTTCGAAAATTTTGAAAATTTTGAAAATTTTGACAATTTTGACAATTTTGACAATTTTGACAATTTTGACAATTTTGACAATTTTGTCATTTTTGTCATTTTTGTCATTTTGACAATTTTGACAATTTTGACAACTTTGACAATTTCGATAATTTTAACAATTTTGACAATTTTGACAATTTTGACAGTTTTGACAATTTTGACAATTTTGACAATTTTGACAATATTGACAATTTTGACAATTTTGACAATTTTGACAATTTTGACAATTTAGACAATTTTGACAACTTTGACAATTTTGACAATTTTGTCATTTCAAACGAATCAATGTTTCTCGGGTCAAACGTTCGTCTTGAAATCATTTAGTCAAAGACTAACGAAAGCTTAAGCGGCCAGGCCCACCGCGTAAAGTTTACCGCAGAGACGATTCGTTGAGCTGGGCCGAAAAGCTTCAACCGTCAGCGCCCAGAAACACTCACCTCATCAGGTGGTCCAGCAGCAGATGGATGGTGGCCTTGTTGGGCTGCGGCAGCTCCGCGAAGATCTTCTGCAGCGCCTCGATGCGGGACGCCTCGTTCAGGTTCGAGTGCCGGTTGAACGTCTCGAAGAACTTCGGGTAATACTGGTCGGTGAAGAGCGCCTCCGGCAGATCGCGCAGGTACGACTTGAGGATGCCCGTCACCGAGTGGATGTCCACCTCCTTGAGCAGCTGCTCCGCCTCGTACGCGTTCGTCTCGAACGACTTTTTCAGCTTGGCCACGTCCGACGCCGAGCCGGACACCCGGTAGATGCCCACCTCGGCCATTCCGCGACGCTCGACCTCCCGGACGCAGGCGCTCACGATGAATGGAATGTCACGCTTCTCGCGTCTGAAATAAAAGACGGTTGGTTAGACGTAACCTCAATGCTACAGATTGGAAGTGCATACTTGATAACTTGTGCCAACTTGGCCCCGAAGAGCGCTCCCGGCTTGGACGTCGGAACCCGCCTCAGCGTGACCTCACCCGGCACGAACCGAATCACGGTGTTCAGCGAGAGGGTCTCCGATAACCGCAGTACTTTGGTGATGGGCGCCTCCTGGAGCCATTGGCGACTCAGCTGTAAGAAAAACGTTTAGCGATCATCACCTCAGAAATCCCAAACCAACTCACCTTCAGAATCTGCTTCGCCCGCAAAATCGGGCGCTGCACGTCGTCCTGGTACAGCAGTACCCGCAGATTCTGGCTGCCCTCCAGCTCCAGCACGAACGACTCGTTCCAGCAGGGCGACGCGCTGCGGCACACCAGCTTCGTCTTGGCCTTCCGGAAGTAGTGCCCGTACGAGTCGATCTCGACGCAGATGAACAGATCGCACGGCTGCTCGAACCCGGCCAGGCCCTGGATCGTCAGGTGCAGATCGCCCACGAGCAGGCTCTCGTCGCGCGCGTTCCGCATCAGGTAGGAGCCCATCTCGGTCTTGATGAGCGCCTGGCAGGCGGTGATCCACGCCTGCAGGTCGTAGATCTGCACCGGCGTCTGCCCCGGCAGGTTGCACGATTGCTGCGGAAGGGTTGAACAAGGTTAGGTGCGTTTCCCAACTGCGGACGTCGGAAGTGAGGTACCCCCGAGAGCAATTTTGGAAAAGTGCGAAATTTTCAAGGTAAGTGAATGCTGAGGTGAGCTGTCAAACTGGTAAGTACGTTCTGTCAATCTGTCAACTGTCAAATCAGCATGCAATCGATTACTACCCTGTTTGCTAGTAATCCATTGACTCACCTGCAGCGTCAGTATCGACTCGATCCACTGCGTCCGCTCAAAGTCCGAGCTCAGGAAGAACGTCATCGTCTTCGAGGTCGCCTTGTTGCCGATCTTGAACACCAGATTCGGCGAAGCCAGTACCAGCTGCGCTTCCAGGTCGGCCAGCTTTTTGCGGTGCTTGTCCCCGGCGCGGGACCCGCTCGACCGTGCCTTCCGCTCGTCCTTCTCGTCCAGCATGATCTGGTCGCGCACGGTGCACGCCTGCGACTTGAGGTGCACGATGTTGATCGGGCTCGTTTCTTTGGGATCGTTGGCGCTCTCCTCGCAGATCAGGATGTCCCGCAGCGGGATGAACCACTTGAGCTCGAACTCGAACCCGTTGCGGTCGCGGCCGGCCGCCTTGTACTTGGCGCACGCGATCACGTCGTTGAACAGGAACAGGTGGCGCAGCTTCCGGTGGCCGTCGGCCAGCTCGACAATAAAGGAGTTTTTGACCAGCCGGCGGAGCGCCTTGTCGTCACTCTGGAAGTCAGTGGATTGAGTTTAGGAGTTCTGACAAGTGATTTACTAAGACTTACCGGAAACATGGATTTGGTCTGCACTACGTTGAACTCCGACAGGAAGTTCCGGATTGTTTTGGTGGCCTGCCGCAGCGGGTGGTAGTCCGGGTGCTGTTCCGGTGTTTGGTTGAGCAAATCTTCCAGCACGAGGGCGTTCTTCTGGACGCGGGCCACCGGCTTGTGCAGCAGTTCCTCCAGCGACAGCGACTGTTCGTTCTGGTTCTTAAACACTATGTTGGAGACGATCTCCTTGAACTGTTGGCTCTGGGTGCTGCACTTCTTGACGGTGTCGATCGCTCGCCCGTAGTTGTGCAGGAACGCTCCGTACAGGTGGATGTGCGCGGCCAGCCGGCGGAACACCTCGCCGACGCACAGATCGTCCCCCTCCGGAAGTGGACCCAGCTTCACCTTCAGCTCGCCCAAAAACTCCGAGTGAACCTCGTGCAGCTCCTCGATCTTAAAAAATATCGTCTGAAACTCCTCTTCAGATATCACAGGTTGCGACGTGGTCAGGGTGGCCCGGATCGCCTTCATGTATTGCTTCATCTTGTTCAGACACTCGACGTACAATGTCTCGCTGGTGATAATACTGGTCACAATGTGCCGGATGATTGTGTTGCGGTTGGCATTCTACGGACAAGATAGGATTAGAATTTATTTTGAAAGAGATAAGAAGGTAATTAAAACTCACGGAAATCTTTCGGAAGATACCGTGTCCGGCCTGGCCGGAATCGGTCTCGTTGGAGATTGCACGCAGTAGCACCGGTGGGCCTCCGTCCGCTTCGCCGTCACTGTCGATTGAGCTGCTCCGGTTCTCGTGATTTTGGCTGCTGCGAAACAAAGATTAACTCCCGGTTAGGCTTCCCTGTAACCTCCAACTTCATAACCTCAACTCACTGTATGAAATAGTCAATGTTGACGTAGTTGGAACTTCGTCCCGGAGATTCTGGCTCCAGCTGGACGCTGGTCTGGCTGCTGTTGTGACTGCGCGGATGGGACGCCGGCAGCGGAAGCGTGCTTCCGGCCGTCGAAATGTCGTCCCGACTCGACGTGGACCCGGTACCGCCCGCCTGGATGTACACGTAGTCCCCTTCCCCGTTCTCCAGCGGAACCGTGTCGTAGTAGTGCTCCTGCTCGGCCACCTGCGCCCCGCTGCTGCTTCCACCCGTTCCCTCGCGCATACTGTCCGAACTGATCGATGAGATCGACTCGTAGCTCTTTATCTGCAAAGAGTGACCTATTAGAGTTCTGAAGTCTTGAAACCTTGCATCACTTACCCTTTCCGAAATGGCTCTCATTCCGCCTCCTCCACCAGTCGACGCCAGCGATTCCCTGGATCCAACCGACTGCAGACTGCTCTCCTTCTTCCCCAAACTCCCCGTCGGACTGTCACTACTGCCAGCCGTATGCGCCAACTTGCCCAAGCTTCCCGTCGGCGAAGCGCCCACGTTCTTACCGAGCGATCCCGTCGGACTGTCCGTACTGGACTTGGACTTTAAGCTGTCCGACTTGGGCAGCCGAGGCCGCCCCGCAAACTCCTCGGCCAGCTCGGAAGCAGTCCGCGAGCTGCGCAGCTTCACGTCCAACGAGTCCGACGACTTTTGCCGGTAGATCTCCGACGGCTTGAGGTTTCGCTCCAGCGAGCTGTCCGGCGTCCCGTCCGAGGACTGCTGCTGCTGGTCCCGGCGCAGGTTCTGCATGGCCGCGGCCGGAATGACCGGAGGTTCGACCGGGGCCGCTCGGCGCGGGTACTTGGGTGGTGGTCTGCAAGTAGAGAGAAAAGGAATTCGTTACTTTTTTTCGTTTCGTGAAAGACTCGCCCTACGGCTCGTTGGCTTTTACGAGCGCTCGCGTGTCTCGGTTTAATTTATGGCCAAATTAACATAAATCGACGCTGACCCATATTTCCACTGACCAACTGACTTGGCGATGCATAGCCGAGACGGTTTCGCATTTTTGCACTTCCCAACCACGGACGTCGGAATCGAGGTACCCCCTGAAACAACTTCGGAAAAGTGCGAAATTGTTCAAGGTAAGTGAATGCTGAGCTGGCTGTCAAACTGGTAAGTACGTTCTGTCAAACTGTCAATCTGTCAACTTAGTATTCAATCGATTACTAGTCTGTTTGGTAGTAATCCATTGAAAAACTCCTCAATCAAGGTTGTTTTATGGCGACTGCCGCAAAACAACCCTGCTTGGCAGACGCCCGTCAAAGAAGGGCAATAACGACCGATTTGGCGGTAAAGCGACCACAAGGGTCGTAAAACCACCCGAACCAAAACAAAACAGCGCAACTTTAAAGAAAGTGAGTGCGTTTTTCGGCGCATAATGGGTGAAAACGAAAACCAAATTACGAGCCCCGAGTGCGCACGCCGCACAACTAGGTCAATCGGCGATGTTTGTGGAGAATATGGGGGGGGGGGGAACGCCGTCGTAATTATGCATGCATATATGGCGAACCAGAGTCGAAGCGGGATGTGGCAGCAGCTCGAAAAAGTAAAACTTTATAGGAGCCGTGCAATGTGGGAGCTTAAGTACCGTGCACCGAGAGTTGCCGGCGTTCGTGTGGGTTAATTGATAGTAAAAGTGGATAATTACGGACTTATTTTTGGAGCGTGGCCTTGGCGTTGAGGAGCGGAGCTTTAATGTTGAGCGCGCGCGCGCTTAGACGCGTAATTCTCAAAGCTGTGGGGGAGTTACGTGGCCAGCACACCTACGCGGCGCTTGAGGCGCCTGACATTCGTAACTCAATCATCCGTCGTCACTTCATCTTATTAAAATGATGCTTCCCGAGAGGACGCACCGAACAAAGGGACGCGTTGACGCGTGCTTTATCTTTGTCGTGACACGGGGTGGCCCCCCAACCACTTGGAGCGTCATTGGCCAAATTTGAGTGTGGCGTCTAGGGATTTGTGAGGGCATGGAGGGAGATGTACTTTGAAAACATTGCAAAAATCCTGCATTTCGAATAAAAAGTTGATACAAGCTATTTATTTTGATTTTGAGCTTCCCAACTACGGACGTCGGAATCGAGGTACCTCCGTGAATAAGTTGAAAAAGTGCGAAATTTTCAAGGTAAGTGAGTGCTGAGCAGCTGTCAAACTGGTAAGTACGTTCTGTCAATCTGTCAACTGTCAAACTAACATTCAATCGATTACTAGTCTGTTTACTAGTAATCCATTGTATTGTTTAAAAACTGAGAGTAAAGATTTCACAGTAAATCTTTACCTCCGTGCCAAATTTCCTTCGATTTGACTGAATTATGCATGAAATTACGTTCCTTTCTTCATCGAGACTGCCAGGAGATGCTGCAAATCATTCGGTATCAAACACCGAATATGCGCACAGCTCAGGTTTCAGTTTCGAGAGACTCGCCTCTTAGTTGGCAGAGAAGGGGAAGAGTAATGACATCGCCCGTCTAGCCGGTAGGAATGACCTTCACCTTCACCACGACGCAAAATGGCGCTGGCTCTGTTTATCAAAAGGTACTACACCTCCCGCCCACTAATGGGCTTCCATTCAGAGGAGCGAACAGGATGATAATGCTCATCAAACAAGCTTTTTTCCTTCTTCTATGAAGCTTCTGGAGTGTGTGGTGCTTCACCAGTTTCAGAACACTGTAACTTGAAAGGATGGTTTGGTTGGAGTATTTAATGCCCCCCACCCCCCCTTTCTCGCGTCACGTGCTTTTTGCGAATCTTTTATTCATGTCTCTAAGACTGCGGGCCCGCCGTTCCGGTCCAGGAGAGTCCGGGGAATCGGCCATAAATATTAAATGCCCCAGGCAGATGCGTTTTTATCGTGCTGCAGAACGGGATATTGGTGGTACAACACGCTCGCAGCGCTAGTGGGCGTGTACTGTTAATCGTAATTACATGCTAGTGGGTTGGATAATCCGATGATTTTGAGATTGCAATCGTCTTTTGTATGAGTAGGATTTGTCCAGATTTATCAAAACAAAACGTTGGAAGTTAGAAACGGACAAGCTATTTGGAAAAAATATCCGTTTACGACTAACTGACTGGTTTGGAGACACGTTGTACTTCCCAACTGCGGACGTCAAAGTTGAGGTACCTCCGAGAATAATCTGGGCAAAGTGCAAAATTCAAAAGGTAAGTGTTTGTTATGAAGCTGTCAAACTGGTAAGTATTCTCTGTCAATCTGTCAACTGTCAATTTGTCAAATATTTCAATCGATTACTAGTTTAGTAGTAATCCATTGAACTGCTTAAAGGGCAGCAAATCCATGTTCGAAAAAGAGGAACCAACAACAAACCCACGATCCGTTACGTAACGTTTCGCGTTTCTTTCGCTGGTAACAACAAAAAAAATGCCGGCGAAAACAAAAGAACCGCGCGCGCGAACTGCAATTATCATCTTGCCAATGATTGCGTCGCCACCTTTAAGCCGCTTAGAGACGCAAAAAAAGGCCACGCGAACCGTTTCATTAGCCTCAGACGCGGTTGAGTGAACGCCGCCGATCTTCGTCGTCGTCGTGGCCTACTGCTCTCCTGAACGACGAGCTGTGAACCAGTTATGGTGGTTCTCCAAACCGGATTGCGCTCGCGCCCTCCTGACAATCCTGTTTTGCACCTTTGCTTCATTAAGAGGACACTGCAACGCCTTAAGGGGTATCTGTCAGATGAAAAATTGACGTTTCGCGGTTTGACGTTTAAGACTTTTCGCCATAATGGCGGTCGCTGGATAGGGTTAAATCATAAACGGCTAATTTTCAACTAAACTTGAGCAAAATCTCGCAAAAAAAAACATATGGGATAGAAAAGTTGCGAGATGAAAAATCAATTTGCTGATAATGGCAAAAATTGGAGCGCTCAACGAACCGTACTGATTGGCTGGCAAATTTCACCATTTTGGATGGCGGCGTCCCAGCCAGATGTGGCCGATGTGTCCGAGGAAGAAAGATGTATGCGATGTGATAACAGATCCTTTTCCGGGTGTGATGATGGGGCAGGAAAAAAGTTTTCCACTCTCTCCACAGAGATATGACGGCGGCCACCACTTTAGACTTCCCCTTGTCCCGTGTCCTCGACTTGGCGGTTTAATATGCCTGTCACACGCGGCATGACAAATATCGTCTGGCTTTTATCGATTTTCATCACTGGTTGAATCCGAGTGGTGGAGACTTGAAGATTTTGAATTATGTTGAAGAAATTTTCACTTTGGACTTCCCAACTCCGGACGTCGGAATCGAGGTACCTCCGAGAGCGACTTTGGAAAAGTGCGAAATTTTCAAGGTAAGTGAATGCTGAGGTGAGCTGTCAAACTGGTAAGTACGTTCTGTCAAACTGTCAACCTGTCAACTAATACTTCAATCGATTACTAGTTTCATAGTAATCCATTGAATAGTTATAGCGTTACAAATCTCTAGTTTTCTCCAACTGGTAGACAAATCTTTCTAATCGAAATCAATTGTTTTCAATCTTTTTAACGACAGAATCATTTCCATCAAGCAATTGAGACAAACTGCGTGTCGATTCGACTATCGAAATGCGGCAGAGAAATGCACCACGCGCGCTCTCGCGTGGAAGAATCCCAAGAATTAGGGCAAATGAACTGATTGTGTTGAACAACCATTTCGTTAGTCAAATATTGATTTTCCCGTCCCTTCTTCATTCTGGATGCGCTTGGATAGTGTTTGCGTACATGAAAATATATATGGGTCTGCTCGGTTCTACACAGCAAGACTCCCCTTCTCTTACTCATTCTGGAGCAGCAATTGGGTTTGAGTTGAGCATCGGGTGAGTGATTGATTGCAATGTTTGTCAAATACGCCTGGACTCCGGGGGTGACTTGAAAAGATCTTGCGTCAATTCATTGTTATCCGAGCATTCGTTGGTGAAGGTTGTCTGAATCAACATGACTCGTCGCGTCCCGGCGCAAAACGCCGGCAATATTGCCCTACCTGCGGCTCAAGCAGGCAAAAAAGTGGGAATTTCCAAAAGGAAGGTTGAGGCCTCAACTGATGGCCAAAAACCGGGGATTTCCAAAAGGAAGGTGCTTTTGGAAGTGACATCGAACAGCAAAAAGACGAAAAAGAGCGACGGTACTGTACCGATGGATGAGGAGGAGGAGAACTCTTCGTCGCACGAGGAGCAGCTATTGAAGAACAACAAGTTTGCTGGACTGCCTGACGAGGACCAGGTAGCGGAAGCAAAGGAGAATGAAGTGAAACAGCGAAAGGAGAAACTGCCTCCTTTATGTGAGGCAATCAGCAGCAACGATCGACTTTCGTGCGGGGCTTGTTGAACTCATCAAGTCTGGGAAAGTCCAAGGCAACATTCGTCTGTGTCAGGACGGATTTAAGGTGCTGGTGCAATCCAGGCAGCACTATCAACTGGTCAAGGATTACTTGACCGAAAACGAGGCGGAGTACTTTACCCATGATGTCGTCATGGATAAGCCGTACAAAATCGTCGTCAGAGGTCTGTACGACATGCCAGTGGAGGAATTAGCTGCCGAGCTAAAAGTTTTGAAACTGGATGTGTTGGCCGTGCACAAAATGAGCCGACGCAACAAAGACATCAAGTACCGTGACCAGCTCTACCTGCTGCATTTGGCTAAGGGATCGACGACGCTTCCTGAGCTGAAGGCAATCCGAGCGGTTTTCAACATTATCGTGTCGTGGGAGCGATACCGACCAGTGCATCGTGACGTCACACAATGCTTCAACTGCCTGGGCTTCGGGCACGGAGGTAAGAACTGCCACCTGAAGCGTCGTTGCGCCAAATGTGGTACTGATGCGCACATCACATCCCAGTGCATCCAAGATTCGCTGGTGAAGTGCCTCAACTGCAACGGTGAGCACTCGTCAACCGACCGAAAGTGCCCCAAGAGAGCTGAGTTCGTGAAAATTCGGCAGCAAGCATCGACGAAGAATCAGCCTCAGCGTCGTAGAACTCCTCCAGCCCTGGTGGAGCAAAATTTCCCACCTCTTCAACCGCGACGCCAGGTCCCGAACTTGGCACCGTTGCCGTTGGATCCCAGGAAGAGAGCTGAGATGAATCATCCACGGCCGGGTTCCAGCCAGGAGCCGAGACCGCCACCACCGGGCTTCAGCCAGGAGCCAAGACCAACCCAAGAACCAGCAGTTGAGGAAAATGGTAATGATCTTTACACCTCAACCGAACTCCTCAATATTTTCAAACAGATGTCCGCTGCACTGCGTGGATGCAAAACCAAGACCCAGCAGATTGAAGTGCTGACCTCGTTCGTCATCCAGTATGGATCGTAGGTCCCTCAAGCTGCTGAATTGGAACGCTTGCTCCATTAGGAGGAAGAATTTAGAGCTGGTGGATTTTCTTCGCGAGAAGGAGATCGACGTAGCTGCCATCACGGAAACTCATCTGAAGCCCGGTGAAAAAGTTTATCTGCAAAACTACAAGATCGCGACGCAGCTCGACAGGACCACCTCTGGAGGAGGAGGTGTGCTTGTCGCTGTTCATCGTGATCTCAAGCCACGCCGGCTGCCACACTTTAAGCTGGACATCATCGAGGCCGTTGGGGTGGAAATTCCCACTTCGGTTGGCCCAGTACTCTTCATTGCTGCATACTGCCCACGTCAGGTGAATGCCAGAGATGGTTCAGCAGCAAAACTGAAGAGCGATATCCAGAAGCTGACACGGCGGAGCGCAAAGTACATCATCGCTGGTGACCTCAAC
This sequence comes from Culex quinquefasciatus, assembly GCF_015732765.1. Classification (NCBI taxonomy): domain Eukaryota; kingdom Metazoa; phylum Arthropoda; class Insecta; order Diptera; family Culicidae; genus Culex; species Culex quinquefasciatus. Next base: position 126,021,694 of record NC_051861.1, read on the forward strand.
GCGAAGCATGAAGTTTGGGGCAACAGCAGGAGGAATCGGAACGGAGTGATTCTGCACAACGATCTGCAAACGGTTACTCGTCCAACGAGGGTGGCTCGGTCTGGGAATCACTCAATCATCGACTTCTTCATTACCAATATGGCTGAGAACGTGGCTCATCCTGAGGTGTTTGAAGAGTTGAGTTCTGATCACTATCCGGTGGTTGTGGAGGTTGGAGCTTCCGTTACTCCGCAGCGGCAACCAACCCGGAAAGATTACCACAACGTTGACTGGCAGCAGTTTCAGCAAGTGGTAGACAGCAACATCGACTATGATCAACACCCGGAAACTTCTGCCGATATTGATCGTTCGCTGGAGGTGATCCAGCAGGCTATCAACCAAGCAGAGGCTGCCAACGTTCGGGAGGTTCCTGTTAATTTTAAGGTAACTGATATTGACGTAGATACTAAACACTTGATTAGACTTAGGAATGTTTATAGGAGACAATATCAACGGACTGGGGACTATGACAAAAGATTTCAGTGAACAATTTGAACAAAATCATACAAGACCGACTTGACAATATCAGAAATCAAGAATTTTCAAAACATGTAAGCCAGCTTGGGAATTATTCAAAACCATTTTGGAAACTTTCAAAAGTTCTTAAAAACAAACCAAAGCCTATTCCTCCTCTTATTGTTGAGGATTCTCCTTTGATTACATCCGAGGAAAAGGCAAATGCACTTGGGCTTCATTTTGTTAGTTCTCATAATCTTGGCGCTTCCATGACCAGCCGTAAAGAAACATCAGTTGCCAATAGTATTTCAACAATTAATAACTCTACCTTTGAATTTCCTGCAGATTCCCATGTTTCTGGTGAGGAAGTCAAAGTTGCAGTAAACAAATGAAAAATATGAAAGCTCCTGGCTTTGATAACATTTTAATCTGGTGTTGAAAAAACAGAGTGATCAGTTCTTTCAACATCTAGCCAATATTTTCAATAAATGTTTGCAACTTGGTTACTTCCCTACCAATTGGAAGCTGGGCAAAGTCATACCAATTTTGAAGCCTCAAAAGATCCAACATCGCCAACAAGTTATCGTCCCATTAGTCTTTTGAGTAGTCTGTCCAAACTCTTTGAGAAGGTCATCTATTCAAGGCTTTTGGATTTTACCAACGATAATAATATAATTTTGAATGAGCAGTTTGGCTTCCGAAAGGGACATAATACTGCTCATCAGCTTACGAGAGTAACTAAAATCATCAAGCAGAACAAGCTTGAGTCTAAATCAACTGCTATGGCTTTGTTGGATGTTGAGAAGGCTTTTGACAATGTTTGGCATGATGGTTTGATACATAAACTGTATTTATACGGTTTTCCAATGTATCTTATCAAAATTATCCAGCACTATCTTTCGGAGAGATCGTTCAGGGTTTTTCTGAATGGGATTGCTTCTGGATTATTCAACATTGATGCTGGGGTTCCCCAAGGAAGTATTCTTGGCCCACTTCTGTACAATATTTTTACATCTGATTTGCCTACTCTTCCTGGTAATGGTGTGTTGTCACTTTTTGCTGATGACACTGCCGTTATTTATAAGGGTAAAATAACCAGATATTTAGTTGGCCGTCTTCAGAAGGGTCTTGACGTTCTTTCCGAATACTTTGGCGACTGGAAAATTCGCATTAATGCAGCCAAAACTCAAACCATCATTTTTCCACTTTCCAAATCGGCCAGATTTGCCCCAAAGGATGATGTTTTGATTAAAATGAATGATGTTTCGATACCCTGGTCAAAGGAAGTTGTCTATTTAGGTCTCATACTTGACTCGAAACTTTTGTTTCGGCAGCATGTAGACAAAATATTGAACAAGTGCAGCATTCTCATCAGGTGTTTGTATCCTTTAATTAACAGAAAATCAAAGCTTTCTTTGAAAAATAAGTTAGCAGTTTACAAACAAATAATTTACCCCGTTATTGAGTATGCAGTACCTGTTTGGGAGTGTTGCGCTAGAACTCATAAATTGAAGCTCCAGCGTGTCCAAAACAAGGTACTCAAAATGGTTTTGAATGTTCCTGGCTGGACAAGATCAAGTGAGGTTCATGAATTAGCAGAAGTAAAAACGTTGGATCAGAAGATTCAAGAGAAATGTTTGAAATTCAGGGAAAAATGTGCTATTTCTGAATACCCCTTGATTCAAGGATTGGTTTAGTTTATGGTAAGTTTAAGTTAGTTTTAGGTTAGGTTATGTTTTCTTGACATTTTTTTTTTCCTCATTGTACCTAGTGTTACAAAAATGATAAATCATATACTTTTAAAGTTTTGAAAATAAACAGTGTTTAAATCACGAAAAGCAAACTAAAGCTGAAGAGCCACAGCTGACCACTTATTATGTAAACCAAATGTAATTATTATAAGAAAGATTCAATAAAGTATATTTAATTCAAATTCTTGCGTCAATATTTGCACACCTCAAGCCTTGGTGACATAGTTTGGATTTATTGACGAATATTGATACATTTAAGATTGATAACAATTTTTGATCCCCATTTAATCTTGCTCGGTGGAGACGCTCTAAATTGTTTGACAGTTAGGGCATTTCCACTCTTCTAATTTTTTTACACATTTTGCTCCTCAACAATGGAGATGCTCTTAAAATCGGTAATGTCGATAAATGTAGTACTAGCTGTCAGTTCAAAGTAAACCAGACTCTTATTAGAACTGTTTTCATCAAGCATAAAATTATAACATTCCTTCGATATGTAAACCTAATTGTATAATATATTTCAACCTTGAAGGGTGAATTCCAATTTTCCACAAATTTTCAAATTTATTCCCCCCTTTTCATTTAAACTAAAGTGGTCCCGGGGCCTTTGTGGAGCAGTAATCAGGAACAAATTTGCATCCATTAAAATTCTACACGTTTCAATCAACATTTGGTGGAACCCTTTTGATGGTGTCAGCTGTAAATTTTGTCGTACCAGTCAATGTCCATCTGCTATTTTGGGCACTGTTAAAAAAAATGTTTCAAAACACAGCTTTGTTGATTTTCAGTGTGTCATTTGAAAAAAAAGGTAATTTATCATCAAATGTTTTGTTCAAGCAATTAGATTGCTATTTTTCAAATTATTTAAATTCCTGTCAACGTGATTCCTCTACTCAAAAGCAAATTTAATCAACTCGACTCTCGTCCCCCTTTTTGTTAAACTATTCAAAACTAGGGGGGTAAAGCGAGAGTGATAGTGTCCGCCCGGAACAACCAACCCCTTCGTCAACCAGGACCGAGGACGGCTATTTAATAGAACTGCACTGGGTTAATTTATTCACGCGCCACTCACTTGCCTCACTATACCAGCAGAAATTTCGTGTACCAACCTCAAACACTAAAAACGTACGGACGACAACAGACCGTAAAACAGAAATTCCATTCCGTTTTCCTTTGCCGGCAGGTGTTCGACACACCTTCCTTTTTAATTTGATGGAAGGCCACTCGAATCGTTAAAAAATAAAGTCATACGAATGACCCTCACTAGCAGAGCGTAGTTTCGATCTTCGGACCTCTGGGTTATGGGCCCAGCACGCTTCCACTGCGCCACTCTGCTTCACGGTAGTCTTTGAACTCAAAATCACCACAGTTTCATTTTCTGGTTGCTTATTAGCCTTTGAACAAGTGAGACACCAACTAACTGGAAAAAATCTCGCTGAACTGTTGAATATTACCAGGTAAACGAACTAAACAGTTTGAGCTAAATCAATGAGACTAAAGAAGCAGCAGAGTGGCGCAGTGGAAGCGTGCTGGGCCCATAACCCAGAGGTCCGTAGATCGAAACTACGCTCTGCTAGCGAGATTTTTTATTTAACTTCAATTGAGTCGTTAAATTTAGCTTAATTTTCTTTTATTACACAGTGTAAGTGTAATTTTACTTCGGAAAATGTGTCATTTTACCACTTTTCTGGGTGTTTTTTTGTCTTAATTTTTTTTCAGTCTTAATTGAGGTAAAAATTACACAATTTTTACTATGTATATTGTTCCCAATTATTAAGCTAGTTTTTTAAGCGCAATTACTTTTCGTATTGATTCTAAATCTGTGGTGTTTTAAAAGAATACAAAAACTCGTAGGAATTTGCAAAACTAATATCAATATTAAATATTCAAACATATCGAAGAACTGCAGTTCAAAAGAAAAAAAAACCAGGAAAATAAAAATATAACTTTTGTCTTCTTTTTCATGATTCGCTGATTTTTTTTTAAAAGTTATTTTTATTAGGTCCTTTTCGGTACTGGGACCTGGTTAAGACCGAGTCGGCTTTTGTAATTACATTGTTCTTAATGCTAAGAGGAATTATAGATGATCTTGTGTGTAAATGTTAGTGGGAGGGGAGCCGAAAGATCCACTGTTTAGATTCAAAATATTTAATAAAAAAAAAATATAATCAGAAAAAAAATATCTCATTTAACAAAATCAAGGAACTGATAAAAAAAAGCAAAAATAAAATTGCAATTGCGAAACCACGAAGAAACTATTAAACTGAAAAACTAAAAAAATGTTAATTTGGATTTTTTTTTTTGCAGTTTAAAAATATTTCATGAATAAAAAAAATTGCAGTGCTTTTTTTTCAGTGTCACCAAATAAGACCCCAGTTTTGAGAGTTTCTCAGAAGCAATTGTAATTGATTTTCAATATTAAAAAATCTAACGTTCCTGAAATTTTCTATCAATTCAATAAAATAAATTATTCAAGCCAACATTTAAAAACGTGTTTATATTATTGAAACAAAAGCCTTGATCTTGAGATTTTTAAATTAGTTCAATGTAATTAACAGAAAATTCCACAAAAGTTCATTTTTTTTCATTGAAATTTGATTCAATAGATCCCGAGATATATCATCGTTTGAAAAATAGTGTCTTATTGGAAGACTTAACTTAAAGAGAGAGCAACAAACCAACCAGCAGTCCAACCAACAAAGCCTACAAGTAAAAATGTAGCCATTTTTTCAGCCTTTAGCAAATATTTTTAGCAGGGATACTTTTCCAACAAATAGCATTTTTAAGTAGCAAAAAAGTCAATTTTTAGAAAAAAAAAATCCATAAAATGCTTAAAAACGGTGCACCTCATCAAAAAAAGAAAAAAAAACAAAGCAAATTTTATTGTTTGAACGTATTTTAAAATTAAATTATTACTTGATTCTGCACCGTCCTAAACTCTAAGGCAATAGATTACTAAGTCGCAATTAAAAAAGGAATTCAACTGCACTGCAATTTATTTAAAAAAATAAATTTAAGTATTTTTTTTGTAAAAAATGTCCTATAAACAAAATGTTAAATTTTTGCTTTTTTCTCAAGGAGGTTTAAAAACACTTAAAAAAAAGAAAATGTAGAAATGTAGATTAATGGAGCATTTCCATTCGAGCAGTTTTTGCTTTTTTCTACAATATATTCCTTATGGGAGAACTGTCATTTCTACCACTCGAATCCGGTGCTCCATTACGATTCAAGCGAAATTTCACTTTGTATGATCACAAAGGGTTTGAATAGATTCTCGAAAATGAGCTGCACGTGGCTTTTCTTGACAGGAAGTCTCTTCATTGACAGCTGTTCCCATAGTTGATCCATCAAAAAATGTCATCTTGTCAATAAATAAAAAAAAAACATTATCCGAAATCTAAAGTTTTGTTTCAAGCGCCATAAGCTGTTGGAGCAATCCACTTTCACGACCCCCGGGTCCTTATGTGGGCTTTTTTGCAAGTTTCTGCTCATTTCTAGGCGTCCGAAAGGTTATGTGTGGTGAGTCACCCAAAACCTCTTTTACGCAAATGGACCGACGTTTTACTTCCCCATCCGATAGAAGGCCAGGAGGATAAGGCGGGAATCGAACCCGCGCCCCATAGCAACTTAGGGATCGGCAGCCGAAGCCGCTAACCACCGCGCCACGAGGACCTCGTTTTTGAGCATGAGGGCCAAATATTTTATATTACGCCCTTTTAAAATATTAGTGTTGGTTTAAAAATTTTGAAAATCGATGGGTTGTGGGACTCGTGCATTGCGAGAATCAGATTTTTTTCAAAACAAATATTTTTGTGATTAGTGAGTGTATCCGTTTGTTTTTTTTTATTTTCGAAAAAAAAAACCCACATACAAGCAGTGCACAAGCCACAACAAACGTCCAAGGGGTCATTCTTATGCAAAATTAGCTGAACTTTCCGAAAAAAAAATTCTTTCAAAAGCACACGATTGAGTTTTTGGGGTTAAAAATTCGAAAAACTGGTCAAAAATGGTCAAAATCATAACTTTTTCAAAAAACTTTTTCGTAAAATTCCAATATGTCTATAAATCATTTTTTTCTACAATTTTGTAGAACATTGTTACACTCTAAAATGTAACCCTGCAAAGTTAGAAAAAAAACACGTAATCTTAAATTAAAAAAAATATGTTCGAAATGAAAAAAATACCCTTCTGGGTTATTTCAGATTCGAAAAGTACATTAAATTTCCCATCAAATGACATGTCTCATGATTTTTGACAGTTGGGTAACGGGAAATGGCAGCGATTTTAAAATTATTTTTTAACTTTTTTTGATGAAAAATACGTTTTTTCGGAATTTGGAGTACGTCATCAAATCGAGCGTCTAATTTTACACAAAAGTCCCTTTGACACCAAATTTCTATCTCGTCACGGTTGTGAGCTACAAATCACTGAAAAACGTGTCTTAGTAAAAAAACCAGAAAAATGAAAGGGACGTACCGCCCCACCGTCACGAGATATCGAAAAATGGACCTCGGATTCGTGATCAGGGACCAAAATCACCCCTTAGAGCAAAGTTTCACGAAAATCGAAGTTGGTGAGTTGGTAGAGAATTACCCAATTTGATTTTACATCGAAAAAGGAAGTTAAATAATTTTTGCGACCTATATTTCAATTTTTTTTGAAAAAATCAGTATTGGTTAAAAAATCATAACTCGGTCAAAGATTTTTTGCACAACCTGGAAATTTCTGAAAAGTTGGCATTTGATGTCCTCTAAAACAAAAAAAATAAAAACAGTGTTTTTTTTTTTTGCAAATCAAGTTTTAGTGACAAAAAGTTAAATAAAAAATCTCCAAAAAGTTAATTAAAAAATCTCCAAATTTTTTTTACCGTGTATCATTTTTTTCAGTGTTGTCCATATCCTACAACTTTGCCCAAGACACCAAATCGATAAAAAAAATCCTTCAAAAGATACAGATTTTTGAATTTTCATACATCATTTTTGTATGGACAGCTGCCAAAATGGTTTCTTTGGGCATACCGAAGGCACCAAAAAAGTTTCATTCGGATTAGAAAATACAAAAAAAAAATCGAATGACCGAAATCTGAGAGAACTGCTCCCTATTGTAATGATAAGAATAATGAAATAACAAAATTCTTTTAAAAAAATGATTACATAAATTTCTTAACAAATTTCTTTAAAGTCGTTCATCAGCTGCCACCTTACCCTACCCATTCATTCTCTCTCCCGTGTTGTAAAAATGAACTCTCGCCACAGGGTGTTGTTTCGTTCGAAAGCACAAAATGGCAAACGCACTGTCAAACTCGCGGCCAAGTGATTCATTCGCGTGAACACGGTTTCGCCCGCTGCCTGAGCGTGAGCTGTCAAAGCAAGCAAGCAGACGTAAAAAAATCGCCGCCGCTGCCGGAGTGGCCACTTGGCATTTTAGTTTATTTTTTCGGTGCGGTGCAAAACTCAAAGGTGGTATCTTTCGGGGTGGACAAAATGGCACAGTTTAAGGACCAGCTCAAGTTTGACATCGAGTGGGGCCACGAGCGGCTGGTGCGCGCCCAGCAGACCGTGGAGGTGCGCCCGTACGACGTGGAATCGTGGTCGGTGCTGATCCGGGAGGGCCAAAGCCGGAACATTAACGAGGTGCGGTCGCTGTACGAGTCGCTGGTGAGTGTGTTTCCGACGACGGCACGGTACTGGAAGATTTACATCGAGCAGGAGATGAAGTATCGGAATTATGAGCGGGTGGAGAAGCTGTTCCAGCGGTGCTTGGTGAAGATTTTGAACATTGACCTGTGGAAGCTTTACTTGACGTACGTGAAGGAGACGAAGGCCGGGTTGAGTACGCACAAGGAGAAGCTGGCCCAGGCGTACGACTTTGCGCTGGAGAAGATCGGCATGGATCTGCACTCGTACACGATTTGGCAGGATTACATTTCGTTTTTGAAGAGTGTGGAGGCGATCGGGAGTTACGCGGAGAACCAGAAGATTACGGCGGTGCGGAAGGTGTACCAGCGGGCGGTCATTACGCCGATCATTGGGATTGAGCACTTGTGGAAGGAGTATATCATGTTTGAGCAGAACATTAATCCGATAATTTCGGAGAAGATGAGTCTGGAGCGGTCGAGGGATTACATGAATGCACGGCGGGTTGCGAAGGAGCTGGAGATTGTGACGAAGGGGCTTAATAGGAATTTGCCGGCGGTTCCGCCAACGGCGACGAAGGAGGAGCTGAAGCAGGTCGAACTGTGGAAGAAGTATGTGAACTTTGAGCGATCGAACCCGTTGAGGAGTGAGGACACGGCGTTGGTCACGCGGCGTGTCATGTTTGCCACGGAACAGTGTCTGCTGGTGATGACGCATCATCCGGCTGTGTGGCACCAGGCCGCGCAGTATTTGGACCAGAGCTCGAAGCAGCTGATCGACAAGGGCGACTTGAATGCGGCCAAGGTGTTTGCCGATGAGGCTGCGAACATTCTGGAGCGGGCAATCAACAGCGTCCTCAGCCGGAACGCTCTGCTGTACTTTGCGTACGCAGACTTCGAGGAAGGTCGCCTCAAGTACGACAAGGTGCACCAGATGTACAACAAGTATTTGTCCATATCGGACATTGACCCAACGCTGGCCTACATTCAGTACATGAAGTTTGCGAGGCGCGCCGAAGGAATCATCTCGGCGAGAGCCATCTTCAAGAAGGCTCGCGAGGACATCCGATCAACGTACCACGTCTTTGTGGCCGCTGCCCTGATGGAGTATTACTGCACCAAGGACAAAGACATCGCGTTCCGGATCTTCGAGCTTGGCCTCAAGCGATTCGGCGGCAGTCCCGAGTACGTCATGTGCTACATCGACTATCTGTCCCACCTGAACGAGGACAACAACACCCGGGTCCTGTTCGAGCGCGTCCTCTCGTCCGGTGGCCTCACGCCGCAACTCTCCGTCGAAGTGTGGAACCGCTTTCTCGAGTTCGAATCCAACATCGGTGACCTGTCCAGTATCGTCAAGGTCGAACGACGTCGCTCGGCCGTCCTCGAAAAGCTGAAAGAATTCGAGGGCAAAGAAACGGCCCAACTCGTCGACCGGTACAAATTCCTCAACCTGTACCCGTGCTCCTCGGCCGAGCTCAAATCCATCGGTTACACCGAAACCGACGGCATCCTCAACCCTCTCTCGAACAAACTCCCAGCCGCAACCCCAGCAGACGCCCCCGAACAACCCCACCAGCTCCCACGCCCCGATTTCGCCCAAATGATCCCGTACAAGCCCAAACCCAACGCCTACCCCGGCGAGCACCCACTCGACGGTGGCTGCTTCCCGCAACCCCCGGCCCTGGCCGCCCTCTGCTCGATCCTCCCACCGCCCATCTGCTTCCACGGCCCGTTCGTGTCGATCGATAAGCTCGCCGACGTCTTCAGCCGGATCATGCTGCCGGACATCCCCCTGACGCCGCACTCCGGCGGTGGCGACAACGGCATCAAGCTGTTCGACCTGGCCAAGGCCGTCCACTGGATCGTGGACGATAGCACCTACTCGGGCGAGGGTGGCCTCAAGCGGCGCCGAATGGCCCCCGGCGGAGACGACAGCGACGAGGAGGGTGCCATCGCGGCGGCACCACCCGTCAACGACGTGTACCGGGCGCGACAGCAGAAGAGATTCAACCGATAAGCGCCGATAAGAGAGCGCGTCAATATTTTTCTTTTTCTTTACGTATATTAAGTGATTGTAACCAACAAAAAAAAACCCAATATTTGAAGCACGAATAAAGAGAGCGAAAACTTTAAATTGTTCAATCATTTGCTGTAGAGCGCAAAAGAAAGCCCGTTTTGTTGTTTAACTACTCACTTCTTCTACTGCTCAGCCGCAATTAGCTTAATTAAATTCAATGAAATGCAATCAATACCGGGGCAGCATCACGTGTGAGTGAGTGTGTTTGGCGAAAAAAAGATAATGCTACTGCACTAGGAGTCGTTCGTTTGGTGTTGAATTGCGTGTTGATGATGACTCAAATGGGAGAGGCAAATCTTCAACCGTATCGGCTTACAGAAGCTGATTGAAGGTAACTCATCCTCTTCATACTATTATGCTGGTAGCGAATTTGGCAGGAGCTGAACTATTTTTTCTTCATTTTGATAACTACCGCTCCCGAGAGAGTCCACTGTATTTCTTGAGTTTTTTTTAAAAAAGGTCCTATAAACAAAATTTTCACTTTTTGCTTTTTGGGTGTTTTTGAATACCCAAAAATAATACCGGTTCTAAAAACACCCAAAAAGCAAAAATAGAAAATTTTGTTTTTAGGACCTTTTCATTAAAAAAAAAAACTCTAGATTTGACTATTTCCAGCTTAACAAATAAATGCAGACAAAGAAAATTTCCATGGAAGAAAAGGGTGGAAGTTTCACGTGTCAAGTGCGCAAATTGTGGCACTAACCATACGTCTAACTTCCGTGATTTTAGACTTATTTGTATCTCTGGTCACTACCAATTAAAGAGTCTTCCTCAAAAAAAATTTAAGAATTGACTCTTGGACTGCTAAACCATTTAACAAACATCAATTTAAAAAAAAACCTAAATGAACATTCACAAAATTTAAAAAAAAGTTTTTTGGGAATTCAACTTTGAGTGATAAAAAGAAAAAAAATGGATTTATTTTCTCCATGTAGGGGAACTATACCCTTTTTCAGCCTATTTCTATTATCGGCCTATCAGCACTTTGATCATGAATTACAGCTTTCATAAAGTGTTTTTGACTGTTCCAAAGTAATAAATCAGTGTTTCTCAACCTTTTGCGATCCATTCCCCCCTTGACTGATTTTCAAGAACTTCATTTCCCCCCCCCCCCCCCCCCTCCCCCTTATTTTCAATTTACTGGTATCAATGCACAAACATAATTATTTTTTTAGGTTTGCAAAAAGATTACAGTTTTCATAACAAAAAAAATCTATAGAAGGTATTTGAAAACGTTTTATTTTAATTTAAAAAAAATGAAAAGCCACTATTCTGAGCTTCTTTTCGTTTGAATTACAATAAAAAAATACAATTATAAAATATGTACAAATATTGAATAAAATTAATAATTATCTGCGGCAAAAGACAGATTACTCTAAAAAATGTGAAGAATTCAAACAAACTTAAATAATATTTGAAAAACTTTTTGTCAACTGCCAATTATTTAATAAAACATTCTTGTTAAAAAGTGTACAAAAATCTCACAGAAACCAACAAATCTCTCACAAAAAAATCTGCTTGAGTCCAAAAAATACAAATACCTCAGAAATATTTAAAAAAATAATTTTATTGTTTTAAGAAATGTCAAAATACACAGAAATTGAAACTTTAATAACTATTTTTTTGGGAAAAAAACATGGCATTGAATTTCTATTGAACCCTCATTCCCCCCTAGAATGGCCAAATTCCCCCCCAGGGGGGAATTCCGCACCGGTTGAGAAACACTGTAATAAATAGCTCAAATAAAAGTGAGCAAGCAACTCTCCATTGTTGATACATCTGAAAATGTTGATTTAATAGCGGAAAACGGCAAAAGTGATGAGAATGGGTCGAACGGCTTAGTGTGATTAAAATGGGTTTATTTACCCTACCTATTTTATCCGAAAAGTCCTAATTATAACCAACAACTTTGCCGAAGATACTTAATCGATTGGAAAATCCCTTCTCAAAGTACAGAATTTCATACACATTTCATACCCATTTTATATGACCAGCCCCCAAAATTATATGGAGCTTCATATACTGCCGTTCTACGCATAATTGTCCCATGTCAGTTTTTGACGATTTTGACTTTATGCCATTTTTAAGTTTAGTCTGATGTGTGCTTTAAGAGAAACACATAAAATCTGGTACTTTGTTCGGACACTCATCAAAAACAACACCAGGTCTGTTTGTCCCATCGTTGAACTTCTACGCATAATTGTCCCACCAAGTATTTTCTTACACGGAATCATTAGTTTTACTAAGCATTATGCCTTGTTTATCTGTTGTATAGCAAGAGGATCACAAATAAGGGTGATAAACTGCTAACTGGGGCGATTAGGGACACATAGGGCGAATAGGAACCCACGGGACAATTATGCGTAGAAACACAGAAATCGGTCGAAAAATTTCAATCGCGTTTTTCTCAGTTGCACTTTTTTGAACATGGGACAATTATGCGTAGAACGGCAGTATAGACTTGTAAAATTACTGTTTTGACATAGTCACTTAGGGAATGCATGGACAAAGTTTCATCCAAAATAAAAACTGAAATAAGGAAAGTCATTGTTGGTAGACGTAGAATGTTTGTATACAAAACAACATACATGAATTCAATGGCGCTAATTCAGGGTGGCCACTCAAGTGGGGAAATGGAGAGAGTCGAGAATTCGCCAAAATCCGCGAAAAATCGAATTTGTGATTTTTTCGCATAATTCTGGAGTTTTTTTTTTTAAAGGTCCAATAAACCAAATTTTTAGTTTATGCTTTTTGGGTGTTTTTCAATACCCCTTACTCAAGGCGGTTTCAAAAAACACCCAAAAAGTAAAAACTGAAAATTTGTTTTTTTGAACCTTTTTAAAAAAAACGATACTTAATCCACCTTTAGGTGGTTGGTGCCTTCCTCACATTCATAAAGTCAATACATTCAGTAAAAATAGCAACATTCCCTTAACATGTTTAACAAATCAATTTTATTACTGATTTCTTTTGATAGGGTTCGCATACCTTCAATTTTCTGGCTCATCGGCAAGGTCTGATAAAAAAACCTATCCAACGAAAGTTCACATTGAAGATTCAGACAATATTTTTATCACAATATCTCAGATCCGGCCTCCAGAAAGTATATAAATAACACTTAAGTGCTTATAACTTTTGATAGGGTTGTCAAATCCCTGATGTTTTAGGCTCATTTGAATTATCTAACTAACGATGGGTCGCATGATGGAGCCGGACATAATTTTTACTGAAATATCTGAGATCCGGCCTCCAAAAAGTGTATAAATAACACTTAAGTGCTAATAACTTTTGATAGGGTTGTCAGATCTTCAATGTTTTGGGCTCATTGGAAAGGTCTTTTTAGTACCTTTCTAAAAATGTATAACATGATAGGGTTTCTTGCAAAAACCACCCTTTTTACAATCTTCCGGACATACGCCAAAAACGGTTTTTAAGCATAACTTTTGAAGTACTTAACTAAACTTGCTGATTTTAAATAGAGACCTATGGGACCCCAAGACGGATCGAATGAGATCAATACGGTCAAAATCCGTTCATCCAGTCCGGAGATAATCGAGTGACAATTTTTTTGTCCACCCACCTACACACATCCACACAGACATTTGCTCAGAACATGATTCTGAGTCGATAGGTTTACGTGAAGGTGGGTCTACGAGGTCGAATTAGGAAGTTCATTTTTCGAGTGATTTTATAGCCTTTCCTCAGTAAGGTGAGGAAGGCAAAAACTCCAGAATTGTTCGAAAAATATTTTCTAGCCGTTGAATAATTTTGTAATATCTTTCAACAAATGTTTTTTAAATGTATTGGAAAATTGGAAAACCATTAAATTAACATTAAAAAATGGATAAAAAATGTGGATAAAGCTTGTTTTTCATTGATCGGAAAAACTTTACCTATCAAATCCCATTTTCAAATTCCCGACTTTTTCCCGACTTTTCCAGAAGCTCAAATAATAGACATTTCTTATCTAAATTTCAAACAAAAAACTCACTATAAGAAAAGTAAAGAATATCCAATTATTGGCATTTTTTGTAAACACAGAAAAATGGAAATTTATTATAATGATTCACAGTAGAAACACAAAAAATTAGTCTTTGCAAAATAATCTTCCATGTTATTTTTTAAATTGGCAAACGTATAGTTTTTGATACTTCGATTCAACCGCAAAGAACGATTAAAACATTATAAAAATTGGTGTTATTATTCTTTCAAAGGATTTATATTTTTTTTTTGTAATTTTTGATATTGAATTTATCTAGTGGTCAGTATTCAACTGTTTTTTTTTCGATAAAAATTCAGTTTGATATGATTTAATGTTATCCCACTTATTTCAAGCAACATGTTTGAAGAGACAAATTTTCTAAATAATTTTTCAATAACTCAAAATTTCTTGGATTAATTTATTTGCAATTTCAATATTTTTATAATGTTTTCAAAACTTAAAAAAGTTTTTAAATTTTGGATTTTATTCGATATTTAAGTTTTCCGAAAACGTGAAATCAAGCTTTATCTATAGTAGGTGATTTACCAATAGTCACTAAAAAAGTTCAATTGAAACATCTGGAAAAAATATATTTTATATTACTGAACAAATTTAGTTAAACAATTAAAAATATTATATTATTAAAACAACTAACAAAAAAAAACATTGTCAAACTCAAGTTGGAATCTGTTTTCAAATATACAATCTATGCGACAAAATGAAATATAATCATAACTCTAAGCTGACCATTAGGCTTTTTTTATTAGTTTTTCATTAACAGGGTTGTTACGGAGAAGTCGAAAAAAAATCCGCGCCAAATCCGCGCCGTCCCAAAAACCCAATCCGCGCGAAATCCGCGCCATAATAAGAAAAATAATTTTGCGCGACAAATATACAACAGAGTTTCACAACAATTTAATTTTTATGAAAGTATTTGAGAACAAAAATTAAAATCGTTTTATGATTAAGGGTTCCGTCGGAAGGAACGCAAAAACCACAAACGTTAAAATTATGTTGTATTCAATAAATAGAATTTAAAATCCAGAATAGCTTTATCTTAATCTCAAGACCCAGAATGTTAAAACGCTGAAAATTATATGATCAAATTTATTTTTGCTAGGATGAATTAAACCAGAGAGAAAAGCCATAACAATAAATTTAGCAAAAAAGAAATTCAAATAGGGATTTGAAAATTTAAATTTAAAAAATCAATAAATTGAAAAAAATTTAAGATTTGAAAATTCATAAATCTAAGGATTAGATAAATAACATGCAGTTTGTGCTCGACACGAAATTTGTATTATATTCTTCTAAAAAATTCTCAATCCTAAAATATTACTTAAAAAATGCTCCAAAATTATCAGACTTTCTGTAATCTATGATGGTGACAAAAATGGTAGCATTTGTAGCGGTTCTTTTTATTAAGATCCAGAGTTTGAGAATTTAAGAATTTAAGAATTTAAGAATTTAAGAATTTAAGAATTTAAGAATTTAAGAATTTAAGAATTTAAGAATTTAATAATTTAAGAATTTAAGAATTTAAGAATTTAAGAATTTAAAGAATTTAAGAATTTAAGAATTTAAGAATTTAAGAATTTAAGAATTTAAGAATTTAAGAATTTAAGAATTTAAGAATTTAAGAATTTAAGAATTTAAAAATTTAAGAATTTAAAAATTTAAGAATTTAAGAATTTAAGAATTTAAGAATTTAAGAATTTAAGAATTTAAGAATTTAAGAGTTTAAGAATTTAAGAATTTAAGAATTTAAGAATTTAAGAATTTAAGAATTTAAGAATTTAAGAATTTAAGAATTTAAGAATTTAAGAATTTAAGAATTTAAGAATTTAAGAATTTAAGATTTAAGAATTTAAGAATTTAAGAATTTAAGAATTTAAGAATTTAAAATTTATGAATTTAAGAATTTAAGAATTTAAGAATTTATGAATTTAAGAATTTAAGAATTTAAATTTAAGAATTTAAGAATTTAAGAATTTAAGAATTTAAGAATTTAAGAATTTAAGAATTTAAGAATTTAAGAATTTAAGAATTTAAGAATTTAAGAATTTAAGAATTTAAGAATTTAAGAATTTAAGAATTTAAGAATTTAAGAATTTAAGAATTTAAGAATTTAAGAATTTAAGAATTTAAGAATTTAAGAATTTAAGAATTTAAGAATTTAAGAATTTAAGAATTTAAGAATTTAAGAATTTAAGAATTTAAGAATTTAAGAATTTAAGAATTTAAGAATTTAAGAATTTAAGAATTTAAGAATTTAAGAACTTTATTTGGGAATTTATAAGTTTTTGTTCCATTGATTGTTTTTATTATCAATTTTCAAAATTTGTAAATTTGGAGGATTTATTTTGATTTTTAAATATTTTGAATTCCTGATTTTTTGGATTTTTTTTATTTAGAAATTTAGATTTTTTATTGTTGGCTATTTAAAATTCAGAATTTTTCAATTTTTGGATTTAACAACTATAAAAATTAAAAAAAAAGAATTTTAGAACTTCTGAACTTTTAATTTTGAATGTTAGAGCTTTCATATTTGAATATTTAGATCTTTTTATTTTTTCAAATAAATTAAAAAAAACCTTTCTACGGGTTAAATCCTAACTAAAATCAAAGGCGGAAAGCCAGCTTCTGTTCCGTCCAATATTGCTCATATTTGGGATTTGACCACAATACGTCCACCAGAGCACCCCCAAAAAAAATTTTTTTTTTTTTGTGTAATCCGAATATCTATAGAAAAGCTTGAAATACACTAGTGTTTGGAAATCCGTCCCGTGTCGTTATTTTCTAATGGAAATCATTTCAACATTATGAAATTAAGCATTTTTTTACCATGCGGTTTGTTAATTTTCAAATTTTGACAGCAAATGCGTTCTTCATCTTCTTTGTTGTCTTCATGTTTGCGTCGAACATTTAGGTTTCATAAACATGGCCGTCGTGACAGAGGGCTGAATCAAAATGTATCCAGTATAAAATAAACAATACATATTGTTGATAAAACATAACCTGAAACTCATAAGAGATGGAATATTTAGAACCCGTATCAGATGTTAATAATGAGTTGAGTGTAAGAATAAATTTATTTAAAAAATCTTTAACAAAAATTATCTCTTCTTGTAGATTATTTCGACGCTTCATATTAAAAAATTACAAACAAACATTTCCGGAAAAAATCCATTTTGTTTCAGTAACAACTTCTAAGAAATTGAAGTTTTTGCACTTAAAAAAATTACAGTAATTCCTGATAATAATTTTCTTTATAACTTGAAAGTTAATTATTTTATTTATCAAAATTGTCATCCGCGCGAAATCCGCGCCTGAGCAAATTAAGCCAGCAAATCCGCGCCAAATCCGCGCTATCCGCGCGAAACGCGCCATCCGCGCGATCCGCGCCGTCCGTAACAACCCTGCATTAACTTTACCCTTTTGTTTGATATACAAAAATTAATAGAGATAATTTGATTCATAAAAATATTATGAAAATCTGTGTCAAAATATCTAATATTTACCAAGATTTTGAATGTCTCAAACAGCTTTTCCATACTTAAATATATTGAAATAGGGTAATTCTCCGCCAACTCACACAGCAGTTGCCCCGACCCCTCTTCGATTTGCGTGAAACTTTGTCCTAAGGGGTAACTTTTGTCCCTGATCACGAATCCGAGATCCGTTTTTTGATATCTCGTGACGGAGGGCGGTACGACCCCTTCCATTTTGAACATGCGAAAAAGAGGTGTTTTTCAATAATTTGCAGCCTGAAACGGTGATGAGATAGAAATTTGGTGTCAAAGGGACTTTTATGTAAAATTAGACGCCCGATTTGATGGCGTACTCAGAATTCGAAAAAACGTATTTTCATCGAAAAAACACTAAAAAGTTTTAAAAATTCTCCCATTTTCCGTTACTCGACTGTAAAAATTTTGGAACATGTCATTTTATGGGAAATTTAATGTACTTTTCGAATCTACATTGTCCCAGAAGGGTCATTTTTCATTTAGAACAAAATTTTTCATTTTAAAATTTCGTGTTTTTCTAACTTTGCAGGGTTATTTTTTAGAGTGTAACAATGTTCTACAAAGTTGTAGAGCAGACAATTACAAAAATTTTAATATATATACATAAGGGTTTTGCTTATAAACATCACAAGTTATCACGATTTTACGAAAAAAAGTTTTAAAAAAGTTGGTCGTCATCGATCATGGCCGTTCATGGTCACCCGCGACAGACACGGACGACGAAACAAAGAGAAACGCAAAAAGTAACTTTTTCAAAACTTTTTTTCGTAAAATCGCGATAACTTGTGATGTTTATAAGCAAACCCCTTATGTCTATATATCAAATTTTTGTAATTGTCTGCTCTACAACTTTGTAGAACATTGTTACACTCTAAAAATAACCCTGCAAAGTTAGAAAAACACGAAATTTTAAAATGAAAAATTTTGTTCTAAATGAAAAATGACCCTTCTGGGACAATGTAGATTCGAAAGTACATTAAATTTCCCATAAAATGACATGTTTCAAATTTTTACAGTCGAGTAACGGAAAATGGGAGAATGTGTTTTTTCGATGAAAATACGTTTTTTCGGAATTCTGAGTACGCCATCAAATCGGGCGTCTAATTTTACATAAAAGTCCCTTTGACACCAAATTTCTATCTCATCACCGTTTCAGGCTGCAAATTATTGCACCTCTTTTTTCGCATGTTCAAAAATGGAAGGGGTCGTACCGCCCCTCCGTCACGAGATATCAAAAAACGGACCTCGGATTCGTGATCAGGGACAAAAGTTACCCCTTAGGACAAAGTTTCACGCAAATCGAAGAGGGGTCGGGGCAACTTTTCCCGATTTCGTGTGAGTTGGTAGAGAATTACCCAATAGTGAAAAGAACCATAAATTTAAAGTAAGCTACTAAAGCAGAATTGAGTGAATTCAGTTTGAAAATTATACAAAATATTACATTATTATTCAAGAGTTGAAAAATAATTTTCAAACAAGTATGCTTGAAATTCCCGACTATTCCCGATTTTTCGACAAAAAATCATAAATTCCCAACTTTTTCTCGATTTTTGGCGGATATTGGCGAATTCCCGACATTTCCGATTTCCCGACTTGAGTGGCCACCCTGGACTTTATCTTCACAAAAAAGTCCAAAAAAATAATGTTATTGTCATGTCAACTGTTATAAAATATTTTAAGAGTTTTTCTCTCCAAAAAAACATGAACAGAGAGGTAAAGCATATTTTCTTATTTATCTGGAATTTAAATTCTACAAAAAAAATACATTATTAAAATACTGACAACTCGATTAATCAACTTCGTTTTTTTTTCGATTAATCAACTTCGTTTTTTTTTCGATTAATCAACATTATATTTTAGAAATAAAATAGCAACACCCACAAAATTAAAAAGAAAACGACAAAATCGTATTTTTACCCAAATTTCTAGATATTTAGGTTTTTTTTTTTTAAATTTGAAAAATAAAATTTTATGTATTGTCAAGTTTTTATATATTGTGTACAGGTTGATTTTTAAGTTTTCTATCTAAATCAAAATTGAAAAGTAGTTTTCTAGAAATAAGTTGATTTTTAGTTGGAATTCAACAAATTGATTTGTTACAGATCTTTGCAATGAATTCAAGTTTAATTTGAACGTTTATTTTTCGAAATAATATTTTCAATGCTTGCTCTCTCATTTCGGAAAACTTTTTGTTTACAAAATCCTTGTAGCAAAAAAATTCTAAAAATCTCTCCAAATTACCAGCCTTTCATACTCTTACACAAGACTGCAGCGTGAGGCGCTTATTTTTGCAACAATAACACTGACGTTAAATGCATATTGCACTTTATGCATACGTTTTATGCACCCGATTGGGGGCGTCTAGACTCAAGCCGTAACAACTCTTCAGACATTCTTTCCCCTCTTCTAGAATTACTTTTCAAATGGGCTTATTGCACAATAAATCCTCACAGAAAAAAGTATTTTTTTAATTTAAAGTATTTTTTAAAAAAAATTAACAAAGCCATTCCCTCTCAAAAGTTATGCTAGCCTCACATCTCATATGAACCAACTTCACGTCCAGAAATGCCACATTTCAAACAAAAAAGTGTGTGTGTTTATATTTATTTGTTATGCCTTCTCGCGCTTTCCTTTGATATGTTGTTTTGGCGCTTGCTTGGATTGACGTGCGTTCCGTCGTTCTGTGCCTCCCCGTCAAATGCAGAAGTGAGTTGCATTTGCAGGTTGGTTGGTTAAAAACGTAACTACCAAATTCCTTCCTTCACGAGGCGCTGTCACTCTCGAGTAGAATGAAGCTTTGAATGAAGCTGTCTCAGTGCGTGTTTCACGTCAGAATGTTTGACGATTTTTGTTTTGAGGAACCACAGACAAATAGACAAATAAATCAAATCGACAGTTTCAAACAAATGTCAAAGGTGTGAAAAGGAGCTGTGGTGAATTCAAAACTCGCGTGGTGAGTTTTTTTTTTGGTCGTCAAATTGTTGATGGATGAATTTAGAAATCATGGCTTGGACAAGTTGAAATCAGATAACTTTGATAGGGTAATAAATAAAAAGTTCTGGTTATGACATCATCACCGTGGTTGAAATACGAGCTGCAAAGTACTTCAAATAAACGATTATTGTTAGGGTCAACACACACGCATGAACACACACACTAGGTACTTAGTTAGGGAGAGTGTCTGTTTTTATCTCTGTCACGAACGATACTGAACACTCACACCCTGCGTGCCTTTGTGTTTGGATTTTGGTGCGCGAGGGTGCATGGCGAGTGCACGGTGAAAGTTAGCGAGAAAGGGGTTGCAATGTTGGTTCAATTTTATACTGAACTTTGTAAGAATCACAAATTAGCGTCAAATGACAGACAAAAAAAGTGTGCTTCTGTCAACTGTCAACTGTCAAAAGCGTGGTGAATTCGAAACCGCCGTGGTGAGTTTCATTCAAATTGACCGTTATATTTTTGATTGCAAAATTTTAAATGAGTTCTGAATAGAACTCTCATCACAAATTTCCCTCCGTGCTTCGCACGCAACGCTCCATAAATATTTGGTGCACATTTTTATCGCTCAACCCCTCGTCCCGCAGATACTCAGTTTATAAACTGCAGAAAAAAGCACCTGCAACCGTGGTTCGGTTTTTTGAATAAACGCCGGACATGGGGGTAGGTAATTTGAAGCCTAGCTGGGGTGACGCCGGTTTTTTCGCCCTCCTTCCGGAGGTTGACAAAAACCACAGAGCACGCACCGCAGACTTGTTGTCGCTTCTATTTTTTTTTAATTTTTTTTTTAAGCGAGATTCAGAGAATCCTGAGTCCTGAAACCCGTTGGAGTGGCCGGAAATTCAAGTGTGGCAGGAAGTTGCCACTCTCACCACCTCTTCCCTCGCGTCCGGATGAGATTTGGAATTGGATTTATGAGCGAATCGTAATAATGGCGATCTCGGAGGAGGGGGTAGGGAAATTTACTCGGAAGTTGAGAGCGAAAGTGATTGAGGGGGGGTCGCCTCTGCACTGAATTGGTTGACTTTTTGCCCAGGTGGGAATATAAATTGATTTAAAGGTCTATCAGATGAAATTTATGGCACAGTTGAGTGACTTTTTCGGCAAACAAACAGACGTACAACTTTTTTAAATCCAGCAATCAACTATTTAACGGTGAATTTGAATGAATGGAAACTCACCACGACAATTTTAAATTCACCACAGTTCATTTCCATGGGTTTGACAGCTTTTCCCACTCAGCGCGTTCCGTTTGAATTCCGTTTAGAATTCCGCTTGAGCGAAAAAAGTTCGATTCGAATTCTAAACAGTGTTCGTTTTAGATTCTAAAACGCATTCCGTTTCAAACGCAACAACCGGTTCCGTTTGAATTTTCGCCGCAAATCGGTTTAAGCGGAATTCAAACGGAATCGAAACGGAATGAACGGGTAAGCTTTGACAGCTGCTTCTTCTTCTTGTTTTTTTTCTTTCTGATTTTCTTTTTGTTTTAATTAGATTAAAATTCAACAATGATTCAACTGTTTTTGCCTAGTTAGGCAATTTTTATTAATATTTAAATAACATATCAAGAAAAACACACCCCACCATGAATCCCCATTTTTTAATTACTAAAATTTGTAAGTTTCACAATATATTACACTAATGGTCCAGACAGTACTTCTGAGGAATCGCACCGCTGAAGTCTGTAGGCCGCGTCGACGTTGCTGAACTGCGGACCAAATCTCCGGATACATGCAACGAAGATCGCGGAATCCGTCGAGCAAGGTGACTTCCACTAGAGGTGAAATTTTCCTGCCTTGACCATTATCCGCTCGGATAGCTCTCGTCCACCGTTCTTTCGCTGGTCCACGCCGTCCCGCTTGCCGGAAGCCAATCTGGGCGGAGGCAAACGGCAGCTTTCCCTAGCTGAACTCTGGCAAGCGCTTGAAGTTGGCGAAGATTCTCTGAGCGTCCTCGCACTCGTCCTTCAGCTCCTTCGTTGCGTCCTTCGCCGATGCCAGCTTCTCCAAGTGGTCCTTGATCAGCTGATCCAACCGGAAGCAATTCCCATTCTTGACGTCCTTCACCACCAAATCGGCAAACCGGTTCACGTGCCCCAAAGATTTCAGCACCGCCTCCGGCGTCAAAATCGCTTCTGCTCCTCCAGCACGAAGAACTGCCGCCAGACGTTGGTCATGTTCTCTCATTCGTCTGCACCTTCTCGACCGTCACGCCATCCATCTCCTCGGCCACTGTCGGCGAGGCATCGAAAGCCACTCCGGAACTCTGCTAATAATACCGTTGGAGCTGTTGCTTTCGGCAGTTTGCCTCTCCTTTTCTTCCGGATCTGCCCGCGACGCCGCTTCAGTTCGTCATTTCCCCCGTAACCGCATCGAGGCTATTGTGACGACTGGAAATGTGAATGTGCCCACTGTGCATTCGCCGCTGGACTCGAACTCGGCCCCAATGCCGAGCCTCGACTGTCGTTGACAGCGCAACCTTGTTTACCTGGAGTTGTCATGTGAAGGGAATAAATTATTCTGTTGATTGATTGAAAACTGATCGCGCGCATTTTTATTACTTGACGAAAATCGTCTGTTAAATTGGTAATTTGTGCGGTTTATCTTTACACCCCAAGACCGGGATTCGGCCAACCTCCGGTGGTCTGTGGGGTCGTAAAAGTGGCGACGAGACGGTGACTTTTGGCCGAATTTTCAACCGGCAAAAGTTGAACCCGCGAAGGAGGAGGCAGCACACGGCGAGATGGAAGGTGATCCGGGAAAAGTCGTCGTTGGCGTCGGCGCGGAGCTGAGGGTGGACGGACAGCAAGAAGCACCGTTGGCAACCGGTCAGCAGCAACAGTTCCAGATCGAGTCGCTCCTCCAGAGTTCTCCACAGGCGGCGCAGTACATCGAGTGGTTTGTTCAGCAGCGAGGTTATGTAGCGGAGTTGTTCCGACGTGAGCAAGAGGTGGTTCAACGCCAGCTGGCAGAAATGCACCAGCAGCAGCTGGACTTCATGCAGCAGCAAGGACACCTAGTGCGGGACATCTTGGCGGCGCTGACCGCGGCGGAACAAAACCGGGAGACTCGCGATGGCGATCGAGCGCGCCACGAGGAGAACAACAACAAAGAAATTGAGGTTAGTTTCGGTGTAAGTGGACATTGCGTGGAGCATCTGGCCACGTCATCGACCGAAACAACGCTCAACACCGGTTGTCAGCTGGTGAACCCATCTACATTTGGGCCAGGAACGGCCGCGGATGCCCTCAAGGCGGATTTCAAGAACTCGGTGCCGGCAACGATCGGAACATTGGAGTTCCAGAGCACAAAATCAGCTGCTCCTGTGCTGGCTGGACTGGAGTGGATTCTTGACCTGGGAGGCGATTACGAGAACCTGTCCCAACCACCCGGAGCGATAGTTTCGCTGGGTACGTCGCAGCAGCTGACGCAGTCGACGCTGGCTGGACCGCAGTGCACTTTTGGTTGCCTTGATGACGTCAAGGGCCTGTGCCGGAAAGTGATTCTTCAGACGGGGAGGAACACCAACACTCAAGCGCTGAATGCCGATCTGAAGGCGTTCGGAAGCATCCCAAACGAGCATGTTGTGGGTGGTGCTCCGCCAGCAGAAGCAAGATTCGAGCGCATTCGAACGAAGTTGGAATTCGAGCCTCCGCCATCATCATCGGCTCAAGCGAACGAGCCAACCGATCGAAAGACTTCACGCTGTTGGAAGAATCCACCACTCGAGCTGGTGTGCGTGAAAGGAAGCAGCGAGCCAGGTGCGGTCAGGAATTGTGTCGGCTATGAGACGTTTATTGTCCGGAAACGACCGCGCGCTATCCGCATATTCCGTCGGACTGACTGGGATCCCGGACCGGATGCAGCAGTGTTGCCAGCAATGCTCGTAGTCATCTGGCTGGAACCATGGAGCTTGACGAAACTGAAGTCGTGTGCAGCACCTCCGACGTCGGGAGGCTTTGCTTCAACCGGGAAGTTTGGCGCAATTAACGACGAGCGGTGTCATGGGACATCCTCCGACGCAGCTTTCCGTTGGCCCAGTGTTTACTTCATCCACATCAATGTCACCCCAGCAGTCCACATCGGCAGGAAGTGGACGTGCCCTCGTCGGTACAGGTGCCATGCTGGTCTTCAGGTGAAGATCGACGCAGTGGTCCGACCTGTACGTCCTATATTAAGTGGGGGGATATTGTGACGACTGGAAATGTGAATGTGCCCACTGTGCATTCGCCGCTGGACTCGAACTCGGCCCCAATGCCGAGCCTCGACTGTCGTTGACAGCGCAACCTTGTTTACCTGGAGTTGTCATGTGAAGGGAATAAATTATTCTGTTGATTGATTGAAAACTGATCGCGCGCATTTTTATTACTTGACGAAAATCGTCTGTTAAATTGGTAATTTGTGCGGTTTATCTTTACACCCCAAGACCGGGATTCGGCCAACCTCCGGTGGTCTGTGGGGTCGTAAAAGAGGCTTAACCTGGACGTCTTCTTCACCCGGTGACGGCTTCAAGAGATCCAGTATTTTCCTATGTTTGATATGGAGTAAAATAAAAAAAAATCACATCATCATTGGGGATGGAGAAACAAACAAGTTGGCAAGTCATCTCAAGACCAGAGTCAGTTCCGGCTGCTCCTCCAACGGAAGTTGTTTTGACGTCGAGGACTTGACACCAATCGGAAGAATTTGATCGCAACTCACCACGTGAGACGGCGAAAGAAGACACCCTCCGCAACCAGCAATCCGGAATGTGGTATGTACTGCGACACAGGCAGACACTTCCAATTCGACGCGTCTCCAGTCGTTCTGCATGGCACAGTCGGCCGCGGCACAGTACACAAATGAAACTTTTGTCAGGTCGCTGGATCGCGGCCACTCCGTCGATGATGGCACGCTGATCAAGCCGCGACAGATCATCGCCGAGGGCCACCAACATCGTAATGTCGGTGTACGTGGTGGCGGTTCGCCCATTCCACCTAACCTCGACAGGTTGTTTTGCTGCGGATGGCTGTAGATTCGCTGGAAGTAGCTGTTGGCTTCATCTTCAACCTTTTTGGAAACTGCTCGACTTCCGATCTCGGGGAAACTCGCGTGTTCTGCACCAGCCATGTTCAGCTAGTCTCCGGTTGGTGTTTGCGGCAGACGGCCAATGTTTCCAACGGTTCCAGTCGGCGGAATCGACAGCAACGGGAACGGACTGTTCAAAGGTCCACCGGCAAGTGATTCAACAGAAGGTCTCGGGAAGATCTGACTCCCCAGCGCAGAAGCGATAAAGGGTGCTTTCATGTCTCGATGCTGACGCAGCACTCCCGGTGGCGGTTGTTGCTGCTGAAAGCGACGCGTGCGTCAAGCACATCTACGAAATAATCTTGGCCACATCCTGCGCCGTGTTTTTCCTGCCGCCAACCCTCGGCAGGTGGTTCTTGCAGTCCTCCAGCGAGGCCGTAAACGTGTAGCCGATTTCCATCACCAGACTGCCCCAGGCAGTGTCCATTACGGGCGACCGCAGCGACTGGGAGTTGGCTATGACCGCTTCGACCGAAACTTCCTAGTCCTCCGGGTAGAGTAACGGCACTAGAACCACCGGTACTCGCTCCTGCGAAAAGTCCCGGCACAGCTGCTGCACAAAGCGCGCGTACGTCGAGTCCGAATTCACGAAGCTTGCCGTGCGACAGCACCGATAGAATGTGCTGCAAAAGTTCCGGGGTAACGTAGTTCATTCTTCCCTCCTGGCTGGATTGACTTCGTTCTGCAAAAGGGCAAAAATAATGTTAATAACATTCCTTCACTCGAAAATTCTAACCCCAAAAATTACCAAAATAGAACTACAGCGGATTTAGGATGTCCAGGGTGCTGGAGCTTTGAATTATTGCATAAGTTCGCGCTCCAGGCCCCGGGACCATCCTGCATAGAGTAAATACTGTTGACAATGTGGTCCGGAACGGACATTAAATGCAGCGGATCGAGCACATCCAGCCGGCTCACACCGGAAGCCGCTCTTGTGTCTCTAAAAAAGAAAGAAAACTCCAGATTAATCCAGTCCAACTTCAACTTTACCTGCCGGTCCGGCAAAATGGTCTAAATGTACAAAAACGCGAAAAAGTAGGTACGAACTTGGCGTGCTTTTGCAAGACGATTTCCTCCGCGTGGGCTTCGACGAAATTTTCTAGCGCACACTTTGACCTACTTTGACGCACGTTTGACATTTGCTTCAGCAGGCCACACTCACACAATAAAAGAAAAACCGCTTCGGCAAAACGCGGCGAAATGTCACCGAAGTTCGGCCGTACACCAGCAGGTGTCGCTAATGTACCAAAATGACTCAAACGGAATCTAAACGGAGTCCAACCGGAGATTCCGTTTAGAAAAATTCGAAACAATTTTCGAAGCGGAATTCGAAGCGGAATGAACCCGTCATGCGGAAAACCGTTTGATTGGGTTCCAGACATTTTTATGAGTTGTGGTGAATATATAATTTTCGCGGTGAGTTTCAGTTTGTTCAAATTGATCGTTAAAAAGTCAACCACAAAAAAAAATGAAAAGTGAATGAAAAATTCGTTTCTACAGATTTCTGAGTGAGTCCATAAATCATGGATGCATTTCTCCTCGGCAAACGATATAGTTGTTGTGGCTGCTGCTGCTGTCGACACACGAGACGCCACTTGAACGCGTATGTAAAATGTAATAGAGTGGTGACGTCGTCGTCGTCGTTAATTTAGTTTAGACTCGCTCTTACTTTGAGCCCCTCGAGCTCTGCGAATGGCTCGTTGAGTCGTTAATTAACCGTTGACGTCCGCAAATTTCCTGCACGACACCGTAAACATACTGCTAAATCGGTGTGTGTACCGTCAGTTGGAGTGACTTTTCAACAAACAAACAGAACAACTAATCTTTTCAATTTTATCAATAATAAATTTAACGGTCAAATTGAAAAATCAAAAATTCACCACTCAATTTTAAATTCACCACAGCTAATGTGCATTCGTTTGACGCTTGCGTCACGCACAAACTGTCAAAATTAAAAAGTTCTCGTCAAAAATGCCTACATATTTTCGCTTAAAATTGTTCAAAAGCTCGGTTCGCTGACAGTGACTTGATAGAGAGCGAGCCACTTAAATGCTGCGTGTTTCTGACGTCGTGGTGGCAGTTACCGGTTCGAGCCCCGTCATCGACCTTGATCTTTCAAGTGAAATACACAGGAGAGTGAGACCTGCCGGAACCGGCGGCGGCGTGCAGGGACTGTGCGTGGCAGGTTGGATCGTCAATTCAAGTCGCGAATCTGCACGACGAGGACGATAAAAAAACAAACGACAAAACTATAAATCAAGGTCGAGCGTTCGATTTCACCGAGCTGTAGAAAAAAAGAGTCGACTTTCGCGATGGAGAGTGGTGAATAAACTTGATTTTTGTTGAATCATCAATCAGGTATTGAACGGATTTACTTAAAAAAATAGAAACCTTCTCTTTTAACTCAGAATTGAGCCTTTCTGTGGCAACGTGTAAGCTTTTGTGATGTAAACAAACAGCTGTCACTTTAAAAGATTAGAACGAGCATGATGCAATCTTTGTTTACAATTTAAATCATTTGCATTGCTTTAGTTGGCTCTACATCAAGCCATTAGGTTGTTGATGTCGGTCCGACAGGCAATAATAATGCAGATTTCTCATAGGGTACTTTTTCTTGAAGAATGCAAAATATTTTTTTTAATAGTCGCACAAGAGTGCACCACAAAAATGGTGTCTCGTTCGGCTGACTGGACCTATTCTTCGCAGCCAAAGGAAACGTTGCTGCCAAGTTGACATGTTTTTGTTTTCATTTTACCCCCGTCACATTGACGATGACGCGACACCATCTCACGTAACACATCACACACTTGCCAGTGTGACTCACTCATCGTGAGTGCGGGTTTTTCTTCCCGAACTTCTTGTCACTCTTGGAAAAGAGTCATATTTTGAGCATTATTTTTAAGTGAGACTAGGAAAAAAACTTGGTATCCACAAATTACGTAACGCTCGGAAAGAAAACATTGTTTTCGCTGCGCAGTTTTTGAACATCCCTTAATTTGAAAAAAATGAGGTAAAAACAGGAGAAAAGACATTTTATGCAACACCAACTTCAATTCCACTTTGCTGCTGATGGGAGGTTGTATTTCACGAACCGCAACAAAAACAACAACATCAACAGAAAAAACAACTCTACACTGATGAAATTATGGGATTACAAGCACACAGACTAAGGGGGGGATAATCTTTTCGCACCTTGTTTCACTTTAAATCGCGTTTTGTTTTTGCAACGCGCTGCGCGTTGCTATAAAAAAGTGACAGTTCGCCATAATGGCGGACGCGTTACGTCGTCATTTACTGCTAGGGGCGCAAATGTGACCCAGATATAAAAAATAAATGTGCGTAAAAGCAGCAATTTACGAACAATAAAAATCGAAACACTCGAGATGAAGCCGTTTGATCGATGTAAGTAAATTAAACGCCGCACGGATGGTGCCGCAAAAGTGATGCTACGAAATTATGCAATTATGGCGTAAATTGAATCGTTGCTTGATTCGATTGGCGCCAACATGCTACACTTTTTTTCGACTTGCAAACTCACTTGTTTTTGCTGTTGTTAGATTTGAGCTTGTCGCCATAATGGTGAATGCTATAAAAAAAAAGCTAAGTGTAAACAACTTGCAACACTTGGTCTGGAGTGCGTGCGTTTCTGAAGGGATACATAACCTTTCAATTCGCATTGGTCTGATTGGTCGTAAAGGTTAACTCATTACGGCAGCTTGGGCGTCGTTCGACATGGTTTAGGTCGAATATGAAAGGGAAATTGGGGCACTTTGAGCATAAAAAGTATTGTTTTTGGAAATTTACCAAAAATTTAAAACAAAATTTCTAAAAATGTTCACTTTGAAAATGGTTTCACATTCATTCAGCATATCGTAACCATAAAATCTCGCTTCACGCCCTTACTTGACCCCAATTGGCCCCTTTCTCCAGTACGCGACATCTCTCGGGGGGCCAGTGGGCAGAAAATTTATGCACATAGCTGACCGTAATTAATTCCTCAAGCGTCACGTTATTCGCCACCACGCGTATCAGCTGGAATCTCACCCTTCGCAGGGCAGTTTCTCTGCACGAAAAAAAAACGTATCTCGAAAATCATGAATTTTGATTCATGAATTCGTGAATAATAAGATTTTTTAAATTTAGTATTTTAGTATTTTAGTATTTTGGTACTTTAGTATTTTAGTATTTTAGTATTTTAGTATTTTAGTATTTTAGTATTTTAGTATTTTAGTATTTTAGTATTTTAGTATTTTAGTATTTTAGTATTTTAGTATTTTAGTATTTTAGTATTTTAGTATTTTAGTATTTTAGTAGTTTAGTATTTTAGTATTTTAGTATTTTAGTATTTTAGTATTTTAGTATTTTAGTATTTTAGTATTTTAGTATTTTAGTATTTTAGTATTTTAGTATTTTAGTATTTTAGTATTTTAGTATTTTAGTATTTTAGTATTTTATTATTTTAGTATTTTAATTTTTGTAATTTTTGAAATTTTTGTATTTTTTGTAATTTTTGTATTTTTTGTAATGTTTGTAATTTTTGTAATTTTAGGTATTTTAGGTTTTTTTTTAGTAATTTTAGTAATTTTAGTAATTTTAAGTAATTTAAGTAATTAAAGTAATTTAAGTAACTTTAGTAATTTTAGTAATTTTAGTGATTTTAGTCATTTTTTGTAATTTTTGTAATTTTTGTAATTTTTGTAATTTTTGTAATTTTTGTAATTTTAGTAATTTTAGTAATTTTAGTAATTTTAGTAATTTTAGTAATTTTAGTAATTTAAGTAATTTTAGTAATTTTAGTAATTTTAGTAATTTTAGTAATTTTAGTAATTTTAGTAATTTTAGTAATTTTAGTAATTTTAGTAATTTTAGTAATTTTAGTAATTTTAGTAATTTTAGTAATTTTAGTAATTTTAGTAATTTTAGAAATTTTAGAAATTTTAGAAATTTTAGTAATTGTAGTAATTTTAGTAATTTTAGAAATTTTAGTAATTTTAATAATTTTAGTTACTTTAGTAATTTTAGTAATTTTAGTAATTTTAGGTATTTTAGTAATTTTAGTAATTTTAGTAATTTTAGTAATTTTAGTAATTTTAGTAATGTTAGTAATTTTAGTAATTTTAGTAATTTTAGTAATTTTAGTAATTTTAGTAATTTTAGAAATTTTAGAAATTTTAGAAATTTTAGTAATTGTAGTAATTTTAGTAATTTTAGAAATTTTAGTAATTTTAGTTACTTTAGTAATTTTAGTAATTTTAGTAATTTTAGTAATTTTAGTAATTTTAGTAATTTTAGTAATTTTAATAATTTTAATAATTTTACTAATTTTACTAATTTTAGTGATTTTAGTTATATTGGTAGTTTAAGTAATTTTAGTAATTTGAGTAATTTTAGTAATTTTAGTAATTTTAGTAATTTTAGTAATTTTAGTAATTTAAGTAATTTAGTAATTTTAGTAATTTTAGTAATTTTAGTAATTTTAGTAATTTTATTAATTTTAGTATGTTTTGTAATTTTAGTAATTTTGTATTTTTTTTTATTTTTTTTTTTTTTGGTTATTTTAGTAATTTTAGTATTTTTGTGTTTTTTTTTAATTTTTGCCATTTTTGTGTTTTGTGTTGCTGCATTTTTTTTTAATTTTAGATTTTTTCGGAATACTTTTTTCCGTGTACAACTCTCGACAGAGGGCCACAGCAGGTCTAACGGAATCTATGTAATGCAACCAGAAACAACAAAGCCCATAACCATAAGAGCGGTCATGGTGCGTGCTCTGCAAGCCAAATAGACTGCGGCTCAAGGGACTGAAATGAAATTCAGCGAGAAAAATTGCGTTCGCCGCGCCACATCGAACCGTGAGTTATGGTCTGGAACCTGCTTCGGTTTTGTTTCAATCTATGAAGCTCAAGTTGCATAAAGAAATACAAAAAAAAACAACAAACCAAAACAAAACTATTCGAACTGCAACGTAATCGGCGGCGGCTGCGCTTTAGTAACGCTCCAGTGACGATCAACCGTAACAAGATGGTTGCAAAACTTGCCGGAAGAAATTCCTCCTTTAACAGTACCGCAATCCGGTCCGGAAAGTGGCCTGCTTATCCAGTTCACACCTTAAATTAGGTCTGATAACACTATAGGAAAGGTAGTGTCGTCTAAGCGCTTGTTCCCAGAATTGCGTTGATGGCTTAGTTGGTAAGCGCGTCACCCCTCCCCGCTGTTCCGGGTTCGATTCCCGAAGGCAAACTTTTTTTTGCGCCCAAAACAAATCACAAACTTTTTTCCAGTGCTTGCACACCACTTCCAGAGGGAGTTGTGCACTGCAACGATCGTTGCACCATCATAACGAATTCATGGTGCAGCAGCAGCAGGCCCCGTATATGTCAGAGGAACCAGTTCCAACCGCGGCCGGAGAAAAACAAGTTTTTGCGGTTTTCTTCAAGCTCTGCGCTGCGGAAAAAGAGCCCCATTTTTAGGTCACACCAGATAGTGGCACCGAACGCGCGGTGGTCAACGGCCTTGGCCACACGTTTAAGCATCCTGTTTTTCTTCGCAGGAAAAACTTTTTTATCGTCAATCGCAATTTCCGCGCAGCAGCAAATGACCATTAATTTGGTCCCGTTTTCGGACCATGGGTTCCGACCTGCCTCATTTTCCACCTCATTTGCGCGGGTCCGACCCAATTAATCAACCTGGTGTGACACAACCGGTTCCGTAATTAA
The DNA here is from genome assembly GCF_015732765.1 of Culex quinquefasciatus. Lineage (NCBI taxonomy): Eukaryota > Metazoa > Arthropoda > Insecta > Diptera > Culicidae > Culex > Culex quinquefasciatus. The sequence continues at coordinate 126,053,940 of NC_051861.1, forward strand.
TCGTGACGTGCTGCTTCTTTCGAGATGAAGAGGAGGCACTTTGAGTTGAAATAACATTTTAAGTCTTAATTATTTATTTTAAATCTTCCATAATTTTTCATTACCTAAATTAAACATTTATAAACATTTTAAAAAGGAAAAGGAACACTAATTCAATCTTGCAATGCAAAAACTCATAATTAATTTTTATATCTTGCCCTCTAAAATGACTTTCGCTAAATTCTCGAACAGATAGATTCTAGTTCTTCAAGAATAAACAACTCACCATCAATTGTCAACCCCCACACAATTTCATTATTACTGTCGCTCGGAATTCCCATCATCGTTCACGAAAGATTCCTAGAATTTCCGCACCAAGAATGAATAATAACATCCACTCGCTCCCTGAAATTGCGTTACTAGCGAAATTAAGTATCAATTTCTTGGAACTCCCGATCATCCAACCCGAGGGGCCAGTCACTTTCACAGCGAAAAAAACCTTAATTTGAACTCTGTCCTCCAACAAAGCATGCCATGTTTCGCCATCCCTCGAGGGTATTGTCCATTTCGATGAAAAAAACTCCGAACAACCGACGACGTAATGTCAACCGACGGGACTCGTGTTGTGTTAAAATCGATTACCGGTCTCCGAACTCCGCGGTTTCCGCTCCAGTTCGAGAGAGAGTTCCTGCGGCGGCGGCGGCGGTGATGGGTTGCATACCTTCAGGGAGCCGCTAGCCGATGACAATGAGTTGGGGTGATGAAGAACATCCCTTTTTTGCAACAACGACTGGCTACACCCAAACGAGGGAGTTCTGACAGAAAATGTCAAGGTATCGTGGAATTGTGGTAGAGAGCAAGTCTGTCAATTAAAGAGCTCGGTACCAATGCTCGGTGGAGACAGATTTTTTTCTTCAAAATTTTTCAAACATTTTTGAGTGTATTGTCAGCAGCTTCCCTTCTATCGAGGGCAGTCAAGTGCCACTGGTTTGATGGTGGAGAATCACGTCACTTTTTTTGCGACCAACCCTCGCTGGTCTGTCTGTCTGTTGGACGACGACATAACTCGGGAATCAACCCCCTCGGCAAAAAGTAAGAGGGAGGAGAAAAAAAATTGCTGTACAGGATGTGCAACGGGAGTGAACTCGTTGCAATCTGATTTTTTTTTTTTCAAGATGTCCAATTATTTATAATATTTTTTAAAATTTCTTTTGTTAACAATAACTGGCAACCCTGTTCAATGTTACGCACACCTAATTAATATTTTCAAGGTTAAATTTCGTCAACTACACAGTTAAAAAAATCATGGTAAAATTTCATCTAAAAAGGAGTACATATTTTACGTCAGAAAAAAGCTTTAATTTTACCTCTAATAATGTGTAAATTTACATCTGGCAGATGCTAGGAAAAAATATATGTAATCCCAAAAAAATATCAAACCGGCGATAGTTATATCTAGCTTACTAAGTCCGCGCCCCATCCCGCACGGCCAACTCGCCGCTGTGAAAACTAGACTATCAAAGCCTCCTTTTTAGATGAAATTTTACCATGATTTTTTTTTTACTGTGTAGGATTAAAATTACCTTTGTGTTCTTTTTAGAATAGTTAGATATGACAGTCCTTGAAGGAGCGGCCGTGGCTGACTGGTTACGGTGTTTGCTTTGTAAGCGAATGGTTCTGGGTTCGATTCCCATCTGCTCCCAACGAGAAAGTATAGGAAATATTAATCTTGAAACTCTGAACATGAACAAAAATCAAAGTCGCTCGAGTCGGGGTTCGATGCCCCGTCCTTTGGATTGGTAAGCAAAAATACTAACCACTAGGCCATCGCGACTTGGTGAGCTATGATTGGAATTAGGAATACTGTTACTTACTATCAACTATATACGCGCTGGGTCCTTGTCCATTTGACAAGGGTTCGGAAGTTCTAAATAACGTTTGAATCCGATTGGTCCAAACGTTCTTCAGGGCGGGGCTTGTCGACAAAGCTGAAGTACCTCGCGCTCGGCTAGCCAGTGTAGAAATGGGTCACCGAAGCTCGGCAGAGCTAACACCTTTCAAATGCCTATGCGAGTTATTTGCATGTATAGAATGAGAGCTAAAAATACATGGAAACAACTCAATTTGTAAGAAGCGACCGCGTGGTCCCGTTTGGTTGGTTGCACACACACACACACACAGTTAGATATGACAGTCCTTGAACTTCTTTTTTTATTGTATGACAAATATTTAAAATAATTTTAAGTTAACTTCAATTTGAAAGTCTGGCAACCCTGAACACTTGAAGGAAAAAAAGCGAGCTCGAGGTAAATTAAATAATTTTTAAAGTACAATTAATTTTGTATTATTTGTTGAGATTGTCGCACCCCTCGAAGACAAATGTCAAAAAATAAGACACTGAGAAAAATGTACACACAAGATTTATGAGTGATTCTTCACGCAAAAAAAAAACACTTTCAGATCGCAACGAGTCCATTTAGGGTGGGTAAAAAAATGAACTTTAGCGTGTACACACTATTTATTGCCAACGGAAGTGTGATATTCTTCCCCCTCTTTCCCTTTCCTCCCTTCAGAACGATTCCAGCAGCGGTTTTTCTCGTCCCCCCTGCCTTGTTGGCTCCGAACTCGGGAATCGATTCCGCCAGATATTGTGCCCTCTTGCGTCTAGGAGCTGATAAATTGGAGGGGGTGGAAAGAATCACGAGGGTGAAATGAGGACAAGTGCAGTGGCGACCAGACTCTACTGTTAGGGTAGAGGGATCGAGTCCAGAATGAAGTCGATTTTCTGGATTAACACGGAGAAAAAGGAGTTCCAAAAATCTTGAACTAGCGTTCATGAAATTGGGAACCACTAACAAAGTGTTTAAATCTCATGAACACTCATGAACTCATGAATTTGATATTCATGAATATTCATGAACGCTTGTTCTAGATTTTCGGAACTATTTTTTCTCCGTGAATCTAGAGAGCCAATTTTGAGAAAATTCTACTCAACATAAGTCAAAATTTATTTTATTTTGGCCAAAATTTCGAATAATGCCAAAATTTAAATATTTTTGCGTGAAAATGTCACGCTAATTCTAAAATTGTAATTCATAAAAAAGTTCATGTCAATTTCAGACGTTTTTTTTTTAAACAATAAGATGAAAATTTTTGAACATTGCCGTCAAAGAACTGTCAAAAATAGGTTCCTTCACCCTACCTCCTCAACAGGGGAAGTTCCTCGACTCCACCAGAAGCGATGCACACTGCATAATTAATCGATTTATCGACAGATTTTTGCTCTCATGCCGCACATTTTTAGCATCAGTTTGGGGTTGGTCTTACTCAAGAATTGCACCTAATAGGCACAGATTGAAACAGTTATTTCCCGTCCAACGAGACTCCTCGAGGGTGGCGACGCGTGTCGGAAATTGTACTCTACGAATCAGTTCCGCCAGTGCACAGTGGGCGAAATGGAACCCAAAATCGGACTTAATTGAACGCGGCTGATTCCCTGGTATGAAAAATAGTGTTTCTTATGTAAAAAAATCCGGGTAATCGATTGGTGATGGTTTCATCCACCGCACGAAACGGCAAAGGGTCCATTTTGCCCAAATTCCCCATTTTTTACATTTTTTCTTGAAAATCGGTCTGTATTTAGAGCGGAGGCTTTATGCGGCCATCAAAATGCACTTAACTTATGTGAAAATGTCCCAGAAATCCAGTAAAAATATCCACTTGCACCGCAAAAATCATCTAGGGTCAATTAACCCCAATTCCGCTATAAAAGCATTTTTGGCCATTTTCATATGTTAGGTCAGATTTTAAAAATCTGAAAATATTTTTATCGTAAAGATCACACAATTTTACATAAGAATGACGATTTGCACTTGATAGTTTGACACATTTATGTTGATAAAAATAAAAATTATGTAAAAGGCAGTTTATTCTGCGTTTGACAAAATTGGCCCAAAATTGATTCTTCAATCTTTTTATTTAGTTTAATTTCTATATCAACATAAATGTGTCAAACTATCAAGTGCAAATCGTCTTTCTTATGTAAAATTGTCTGATCTTTACGATAAAAATATTTTCAGATTTTAAAATCTGACCTAACATATGAAAATTGCCAAAAATGCTTTCATAGCGGAATTGGGGTTAATTGGACCCTAGATGATTTTTGCGGTGCAAGTGGATATTTTACTGGATTTCTGGGACATTTTCACATAAGTTAAGTGCATTTTGGATATAAAGCCTCCGCTCTAAATATAGACCGATTTTCAAGAAAAAATGGGAATTTGGGCAAAATGGACCCTTTGCCGTGCGGTGGATGAAACCATCACCAATCGATTACCCGGATTTTTTTACATAAGAAACACTATTTTTCATACCAGGGAACCAGCCGCGTTCAATTAAGTCCGATTTTGGGTTCCATTTCGCCCACTGTGCAGTGTCTCAAAGTCTTAGGAAACCCCGGTAATTGATCGACGAAAAGAAGGTGATTAGAGCGAGGGGGCACTTCCGGTGGAAATTGGTTTGAAAAATTTGAATTTTCACAGAACCCGGCACCTTTTTATCGGAAATTCAACGTGACGATTTCGCCCAGTTCAGCGACCTTTTCACCACCAGAAGCCGGTCTTGCAAACGGCGTGAATTTACGATTGCGATACGATGCGTTCACACAGCGATTTCTACTTTATTTGCATGCTAATACATCATGTTGTACTAGTACCAACGGCAACCGAGGTTTTTTTAAGGTCAGTATCACCACCACCCGCGAACGAGTAATATCACTTTCTCTCAAGCACTCTTCAGGGGCGGCTTGTTATAGGTTGCTCACGGCACAGGTTTCAAAGTTCGTGATCGGAAATTCGAACGCGAGAGAAAATGAATTTTAACTAGTTTGGTTCTGTAATGTTAAGGAGGTATTAGACTATGACAAACAAATAAAGTCGCATTTTTTGCATTTTTTTCGCAAACAAAGCCAAATTGTCAAAAGTGCCAGTTTGTTTGTTTGTCATAGTCTAATACCTCCTTAACTCTATATTTTTTAAATTATGTGTATAACTTATTTATAAATTGTGTGAGCATGTTACGCTGTAACCAAAAAAACGTAAATTATTCAAATTTACTTAAATTTACAGATCTGAGAGTAATTCGATTTACAAATCAAGATTGGAGGTGACACAAAGTTGAAGATTTAATCTACCAGACTAGATAATTCAAGCCTTGTCAGTGCAGATTTGCACAGTCCACCTCGTGCCTCAACAAACAGTTTTCTAATTAGGAATCAGATTCATGACGGGACACAAAGGCAAACCTGAATCCAGGTGGCGTCCAACTCGACTAACATTTCATGAATATTTAATCCACGGAGAACATAGTCGCAGGTCAGAGCCTCCAGAGAGATTGCATAACGTCGTAGGTAGTGCACAGCCGAGGTGACCACCCCCTTAATTCAGCTCTCTGCAATTGAAGAACTGGCCATGTTGTGACCCACGTGTCGCCATGGACGCGACACAATTTTCATTCTGTTGATTTTTTTTGGGGGGTGAAAAAGGTATCGTGGAAAAAGGTGGGAATAAAAGTGGCACCTTAACTGAAATGTCGATGCACATGTCACCTTAACTAGCCTCCGTAGTTGTTCTGTCATGAACGAAAAAAAAATCGCAAATTGTAAAAACCCCGTCACGTGACCGGTTTTGGAGGCTCTCCCAGACTGCTTCATGGCGTGGCAAAAAGTGTCCAGAAACGCAAGGTTGAGACCTGTTTTCGTTTTGCTTCTCCTCTTTTTTGACAATCATTTAATTTTCGCGTTTTCTCTTTCGTCTGGAGTCTGGAGCGCTCAAGTCGTTGTTGACAAAACGACTGTGTTATCTTCTGGTCCACCGGGGGGGCAGATTGAATGATTCATGGCGCGCGGAATTTTGGAAACAGGTTTCAGAGGTTGACCCTGATGTGTGTGGTGCCCGGTGACTAAAACTGGACGTGCGCGAAACTGGGTCAGGATGTGTTTGTTGGTGAACATATAATTGGGTTTTCAGGAAAAAAATATGTTTTAATTTAAGTTACTTATACTTTTGAATATAAAAAAATCCTATTTAGAAAAAAAATGTGAAATTCCACAAAAATATTATTTATTATTAGCATTTTTAAATATTGAAAGCAATCAAAATGCAATTTTCACAACACCGTAACTTGTAAGGCACCTCGACGAATTTACAGAGGCAGCTTTATTTGCTTTATATAGCCAAACGAAATTTTTATCTTCTTAAAAAAATATTTTCAAAAATACACTTTGAAGGTTATTGTTAACCGAAAAAATAATTATTTTTTGTGTTCCCATCATGATAGCTCGGAAGGCATCGTCTATCAGTAGAATTTCCCAAAAAAAAACAAATTTAAAAATCTGGGCGGAGAGCAAGTATTTCAATAAGAGTCATCGTTCATCAACTCATGTAGCAGTTGCCTCTTTGAATTTCATTAAACTTTGCTTTAATCTATCGTTATCGTTATCCCGATAACTCTATCGGCGATATTTTGATCGACGATAACGAACGATATATTATTATTCATATATTTCTAAAGTTGACTTAATCCAACCAAATTATGTTGATTTTTCAAAGCTTTCTTTTTTTATTCTTATTTTTTGATAATATGGTTAAGTATAAATAGTTTATTTTTGAAAGTACTGGAATTTACATAATTTGCAAGTTTTAACATAATTTTAGCGATATTTGGTATGTATTTTCAATGTTCTAGTAATTTTGGAAGTGAATGCTCTTGTTTTCACAAAATACCGTATATTTAGAAAAAAAATACTCAATGAGTATCAAACAAAGCAAAATTTGGTATGCTTTTTAACTTTTATTAGGGTTTTTTTTTGTTAAATACTAAAATGTTCACAAAGTACCGTATTTTTACGAAAACACTCAAATTTTCATAATTTGAAATAGGGGTTAAAAAACGGTATTTAGTGAAAATTTGAGTATTTTATTCAAAAACTCTAAAACAGTGAAAATGCATGCAAAATTTCAAATCGTTCGATACGCATATTAAAAATTATAAAAAATGAGTATTTTAAAAAACACGGTATTTTGTGAGAATTTTAGTATTACATAAAAAAACTCTAAAACAGTGAAAATGCATACCAAATTTCGCTTCGTTTGATACCCATGTTGCAAATAACGAAAATTTGAGTATTTTCGAAAAAATACGGTATTTTGGGAAAATTTTCGTATTTGATAAAAAAAAACCGTTTTAGCATTTAATAAAAACTATTTCAAAAAATAGAAAAGTGAAAAAGCGTACCGAATACCGTATTTTTTTTCGAAAATTTCAATTTCAAATCGTTTGATACTCAAATTGGAAATTATAAAAAAATGAGTATTTTAAAAAAATGAGTATTTTAAAAAAATACGGTATTTTGTGAAAATTTTAGTATTTCATTAAAAAAATCTAAAACAGTGAAAATGAATACCAAATTTCGCTTCGTGTGATACCCATATTGCAAATATTGTAAATTTGAGTACTTAAAAAAACGGTATTTGTGAAAATTTTAGATTGAAAAAACGGTATTTTGTACAAACTGGAGCATTTAAGTGAAAAAAATTGAATAGTGAAAAAGCGTACAAAATACTAAAATTTTAATAATTTGCAATAAAAAATGGAATTTGAATTAAATATACTTTATTGAATCTTTCTTATAATAATTACATTTGGTTTACATTATAAGTGGTCAGCTGTGGCTCTTCAGCTTTAGTTTGCTTTTCGTGATTTAAACACTGTTCATTTTCTTAACTTTAAAAGTATATGATTTATCATTTTTGTAACACTAGGTACAATGAGGAAAAAAATTAAGAAAACATAACCTAACCTAAAACTAACTTTATCTTACCATAAACTAAACCAATCCTTGAATCAAGGGGTATTCAGATATAGCACATTTTTCCCTGAATTTCAAACATTTTTCTTGAATCTTCTGATCCAACATTTTTACTTCTGCTAATTCATGAACCTCACTTGATCTTGTCCAGCCAGGAACATTCAAAACCATTTTGAGTACCTTGTTTTGGACACGCTGGAGCTTCAATTTATGAGTTCTAGCGCAACACTCCCAAACAGGTACTGCATACTCAATAACGGGGTAAATTATTTGTTTGTAAACTGCTAGCTTATTTTTCAAAGATAGCTTTGATTTTCTGTTAATTAAAGGATACAAACACCTGATGAGAATGCTGCACTTGTTCAATATTTTATCTACATGCTGCCGAAACAATAGTTTCGAGTCAAGTATGAGACCTAAATATACAACTTCCTTTGACCAGGGTATCGAAACATCATTCATTTTTATCAAAACATCATCCTTTGGGGCAAATCTGGCCGATTTGGAAAGTGGAAAAATGATGGTTTGAGTTTTGGCTGCATTTATGCGAATTTTCCAGTCGCCAAAGTATTCGGAAAGAACGTCAAGACCCTTCTGAAGACGGCCAACTAAATATCTGGTTATTTTACCCTTATAAATAACGGCAGTGTCATCAGCAAAAGTGACAACACACCATTACCAGGAAGAGTAGGCAAATCAGATGTAAAAATATTGTACAGAAGTGGGCCAAGAATACTTCCTTGGGAACCCCAGCATCAATGTTGAATAATCCAGAAGCAATCCCATTCAGAAAAACCTGAACGATCTCTCCGAAAGATAGTGCTGGATAATTTTGATAAGATACATTGGAAAACCGTATAAATACAGTTTATGTATCAAACCATCATGCCAAACATTGTCAAAAGCCTTCTCAACATCCAACAAAGCCATAGCAGTTGATTTAGACTCAAGCTTGTTCTGCTTGATGATTTTAGTTACTCTCGTAAGCTGATGAGCAGTATTATGTCCCTTTCGGAAGCCAAACTGCTCATTCAAAATTATATTATTATCGTTGGTAAAATCCAAAAGCCTTGAATAGATGACCTTCTCAAAGAGTTTGGACAGACTACTCAAAAGACTAATGGGACGATAACTTGTTGGCGATGTTGGATCTTTTTGGCTTCAAAATTGGTATGACTTTGCCCAGTTTCCAATTGGTGGGGAAGTAACCAAGTTGCAAACATTTATTGAAAATATTGGCTAGATGTTGAAAGAACTGATCACTCTGTTTTTCAACACTAGATTAAAATGTTATCAAAGCCTGGAGCTTTCATATTTTTCATTTGTTTAACTGCAACTTTGACTTCCTCACCAGAAACATGGGAATCTGCAGGAAATTCAAAGGTAGAGTTATTAATTGTTGAAATACTATTGGCAACTGATGTTTCTTTACGGCTGGTCATGGAAGCGCCAAGATTATGAGAACTAACAAAATGAAGCCCAAGTGCATTTGCCTTTTCCTCGGATGTAATCAAACGAGAATCCTCAACAATAAGAGGAGGAATAGGCTTTGGTTTGTTTTTAAGAACTTTTGAAAGTTTCCAAAATGGTTTTGAATAATTCCCAAGCTGGCTTACATGTTTTGAAAATTCTTGATTTCTGATATTGTCAAGTCGGTCTTGTATGATTTTGTTCAAATTGTTAACTGAAATCTTTTGTCATAGTCCCCAGTCCGTTGATATTGTCTCCTATAAACATTCCTAAGTCTAATCAAGTGTTTAGTATCTACGTCAATATCAGTTACCTTAAAATTAACAGGAACCTCCCGAACGTTGGCAGCCTCTGCTTGGTTGATAGCCTGCTGGATCACCTCCAGCGAACGATCAATATCAGCAGAAGTTTCCGGGTGTTGATCATAGTCGATGTTGCTGTCTACCACTTGCTGAAACTGCTGCCAGTCAACGTTGTGGTAATCTTTCCGGGTTGGTTGCCGCTGCGGAGTAACGGAAGCTCCAACCTCCACAACCACCGGATAGTGATCAGAACTCAACTCTTCAAACACCTCAGGATGAGCCACGTTCTCAGCCATATTGGTAATGAAGAAGTCGATGATTGAGTGATTCCCAGACCGAGCCACCCTCGTTGGACGATCCGGACTCACAACGTTGTAGTATCCGTTTTGCAGATCGTTGTGCAGAATCACTCCGTTCCGATTCCTCCTGCTGTTGCCCCAAACTTCATGCTTCGCGTTGAGGTCACCAGCGATGATGTACTTTGCGCTCCGCCGTGTCAGCTTCTGGATATCGCTCTTCAGTTTTGCTGCTGAACCATCTCTGGCATTCACCTGACGTGGGCAGTATGCAGCAATGAAGAGTACTGGGCCAACCGAAGTGGGAATTTCCACTCCAACGGCCTCGATGATGTCCAGCTTAAAGTGTGGCAGCCGGCGTGGCTTGAGATCACGATGAACAGCGACAAGCACACCTCCTCCTCCAGAGGTGGTCCTATCGAGCTGCGTCGCGATCTTGTAGTTTTGCAGATAAACTTTTTCACCGGGCTTCAGATGAGTTTCCGTGATGGCAGCTACGTCGATCTCCTTCTCGCGAAGAAAATCCACCAGCTCTAAGTTCTTCCTCCTAATGGAGCAAGCGTTCCAATTCAGCAGCTTGAGGGACCTACGATCCATACTGGATGACGAACGAGGTCAGCACTTCAATCTGCTGGGTCTTGGTTTTGCATCCACGCAGTGCAGCGGACATCTGTTTGAAAATATTGAGGAGTTCGGTTGAGGTGTAAAGATCATTACCATTTTCCTCAACTGCTGGTTCTTGGGTTGGTCTTGGCTCCTGGCTGAAGCCCGGTGGTGGCGGTCTCGGCTCCTGGCTGGAACCCGGCCGTGGATGATTCATCTCAGCTCTCTTCCTGGGATCCAACGGCAACGGTGCCAAGTTCGGGACCTGGCGTCGCGGTTGAAGAGGTGGAAATTTTGCTCCACCAGGGCTGGAGGAGTTCTACGACGCTGAGGCTGATTCTTCGTCGATGCTTGCTGCCGAATTTTCACGAACTCAGCTCTCTTGGGGCACTTTCGGTCGGTTGACGAGTGCTCACCGTTGCAGTTGAGGCACTTCACCAGCGAATCTTGGATGCACTGGGATGTGATGTGCGCATCGGTACCACATTTGGCGCAACGACGCTTCAGGTGGCAGTTCTTACCTCCGTGCCCGAAGCCCAGGCAGTTGAAGCATTGTGTGACGTCACGATGCACTGGTCGGTATCGCTCCCACGACACGATAATGTTGAAAACCGCTCGAATTGCCTTCAGCTCAGGAAGCGTCGTCGATCCCTTAGCCAAATGCAGCAGGTAGAGCTGGTCACGGTACTTGATGTCTTTGTTGCGTCGGCTCATTTTGTGCACGGCCAACACATCCAGTTTCAAAACTTTTAGCTCGGCAGCTAATTCCTCCACTGGCATGTCGTACAGACCTCTGACGACGATTTTGTACGGCTTATCCATGGCGACATCATGGGTAAAGTACTCCGCCTCGTTTTCGGTCAAGTAATCCTTGACCAGTTGATAATGCTGCCTGGATTGCACCAGCACCTTAAATCCGTCCTGACACAGACGAATGTTGCCTAGGACTTTCCCAGACTTGATGAGTTCAACCAGCCCCGCTCGAAAGTCGATCGTTGCTGCTGATTGCCGCACATAAAAAGGAGGCAGTTTCTCCTTTCGCTGTTTCACTTCATTCTCCTTTGCTTCCGCTACCTGGTCCTCGTCAGGCAGTCCAGCAAACTTGTTGTTCTTCAAAAGCTGCTCCTCGTGCGATGAAGAGTTCTCCTCCTCCTCATCCATCGGTACAGTACCGTCGCTCTTTTTCGTCTTTTTGCTGTTTGATGTCACTTCCAAAAGCACCTTCCTTTTGGAAATTCCCGGTTTTTGGCCATCAGTTGAGGCCTCAACCTTCCTTTTGGAAATTCCCACTTTTTTCCCTGCTTGAGCCGCAGGTAGGGCAATATTGCCGGCGTTTTGCGCCGGGACGCGACGAGTCATGTTGATTCAGACAACCTTCACCAACGAATGCTCGGATAACAATGAGAATATAAAAAATGGTATTTTCTGAAAATTTGAGTATTTTATTCAAAAACTCTAAAACAGTGAAAATGCATGCAAAATTTCAAATCGTTTGATACTCAAATTGGAAATTATAAAAAAATGAGTATTTTAAAAAAATACGGTATTTTGTGAAAATTTTAGTATTTCATAAAAAAATCTAAAACAGTGAAAATGCATACCAAATTTCGCTTCGTGTGATACCCATATTGCAAATATTGTAAATTTGAGTACTTAAAAAAAATACGGTATTTGTGAAAATTTTAGATTGAAAAATCGGTATTTTGTACAAACTGGAGCATTTGAGTGAAAAAAATTGAATAGTGAAAAAGCGTACAAAACTTCGCTTCGTTTTAATACTTGCAAATAAAAAAAAACGGTATTTTCATATTTTTCTAGTATTCATGCTTTGAAACTTAGGCCATTGCAAATATGTTTTAAAGTTTATGTCAAAAATTTCCATAGGCTTGTTTAAAAAAAAAAATTTTTTATGAAATTCCAATGTATTTTTCGCAAACAATGATTTTTTTTTAAATAAACTTAGATATTTTGAAAACTAATGATTGCAAAACAACTGGGCAGATGTAAAATGCATTTTTAAACATTTTTTTTTTTCATTCAAATGTGGCTTGTAATTCCAATTTTTATATTTTTATTTTATTTTTGGGGCAAAAACCTATCGAAATCCGAGTGAATGAGCCCAAAATTTTTCTCATCATCGCCTTTTTTGGGACCTAATACTGGACAATCATATACATGACGAAATCCAGTCTGCAACCCACTAAGATCACCAGCTCCATGCGGATGCATAATTTTCTCTGAGTGCTACGTTTTGTTATAAAAAAATGCATTACAAACTGTTCGAAGATCCCCTTTTCATTACACCGATGCTCGGAAGGCACGTCGACGAAACCTTAGTGGGTTATATTTGATTTTTAAACTAAAAAAAAATCAAAAAATTGCAAAAATTGTACTGAATTTAGACATAAACACAAAACAGTAAGGACTGAATTGGGGTTTGTCAAAATACATGCCGTAGCAGTGATACTCGGAAGGCATTGATTCTTTAAAAATCGAACAAATCTCGGATTAGTTTTCAAAAAGCCGTAAGAGCCATTGGTAAACAAAGTCCTTTTTGCATCGGTACTCGACCAACTTACGAAAAACCATAATCAAAAATGCTCAAGATTGTTCATGTACATGTCCTTCAAGTGCCCCAAACTAAAAATAAATGAAATTTTGTTTTATTTTCGAGAAAAACGAACATTAGTGTCAGAGGTCACGGTGGCTCTTACGGCTTTTTGAAAACTCACCCGAGAAATGTTATGTTTATACAAGTAGTTTATTATTTTTTTATGACAATAGTGTTAATTTGTGTTTTCAAAATTTTATATAAATGTAAAAAACTTTAAATGTTAAAGTTTTTTTTCTTAGAATTTCCGAATCATCGACATCTATCATCAATTTTCACCGCAGTCAAATCAATGCTCTCGTCCTCGCCACGAAAGCACAATTTGAATAAACATTAGTCCGTGGTGCAGCCACCCTCCGTGATTTTGCATTTAAATCGAAAGAAAACCTTCCCGCATCTTCAGTCAAGTGACAAATCCCCAGTGACGGCTGATTATTCATTTCAAACATCAGTACTCACCGTGGTGGCACCTTCTTCTTGAGATCCTGCGCGCCGCCGCCGCCGCTTCCGATGAGCTGCGAGGTCCGGTCCGCAATCGACGACCCCATCGTCATGGGCGGTGCCGACGGTTTCGGGTACTTGGCCACCCCTTGGCCTCCACCACTCCCATTATTATCCAGGAACGTACTGTGCTCCGAGTTGTTGTTCTGCTGATGAATCACGTGCCCACCGTGGACGACACTGTTATTGTTGAGGTTCTCGCAGCTGCCCCGGTTCGTGTTGATGAGGACGTTTTCGTAGCTGTTGGGCCGGGGATTTGCGGCCACCGGGAGCGGCGCAACCGCCGCCGCCGGGGAAGAATTGTTGTTGTTACAACTGTCACCGGCAGTTACGCTGCTACTCTTTGCGGGCAGTGCTGGCGCGACCGAGTTCCGTTTGGTCGCCGCCGATTGCGGCTGGTCCTGCTCCTGGGGAGTCTTCTCGGAAGATTCCTTCACCTCGATGACGGTCACAAAGTGGCTCGGGGACGACAGGAGCGCTTCACTTTGGCTGGATCTTCGCGATCTGCTGCTCGATTGTTCACTCTCCGAGTCCGGTTGGCTGCTGCTGTTGACGACCTGACCGCCTGCTCCTCCGCTGGTCATCGTGGACGTCGGGGATGAGGTGGAGGACTTGGAGGTGGGCGAGGTTGGGGTTGGCGCAGGAACGTCGCTGCTGCTGACGCACCGGCGCTGGTGCAGGTTGGAGGTGAGCTCATTGATGCACTGGTTCAGGGCGCTGTCCTTGTGGTGCGCGTCCCGACGGAGGGCGACCGGGTCTTTGGTGGAGTCGGCGGTGCCATCGTCTTCGGCGGCCGTGCCGTTGGTTCCTTTGTCGTGGTGGGCAGCGGCAGCGGCCTTGATGATTTGGTTCTGCGGAGGAGGAGAGAGGAGTTTGATTAGTATGCTTTGAATTTCAATAAATTTTGTTAAAAAACTACAGAAGAGGAATGAAATTAACAAATAGGGCATCGGTTGTACCGGACCCTCTCCGATTTCAATGAAACTTTGTAGACATGTTATCCTTCGCTTATATAAGCCATTTTTGTGTATATGGAGCTAGTTTCACTCGATAAATATTTCTGTATCTCGAAGGCATTGCATCGTATCAAAAAGTGGTCAAATGCAAACTTGTAGGAATTTCGACGGGCTTTCCACGAAAATACACTGATATAAAAATACACGCCACTTTTATGAGATTATTTTATTTTTAAGTTAAAAAGTCAAATTTGAAGGTGAGCTCACGATATTTTTTCGTTCGTTTTTTTGTGAAAATAGTCTGAGATGTTACAAAACTGTCCATATTTGAAAATTCGGCTATTATGCCAAATCAAGTATTCCGAGAAAAACGCGTTTTAGTGTTTGTCACAAAATCTCTGTCAAGGCAATTTCCCATAAGAGTGGCATACTAGCCGTTTGGTTTTTCGCATCGGCAGCCAAGTCTAAACACTATTTCAGTGAAATTCAAGTTCCAGAAGATGCGTTGGAACATCCTCTACCACCTGGTGTTAATATCTCGTTTTTGCCAAAAGTGGATATTAGTCGTTTTTTCAATGGTGGGCAGAAAAAGACTAACGAAAAATGCAGGATGGAGCAACTCACCTAAAAAAATACGAAAATCATTTACAGAAACTGAGCAATTCTCTACCAAAACCGGAAATGGGTTTTATTTGTATTTTTTGATTTGGCTCAAACTTTGTCGGGGCCTTCCCTATGACCAAATAAGCTTTTTTGCGTCATTGGTTCACTCGTACAAGTCTCCATACAATTTTGGCTGCTGTCCATACAAAAATGGTATGTGAATATTCAAACAGCTGTAACTTTTGAGTGAATTTTCTGATCAATTTGGTGTCTTCGGCAAAGTTGTAGGTATTGTTGAGGACTTTTGAGAAAAAAATAGGTACACGGAAAAAAAAAAATATCAACTTTTTTTTTTACTAAAACTCAATTTTCCAAAATACTTATTTTTTGATTTTCGAGATTTTTGTCCCCTAAAACATGTAAAATTTTTTTTGATATGTTTTAGGGGACAAAAATCCGCAACTTTTGAGCCATAGAGAAACATGGTCAAAAAAGCTGCAGCCGAGTTATGAATTTTTGAAAAATAGTGATTTTTGGAAAGAATCGAAGTTTCATGCAAAACAAGCTTGACATTATTTTTAATGCAAAATTGAATTTGCAATCGAAAAGTACTTTACAGATTGTTTGATAAAGGGCTCCATTTTCAAGATATAGCCACCGAATGTTTGATTTTAGCGAAATATTTGCAGTTTTTCAATTTTTAAAAATAGTGACCATGAGTGACCGTTTCTAAACTATTTGCTATAAAATTGTTTAAGAGACATTGAAGATTGGACCTCTGGTTGCTGAGATAGAGCCGCTTTTAAAAAAAGAAACACGAAAATTGAAGTTTTCTTAATCTCACCAAAACAACCCACCATTTTCTAATGACCATATCTCAGTAATAATGATCCGATTTTCAATTTTGATACATGAAAAATTCGTGAAATTTTCCGATCTTTTCGTAAAAAATATTTTGAAATTTTTTAAATCAAGACTAGCATTTTAAATGGACGTAATATTCAATGTTTGGCCCTTTTAAAATGTTAGTCTTGATTTGAAAATTTCCCATAACATTACTCAGGAGATAAAAATAAGAATAAAATTCTTTGGTGAGAATTTTGTATTTTGATAATCGATTGATTTTTAACCCAAAACATAAAATTTAGCATAAAATAAAAGCATGAATAAAAATCATCGCCACTTTCCCTTTCAACGGTGCGTTTTTCCTTCCAAAACGCCAAGCCCGATCTAAATTTAAATAATTACCAACGCACCGTATTTCGTTTTCACTTGTCTCTTCACAACAACACCAACAGCGCCGAAAACCATAATCTAGTTCAGTTACACAGTGAGTAAACTCCCTCTTTTGAGATGAAATAATCAAAAAGCGAAAATCGGTTTTTCTCTCATTCATTCATTCATTTCGCGCCGGCTGTTCATCATCACATTTTGGGGGGTTTGCCCGTTCATCGAATTTTTATGCGCCAAACTTTTTTTTTTGAGAGGAAAGGAAAAGCATAAAAATCGAAAAATATGAATCTCACTCTCGCTTCTTTCAGCTTTATTTTTGTTGTCTTGTTTGAGGGTGTGTCCGTGAATTTCAGTTTGTTTTTCGTCTGGTGAGATTTTTTTCGTTTGTCTGATTGAGGAAAAACTTTCGATTTCGTTCAATTCACCGCGTTTAAAATCGGTACACAATTTCTAACGACCGCTAATGACTACATCGCGAGAGGGGTTGATGGTGGTTTTTCCGACCTGCCCCTGCTGCAACCTAATAAATCAAATAACAATTGGTCGAAAAAGTGAGTAAATAAATCGCCACTTGGACATTTAAAATACAAACGAGAGCAATTTAATGAGAGAGAGAAAAAACGTCAAAGTGAAGGTAAATAAACTCGCAACTCGCGGATGGTTGGGCAGCACTTTTTTAATCACACCAGAAACCAAAGAAGGAGGGGGAGTACGGTGCAAGTACTAATCACAAGTTTGATAATTAGTTTCTTATTAAGTCTGCCGGGCGAGCGCGGTTTGTTGTTTGTCCGCAGCAAATAACATGGCGGAAATGTCGACCGACGACGGGCAAACATTCCGGAAAGTGTTCCGCGTGAAGAGTGGACCACCACGTCGTGCCTGCAACGGAAAATGTGGATCTCTTTTTTGCCTGCTTATTTATTTTTCGAGAGAGCCTTTTTGTAAAAAAAGGCTGTGTCTTATGAGTAGAACCAGCAAAACAAAAAAAAGTGTGAATATTTTTATAAACCATTTTTCAATGCATACAAAATCATAAAACAAATCAAAAGGTAGCGATAGTAGAAACGTAATATTCGACAACAAATTTATTAGAATAACATATTAAACATGAACAAGATACCTAATTGAAAATGAAATAGGAAAAGAAACTTTAAATTAGGCCAATGCTCCCCACTTCAAATGTATTTCCCCGAAAAAAATAGAGCTTAAAAAATCTTCCGATCTTTAGTTAACTGTTTATGCATTTTTCTAAAGAATTGGCAAAAAGAAAAAAGGAAAAAAACAAAACACTGAAATGAAAATACACGATATTTCTATGGGATTATTTTAATATTGATATGTAAATTTTAGTGATGAGCCCACGATTTTTTACTCTCACTTTTTTGTGGAAATAGCCTCTCCCAAAAAAAAAAAAAAAAACAATTAATTGAAATTATTCGTTTAAGTGGTCTAAACGAATGGATTTACGCAATTTTACGTTAAAGTATTAATATTCATATAAAAGTCCTGTAAAGATATCACAGTAAAAAAAAGTTTAATTAACAGGGATTTGTTTTCTTGTGCTTTATCGCCATTTCTATATGGAAGAGAGCCTCCTTATTCCCGTCCCGAGAATTCAAGGGATTTCTCGTAAAAAAATATTTCCCGTTTCCCGGGAATTCTCAAATTCAAGCGGAAGTATTCATATTCTCAACTTTTTGGAACCAATTTTGTAAAATAAATAAATGAAGAATCTTAACAAAATTGTGTTCAATTCCATTTATTGTTCAGTTTTTATTTTAAAAAATAAACAAATGATCAGAAAATTTTGAATTAAAAATTATTTGATTGAATATTAATGTTGCATTTTGTAACAGATCTAGCTTAATGAAAATAAACTTTAAACAAAATTGATTTTTTGTACGTTTTTTTACCATGATGAAATGAGATGAAAATTGAATTATGTTGTATCATTAAATATTTCAAATGGGTTTCAGCAAGAAGCATTACTTCAATTCGTTTAATACCTACTATTCAAGAAATTACAATTTAAAGTAAAATAATTATGGAGCACTGGTGCAACATTAAAATAATTGAAATTCAAGAGCTGAAACCAGTATGATTTGTTTAAAAAAAATTAAGACCATCTTTTGATTTATTATATGATTTGATATTATAAAATATGAAGAAATATACATTTACTTGTAGTTGTGTGATTTTTTACAAGCAGTCAAGCTATTAACCCTCTACTGGCCAAATTTTTTTTCGAATTTTTTTATTTTCTCTTGTTCAGGAGGTCATTTTGAGCAACTTTTGTTCTACGAAAAACCTTACATCTCTTGTTTTATGTTTTTCTTGTTTCATTTTTAGTATTTTAATTTGCATTTATCTTGTTTAGTTTATGTTTGTTTTTGGTAGTATTTGGCCTATTCTACCACCTCCTATCATTACATTTTGCCTTTCTGATTTTTTCATGTTTTATAGCCACTTTTTCGTTTTTAGCTTGTTTTTCACATTTTCTGCTATAAAATGGCACCATTATCATTTAAATTGTAAATAAATACGTAGAGGCATAGTCTGGGACACTACAAAAATTACAGCATACTTCTTTTTACTTAAAATATATGAAATGTTAGTAAAAAACACAGCCAAAGTTGACTCCTAAAAAAATTTCATTTTTTAAAACATTGGTAAAGTCACATAAAACAAGTAAAATTTCCAACCCAAAAATTTTCTGAAATTTCAAGAATTCTTCTTTCCAATGCTTTTTAAAGATCAAAAATTGGTTGAAAAATTGATTTTTGGCGATTTTTTAAATCGAAGCCCATCTAAAGGCGGTGTTGGGTTCTAGAGGGTTAATTGATCTTAACACTTATTTTAATCATAAGAGTTGCTGTTATATGCATCTTGATGCAGAATATTAATTTAAGCCAAGAACATAACAATTTTCAATAAATTTAAAATTTCCCTGGAATTCCCGGGATAATCCCGGGAAATTGAACGCTTTACTTGATTTTCAGTCTCGAAAATGTTATTATTAGAAAACTCGTTCAATTTCCAATAATTACACGCTATTTCTTTCTTAAAAAATAGATTTAAAAAAAAGATATAGCGTGTACTTTTATTTCAGTGTACTACAACAACAAAAAAACACCTGAGTGGTTCTTTAGGATTTCGCAATGCTGTACCTTGAGAAGGGATTTTCTGATCGATTTGGTGGCTTGAGCAAAGTTTTAGGTTGATTAGGATTTTTCAGAAAAAAGATGCACGGAAATAATACTTTTTTTATTATTTGATTTTTTTTTATAATTTGACTAAAAATGGAATTCCCACAACATGTTTTTTAATTATTTTTTTTATGTGGATTGAAAAAAAAAACTTTTGTGAAATTTTCTGATCTATCTCGGAACACTATTTTTTAATTCTCAACCAGATTTTGCACCATCGCCACTATGGTTCAAAAGTTGTCTTTTTTTGTCCCCTAATACTTATGTAACAAATCGAAAATTCAAAAATACCTCTTTTGAGCATAAAAAGTCGAAATAAAATAAAGGAAACTTTTTTTCCGTGTACCTATTTTTTTCTGAAAATCTTAATCATAACTAAGGGTTAGTGAATTTTCACGATTTCGCGGACAGCGTGAAATTCGTGAAATTTGAAGATTTCCGTGAAATCCCGTGAAATTAATCAATTTTCTCAAATGTATTCTTTGAAATAACAACATGATAAATGCTTATTAAATACATTTCATTAGTATCAAATTAAAAGCGTGATATAAAATATTTGAAGAGCTGTTGACAAAACATACATTAACAAAAAAATGTTACCACATTTACTGAGAAGTGAATACTTATATAATGTTGACAAAATCAGTCAAAACGTTTTTTCGGAATCATCAACTTATGACAAGCATGATAAATATTATCAATCATTTGATTGCAGTTATTCTCTTACCAAAAAGAAAAAGTTTATATTTTTTTACAACTTAGGCTTTTTTTAACCAAAACTTGTTAAAGTTGACTGAATAATTAAATTGTGATATATTTTTTAATGGTTCTAGAGGATTAGTTTTATTTCGTTTTAAAAAATATATATATAGATCAAAATCATAACAAGTAGTTTCCGCAATTTTAACATTAGATTTTCAGAGTTATTTTAACGTTTTTCACGTTCCTCGAAATTTCCGTGAAATTTGATGGTTTGAAATCAAGCTCCCCGTGAAATTGGCAATTTTCGAGCGTGAAAAATCACTTAGCCTAATCATTACCTACAACGTTGCCCCATGACACCAAATCGATCGACCTTCTCAAGATAGAGAATTTCATACATTCATACAACCATTTTGTATGACCAGCCCTGGAAAAATTACATTTTTGGACAATGTTTCATGCAGATCAAAAAATGAGGTTGCGAAATCATAGAGAACTAATGAAATACAAAAATATGTCAATTACTTACGCCCTTCTCAAATGTCATTTTCGAATTAAAATTGCTCCAAATACGCAGAAATTGTTTGATAAATTTTTAATTAAAAAAGATTTCTCAAATTTCTTTTAAATTTAATAAATTTATATGTAATTAGATTTCATGTTTTTAGGAGCGGAAAAAAGACTCAAAATTATGGAAAAATAACCTTTTTTTTAAATTTCACCATAACTGTAGCAATGATATACTTGCTTACAAATTTAGAAGGTTTTTTTTCTAATGTAAGAATTTAAAAACAAATTCACGATCAGATTTCATAACAATTGCTCATGTCATCACAAATTAAAGACAAACAGAAAAGAGCAATACTCGAAACTTGTTTTTCTACCAAAATGAACAATCCTTCACAACAACCTCACCGGTCGATCGGTCACACCCTACTAGTTCGAGCAGTCGTCGGTGGTGCACAGTTCAGTGCGTAGTTTCACAAAGCAAAAACCGAAACTTTTTCCAATATTATTGTTTGTTTACTTTCCGGTGTGTGTTTGTGTGTTTTACCTACGTTGAACTGTAAAGTGGGGGTTTTCTCATCACCACAGAAATGTGGCGATACTGAGCTAATTACCGTGCCGACTCCCGGGTTTAACATTTGAAAAGGGTTTGAATTTGATTTTTATTCTATTTCTGTGGTCTTGAAAATATTTTTAACCGTCAGATTTTTTTTTAGAATTGATTTTAGAGAGAAATTTTTCGCACAAAATATCTCCTCCATCCCCGCCAAGGGCGTCAAAGTTTTATCTGCACAACGCACCTATTAGTGGCATTCACACGTACATGACCGTGCACAACACAGCAACGACCTACGTTTGGAGTTTAGTACCTGCACGTCGATTGTTATCTCGCAGCGATGATTAATCTTAAAATCGGCCCGCGCGGTCGGCTGAGTACCGAGGTTGTGGCCCAAATACCGCACCTCGGCAGGCTCTCTGCAAGTTGTGTGAGAGAGAAACAAGGTGAGGTGTATGACGATTATTTAATGAGTTTCGCGATTATTTTCTTTTTTGCTGAATTTTTTGAATTTACAGATTTTGTATGAACTATATGTTCAAATTAAAGAAAAACAATATAGGTGAGGAACGATATACAAAAATATTTATAAAATTAAACTTTAATGTTATTGTTTGCAAAGCAATATCTAATTTTGAACGAATTATGGCAAATTTCCATGGAAACACTTAAAAAAGTCTTAAATTTCTCAAGGTTTGCATCGCACGACAATTGAATTTCAATTCAGCCCAATAAAAAAAGAGTAACAAATAAAAGCCGCACTTTCAACGCGCAAAATGTGCGAATGTGCTCAGAAATCCACACCATTTTAAGCTAGAAAAAAATCCTAAAAAGTCACTTTTTACGACCGATGTTTTGGGACCTCTCCCTCGCAACGACGATGAAAGGGAAATAAAATTAGCGATTGTTTCAACGCGAAAATTGAGGCTAACTCGCGAGCGCAAGGGGGATTTCAATGTTTTTTTTTGTTGTTTATTCGAGGGGGTCGACGCCGTGGAGCATTAATATTCCCCCGCGGATGCTGCTGCTAAAAAGAGGGATCGCGAGTCGATGTCTCTTTCTAGCGCAAATCGTAGTGTCCCACCCCTACACTTGCCACACAATTCATTGTTGTGCGAGGGGGTGATTCGCATTGTTTTAACGAACGGAACTGAAACGGGGGGATTTATACTGGCGGTTGACACTGTTAAAAAAAAAAAGTTTTAATGAAAAGTTTCGACGGGATTCAGGCCGAGATGCGCGGATTGGAAGGGCGCGCGCGAACCAACTGAACCATTCATCACTTTTTTTTTTAAAAAATCGTGATTTTACTACAAGACGATTGTGAAAATGTGACAAATTTGGAGTTTTAGTACTTTTTTACAGTGTTTCCAGCTAAATTTCCCTTCAACAGAGTCATCTCGTCGCCATTATCGTCGTCGTCGTCGTCGTCGCGGGGTCGACCAGATTTAGTTCCCAAAGTGAGAGAGTGCAGCAGCAAACTGCCCCCCTTTTTCGCGATGACTCCTCCACTGCTGACTGACTGTGAGTTTGTTTGTTTTCCAGCCTCTTAACGGTTACGCTCAATATTGCTCGCCCAGCCGGGATTTATTTATTGTGTATGGGTTTTTACTTTACTTTGCTGATTTTTTTTTTCTCTTTATTACATTTTCCCATTATGTCGATTCGCATGAGGGGAGAGAAGATCATCTTTGCGCGAGAATCGACATTTTTTCCCTAGCGAATCTTTTGACAAGCAACTAGGAAGGAACTTTCCAGCTGAAACTAAATTTTGCAAGACATTTTCAAACGTTTTTCCAGTCGTTGAAACGATGAGCGAGATCTTCCCGGAAATCGGTTAATATGATTACGCGGCAGAGATGAGGACGCTGCAGTCTTTTTTTTCGTAAGAGGAAATCGAGGTTAGTGAGTCATGATAATGCGCATTGTAAATTGTGACAGATTCTGTCCTCTCCTTCCTATTTTAGATCAATTTTTGGCTGGATCGAAAACAGACGATAATTGGTACAATCAAATCGATTTTTATCTAACAAAAATAAACAGGCCAGTCCTACTGCGTTATTAGCCGCAGAGAGGATTCTTTAAACGGATAGCATTTTACAGAATCCACAGAAGAGGAAGGATGCGTGGACATACCGTAATAAACGCTCTTTTGAGAAAATTGTGAAATACACTTTTTTTCAAGCCCTCTGAGAACAGCAACTCAGACAAAGGTAATCAACAAAGAAACTACCTTCAAAGGCTCATGAAAACACCACTTCTCAATTTCTGAGATGCACTTTTGTGCAACTTCTCTCTCCGAGATGAGCGTGTCCTCATTTTCCAAGGTGCTGGAGCATCTCATTTCCGCTGAAATTGTTGCACGCCCAGCAGACCCACCTGGGGAAGCTGCGCTAATGGCGCTTCACCGCCAAAAGTGTCATTATACACGGTACATTAATGTTTGCTTGGAAACACACACCTTCTTTTGGTTGCTGCTGACGGTTAGTAGGAAAAGTTTACGGCAAGTTGTGTACCTTCTTGTGTTCCTTATCGGGGAAAACTTTGTCTGTCTGTCTGTCGGCCAAGTAAGTAGGTACCAAGAAGTGCCTGTACCTGTGTTGAAATAGATATTTCCGACAAAGTCGACGACGACGACGACAGGAAGTGGTAGAACATTTCAAAGTTTCGATTGTGCATACTGAGTATTTCATTAGCAGCAAATCCAGCACACGCCACACATGTGGTCCGTGTAAGTTTGCTGGTTGTGCAGTTTGCAGTAGATTTAACGATGCGAGAAATCGCTTTCCAAAGAACAACTTTGAAAAGAAGTTATACTGATGGTTGATACTTGGATGATTTGAATTGAAAGGATTAAGTCGTAAGACGATATTGAACGTGATGAAGTTCGAGTTGAATAAAAACAGATTTTTTTTACAAACCATACTTAAGACTTAAGACTTAATCTAAGCCTAGAAAATAATTGATTCTTTTGAAGAAGTTAAAAAAATTCACTAATTTTAAAATCCATTGCCTAATTGTAATTTTATGAACCGAAATTGACAGCATTTTTTGTAAATTTTGTATTTTTTTTTATTTTTGTATATTTCTGTAATTTATGTTATTTTTGTAATTTTTGTCATTTTTGTATTTTTTGTAATTTTTATAATTTTTGTAATTTTTGTAATTTTTGTAATTTCTGTAATTTTTGTATTTTTTGTATTTTTGGTATTTTTGGTATTTTTTGTAATTTTTGTAATTTTTGTAATTTTTGTAATTTTTGTAATTTTTGTAATTCTTGTAATTTTTGTAATTTTTGTAATTTTTGTAATTTTTGTAATTTTTGTAATTTTTGTATTTTTTGTAATTTTTGTAGGGGAAATATACCCATTTTAATCACTCTAAGCCGTTCGACCAATTCTCATCACTTTTGCCGTTTTCCGCTATTAAATCAACATATTCAGATGTATCAACAATGGAGAGTTGCTTGCTCACTTTTATTTGAGCTATTTATTACTTTGGAACAGTCAAAAACACTTTATGAAAGCTGTAATTTGTGATCAAAGTGCTGATAGGCCGATAATAGAAATGGGCTGAAAAAGGGTATAGTTCCCCTAATTTCTGTAATTTTTGTAATTTTTGTATTTTTTGTATTTTTGGTATTTTTTGTAATTTTTGTAATTTTTGTAATTTTTGTAATTTTTGTAATTTTTGTAATTTTTGTAATTTTTGTAATTTTTGTAATTTTTGTAATTTTTGTAATTTTTGTAATTTTTGTAATTTTTGTAATTTTTGTAATTTTTGTAATTTTGCAATTTTGTAATTTTGTAATTTTGTAATTTTGTAATTTTGTAATTTTGTAATTTTTGTAATTTTGTAATTTTTGTAATTTTTGTAATTTTTGTAATTTTGTAATTTTGTAATTTTTGTAATTTTGTAATTTTGTAATTTTGTAATTTTGTAATTTTGTAATTTTGTAATTTTGTAATTTTGTAATTTTTGTAATTTTTGTATTTTTTGTAATTTTTGTAATTTTTGTAATTTTTGTATTTTTTGTAATTTTTGTAATTTTTGTAATTATTGTAATTTTTGTCATTTTTGTCATTTTTGTCATTTTTGTCATTTTTGTCATTTTTGTCATTTTTGTCATTTTTGTCATTTTTGTCATTTTTACCGTTTTTGACATTTTGATGAAGTTGGAGTTGAATAAAGTAAAGTAATTTTAGTAATTTTAGTAATTTTAGTAATTTTTGTAATTTTTGTAATTTTTGTATTTTTTATAATTTTTGTAATTTTTGTAATTTTTGTAATTGTTGTAATTTTTGTAATTTTTGTAATTTTTGTAATTTTTGTAATTTTTGTAATTTTTGTAATTTTTGTAATTTTTGTAATTTTTGTAATTTTTGTAATTTTTGTAATTTTTGTAATTTTTGTCATTTTTTGTAATTTTTGTTAATTTTGTATTTTTGTAATTTTTGTAATTTTTGTAATGTTTTTAATTTTTGTAATGTTTGTAATTTTTGCCATTTTTGACATTTACATTTTGGTCATTTATGTCATTTTTGCCGTTTTGGACATTTCAGTCATTTTGGTCCTTTGGTCATTTAATCATTTTGATCGTTTTGGCCATTTTGATCATTTTGCCCATTTTTGGTCATTGGTTGTTTGGTCATTTGGTTATTTTTGTCATTTTTGTATTTTTTGTCATTTTGTTTTTTTTTTTAAATTTTTGTCATTTTGTTTTTTTTTTAATTTTTGTCATTTTTAACGTTTTGGACATTTTTGTCATTTATTTAATTTTGGTAATTTTAGTAATTTTGGTAATTTTGGTCATTTTATTCACGTTGGTCATTTTGGTCTTATGGTCATTTGGTCATTTTGGTCGTTTTGGTCATTTTGGACATTTTGGTCATTTCAGTAATTTTTGTATTTTGGTAATTTCGGTCATTTTGGTCGTTTTAGTCATTTTGGTCAATTTCGCCATTTTGGTCAGTTTTGGTCATTTTGATTAATTTGGTATTTTGGCCATATTGGTCATTTTAGTAATTTTGACCCTTTGATTATTTTGGCCATTTTGGTAATTTTGGTCATTCAGGTCATTTTGGCCTTTTCAATAATTTTGGTCTTTTTGGTCTTTTGGCCATTTTGGTCATTTTTGTCATTTTGGCCTTTTTGATTATTTTGGTCTTTTGGCCATTTTGGCCATTTTGATCATTTTGATAATTTAGACCATTTTGGTCATTTAAACCATTTTAGTCATTTTAGCCATTTTGGTCATTTTGGTAATTTTGGTCATTTTGGTCATTTTGGTCCTTTTGATCATTTTGGTCATTTTGGTAATTTTGGTAATTTTGGTAATTTTGGTAATTTTGGTAATTTTGGTAATTTTGGTAATTTTGGTAATTTTGGTAATTTTGGTAATTTTGGTAATTTTGGTAATTTTGGTAATTTTGGTAATTTTGGTAATTTTGGTAATTTTGGTAATTATGGTAATTTTGGTAATTTTGGACTTTTTGGCCATTTTGGTCATTTAGATTATTTTGGTCATTTTGACCATTTTGATCATTTTGACCATTTTGATCATTTTGACCATTTTGGCCATGTTGGATCTACGAAGTGTCAGTTGGACTGGCAACACTTCACAACCACGACTACTACGATTTTTCACCACAAGATAGCAACCCTGATCGCCAGCCGCAACAGCTTCCTGCGATCAAACACAACCCTGCGCAACGCTACGGCCGCACAACGGCGCGACGAACAACGACGAAAGACGACGACGAAGAGGACGAGTGAAAAAACCGCCATTTTGCGAACACAGTCTTTTTTCACCCTCGGTAGCGAGAACACGTAGTTTTTAATTAGAACACGTAGTTTTTAATTAATTTTTTGTAGTGCTAAATCCGAGTGCGTTTACTTTTTTACCACACCCACGGCCAGTTCGAACAATCCAGTTACAGTCCACCCGTGAGTATTCCGCCGTTTTCCGTGGGGCCAACGTGCCGGCCCGAACAGGCCATTTTGGATATTTTGGTAATTTTGGTCTTTTTTGTATTTTTGTTTTTCTGTATTTTTAATTTTTTTCGTTTTCGTTTTTGTGTTTCACTCCTAACTTAACAATGACGACAAAATTAAGCTAATCTTACCCGGGAAGTCCAAATCTTGATCTTATCCGAGACCGATATCGTTTTGGACGTCTTCATGTTGCGGCTGCCAAGTCACGACGACCCGCGCGTCAACAACAGCTGATCTACGTCACTTTATCTCTCCACAACTCTACTCTACACTGTTTTTGTTATCTTGATTCGACGTTGGTTTATATTTCTCTCTTTTCTCTACACAAGTATTAAGGAAAGCTGCAACAGTGTTAGTAATAATTGAATGAATCGTACACACAAAAAAAACGCAAACAAATCAGTCTGCAAAAATAAAAGTGCCAATCTAATCACATCTTCATTCTTCCTATTCTTCCTTTTGTTTTCCTTTTGTGCTCGTCACGAACACAATGCGAATTCGAACAATTGACTGAGCTGAAATCACCTCTCACCAACACACACACGCGCTCACAAAAAGCTCAATTTTCTCGCTCAATTGAGTTTGATTACACTTTGCACGCGGGGCCAAGTTTTTCTTCTTCGTCTTAGTTCAAGTTGTCACACGGTCTCCAGTTTGCGCCTTAAAGGTGATGTGCATCGTCATACATAACAATCTTCTTCAGAGGGGCACCAACACACCAGTGTGAATATCAATTACACACAGTAGACTGCACTTGGCACGAACCAATACATGCGCTGCGAAATCGTTAGAAAGACTCACAAATACCTTCTTCTTTGTTTTGCCTGTTTGCCCATTCAAGAGTGTGATGAATAATAACAGGCACCCGGTGTCAATCGAATTGACCATTTAATAACCACACCAATGGGGCATTTAGGAGACCTCTTCTTTTCGATTTAATTTCCCCAGAGTCAAGGTCAACAACCGTCGTAATGGCCAAAACGAGTTTTAGAAGGAAAAATTTCAAGAATCTCGCCCCCCTTCTTTCGTTATCTCGCGTTAAATAAAATCGATAAACCGAAGCCTAAATCTCCCGCACAAAAACAACACCTTTGCTCTGGTGGGGCGAATGACGAAGTTTTGTTTCCAGCAGGTTCCAGGTAAGCCAAACTGATAACGGTGTTTTTTTTCTCCCTGTTTCCATCACACCAGTTTACACTCAAGTATGGTGGTATGAACAGGTGGATAAAGTCACTGATGGAAATAGCAGTAGGAAATTTTTTAAAGGGAGGACACATTTAACATTAATGTTATAAATTTAAAAAAAAAATAGGACAAACATTATAGCTTCTATTTTCAAATAAGCCTTTTCTAGATGTTAGTTCTGCTTTCTACAACGAACTAAGCTGTTGAAGAAGAAACTCTTTTGATGGACCTTTTTTTCGTTTTTAAGCGTGTATAACACATTAAAATTTGGTTGGGAAGGTCACTCGAAGGGATTCACGATCAGATTGGAATGTTGATGTTGATATGAGGAATTTAACGCCTTTCCATGTTTTAGGTTTGTAACTGACCAGCATATTAGGCCAATACAAATTTTATTTATTTATTTTTATACGCGGCGGAAACTTTCGACTATTTTTATTTTGGACTTATGATCTGAAAAATAAGTAACATTTTCTGAAAAAAAAACCATGAACTTTTGGTGTCCATACAAACTTGAGAGCTGTCCCTACAAAAGTACGATGAAAACGTTCAAAAACCCGTTCTGGAGAAGGTATTTTTTATCAATTTGGTGTTTTCGACGAAGTCGTTGGTTCTGAATCAGATTTTTCAGAAAAAAAGCATACTACACAGAAGAAGATTCCCCATTTTTTTTTATTTCGCTTTTTATTAAAAAAAAATCGATTTTGACCAACTTTGAGCCCTCATTACAACACCGAAAAAAGTGCTTTTTGCTCACTTTTTGTCACTAAAATTTATTTCCAAAAAGCGCAATTTTATATGTTTTTTGGGGACATAAAATGCCATCTTTTCATAAAGTTCCAAAAAAGCCTTTAAACAAGATATAATTTTTAAAAATACCTGATTTTTCTGAAAAAAAAAGAAAAAAATGAGTTCTAATTTGCAATCAAACAGTATTGTAGTGGCATTGTGAAAAAGTGCACCATTTTCAAATTATAGACATATTTAGGCAACTTTTTTGGAAAATTTGATTTTTCTTATTGTAAAAAAGAGTGTTTGACCATTTTGATAACAATTACTTTTGTAGAGCTGAGAAAATTCTCTAACTTTTTTTAACTTTATATAACTCTGATTTTTGACATTTTCTAAAGCTGGATATTAAAATTTCAATTATTTTTTAAGAGGGTAGAAAGTTTTTGGTTTCTCCAATTCTCAGACCATTTGTTTTCGAGATATCGGTTATCAAAAAACGAAGGCTAATTAATATAAAAATCATTTTTCCCTGTTTTTTCTCTTTGCATTTCAAAAAGTAAAATTTAGAGAATTTTCTCAGCCTTTCGAAAATATTTTTTTTACTGGGCAAACTATTTAAAAAAAATCCAATTGAGCCTTTTTCAAAAACGTTACTGTAAAATTGATTTTACGGGAAAACGGTGCACAAAAATGATTTAAAATTATAATTACATAAAAATTTTGTATTTTTTTACCTTTTTTCAGCTTTTTTTTTGGAAAATCACTATTTTTTCGAAAAAAAATTTTTTTTGTTCAAAATTGCCTATTTGACTATTCTTTTTTTTTTTTTTTTTGAAGAGATGGCCCCTAGAACGCATCTAAAAAAATTTTTTTTCAAGTCAATGTTTTGTGTCAAAAAGCGATTTAAAAAAATCAGCCATTGTTGTTTAGGGCTAAGATTTTGAATTTTTATAATCATTTTTGTAAAACCCGAAAAATAGCTTCTTTGGCCTTACGGAAGGCACCCAAAATGTTTCAACCATATTAAAAAATACAAAATTTAAAATTTGAAAAAAGGCTCATTTCGTAGAGAATTGCTTCTCTTCGATTTTTTCGATTTAGTTATATTATATTAGAGGAACTAAAGTACCAACTTTTGTTGGCATGCATTGAATATGCATGACGGACGTTTTCAACCCTCTACTGCCCATTTTTTCGATTTTTTTTTATTTTTTCCGTGTTTAGGAGGCTATTTTGAGCAACTTTTAATCTACGTAATACTTTACTTCTCTTGTTTTATGTTTTTCTTGTTTTATTTTCTGTACTTTAATTTGTATTTATCTTGATTAGTTTATGTTTGTTTTTGGTAGTATTTGGCCTATTCTACCACCTCCTATCATTACATTTGGCCTTTCTAATTTTGTCATGTTCACAGCAAAAAATGTAGTAAAACGCCTGCGTGTAATAATGGTTTGTGTAGAGAATTTTATGTAATATTACATAGTTTTCATAGAACACATTTCGTCTTTTTGCCTAACACCAATTACGCCCAAATTGTGTAATATTAACAACATTTTTAAGTAATATCGCATATGCGTGTTTCCTCAAGTTAAGCTGTCAAATTTTTTCACCATCCGCAATCAAATCAAAACAATGCTAACCAAATTTTAGTGGTGCTGAGCAAAGTGACGAAAAAATAACAAGTTCTGTGGCCAAGAGCTGCCGTTAAGGATGTTCGCCATCAAAAAGAACCTTCCGGTGCGGTACATCTTCTTCTTTGGCATCGACATCAAGTAAGTACTTCCCTTCGCTCTTCCTCGTACCACTGAGTCGAGATTTACAATTTTGTTCTGCTTGCTACACGCAGCGCCTAGATCGAAGAAACCCAGATCAATCCGCACCACGAGTTCAAGGAGAAGCTGGTGTCGTCGTGCAAGTCGACCGGCTTCAAGGAAGCGGTCCACCAGAGAGGACTTTATCGCCAACTCGGAGAACGCTGCGCATCTGTTAACGGGTGAACTGGACAACCGACCCGAAACGGACCTCGAGGTAAACAAACTGCGGGAAACGACAAGAGTGAGGACGGCAAGGAGGACGAGAGCGTTAACAACACGACGACCCAGAGTGCGCTGGAAACGGCCATACGACGAGGACGGTTCTCCCTGTCTTCGTAGGCCATCCAGTACCCAGTACTGGGACGAATTCCTGCTTGAGCCATACTCATACGCGCGGGACATTGCAAAAAAAGTCTGCCTCCAAGAAGAAAGTACGTGTCTCACAGCCATCAAATTGAACCCAGGTAATGTGCTTTGTTTTGCTGTGATTTGTTTTATGTTTAAATTTTGTGAGGCCGATGTTAACAGAAATTTTTAATCCTGGATGTTGTTGTAGGTCGCTTCGACGCCCAAAGCCAAAGCCATCGAGGACATTGCGAACAAGCCATCGCCGAAGCGCAAACGAAAACTAAACGATTCCGACAACGTGTCGACGCTGGATCTGGAAATCGTCTCGCCGGTGCCCTTCCACACCTCCGTAACGGTGGCGCATCCTGCCACGCTCGAAATCGACATGCGAGCGTGTCGAACACGCTGCAGTTGCGCAACATTCAGGCCTCAAATATAAAGTTTGGCTTCTTCGGGCTCGGCATCATGTGCGACGGCATCGTCAAGAACCTAGAACCGGAGCCGGAGTTCGGTAACTGTGGAATCATGTCGGCCAATCTACGCCCCGAGATGACCGGCGTCGACCAAGAACGTCGCAGGACATTGCTGAAAAGATCATCTTCAAAGAAGGCCGGTACCAGGAAGCACAAGTAAGCTTAAAACGGGGACCTCGCGCAACCCGGATTATAACTTATTTCTTTTGTTACGGCCAAACCCCCAGATTGAAAGCTCCAAGAACCAGACCAGGAGGGCACGATGATCATCCTGACCGGCGGCGAGCGGTTGCCGTCGAAGAGACCTTTTTCGAAGCCATCTCGTGCAACTCGGTGAGGTGGGCTACCTCGGTGAGGTGGGCAACGTGATCAAGAAAAACCTGGTGCTGCAGATGATGATTTACAGCGTGATGCTGGCCGGCATAGCGAAGAGATTGTAAGATTCAGTGATGCAGCATGCAGCCGCGACTGTGAATGTAAGTGAAATTGACCCTCGGGACGGTATCTGCTGCTAGAGGACTCCCAGAACAAACGTGACCTGAAACTTTTGCTGCGTGATCTGCGAAGTGTTCAAGTTTTTCATCCAAATCGTTTTGTTTTTTTTTTCTTTTTTTCCCAGGATCAGCACGGATCTCGATTCATCCATCAAAATCTGGAATGGGAAATGGTGTTTTCGAGTTCGGCGTCATCCACAAGTACTTCGCCGAACAGAAGCAAACATTCACTCCCAGCTGCCTTTGATGGCCCCAAAAAGCATTCTGGGCAAGCAGCAGCAGCAAATCCTTCGCGAGTTGGGCGGCCAGCATTGAGTGCGTCGATCCGGTCGTGCTGCAGTGCATCATCGGTTACGGATCGCGATTGCAAATTGCTCTCAGTTGTATTTAGATGTGATTGCGGTCGTTTGGGCAAAATTGTACCAGCAACAAGAAACCCGTACAAACGGATGTCCAAGCTGGCCGCCGGGAAAGACAGCGCATCGCCAACACTCGAACTTCACTCTGTAAGCCGATCAAATGATTCGGAACGACACAAAGTTCAAGTGTTTAAGAGAAAATTATCCGCAATAAATCAGATTGAGAATAAATATTTCGTTTGTTTATGTTTGAAATGACATTTCTAGGTAGAAACCAATTCGATATCTATCCCTGGCCCAAAAATGGGCTTTGTGTAATATTACACATTTCTGGGTGTACATTCATGGATGTAATTTTAAGCGTTTTTTTTCACAAAGGTGATGTGCATGCTTTTTGATGCGATTTTACCATCAGATTTTTTTCTGTGTTGTTACAGTCACTTTTTCAATTTTTTGTTTGTTTTTCACATTTTCTGCTCTAGAACGGCACCATTATCATTTAAATTGTAAAATGCGTAGAGGCATAGTCTGGGACACTACAAAAATTACTGCATACTTCTTTTTACTTAAAATATTGGAAATGTTAGTTAAAAACACAGCCAAAGGTGACCCCTAAACAACTATTATTTTTTAAACATTGGTAAAGTCACAAACTAGTCAAACTTAAAACACTAAAATTTTCTAAAATTTTAAGTCTAGATGCGGAGCTGGGGGTTTTAGAGGGTTAAAATCATTGTTGTAACAAGGGGATTTTTTTCCGTGTCCTCAAGTTGATCTTGAAAAGTTAAAAGCGTTTCCTAATAGTAGTTTATGCAACAAGTTGCAAAAAGAGGTTTTTCAGCACGAGTCGTACATTTATCCAACGAGGTTCACCGAGTTGGATAAATACGACGAGTGCTGAAAAAACAAGTTTTGCACCGAGTTCCATACAACATTTTTTGCAATTTCGAAAAACACCCATTGAGTGAAATTTTAAGTCGAATTTTCATGTATTTTGTCCATAAATCGTTTAAATCAAAAAAATGTTGAGAAGTGTTACTTTTCGAAACAAGTGCTGAAAAGTTCAGCTTTTCAGCACCCATTTGAGTGCTGAAAAGTAGAACTTTTCAGCATTTATTTTGAAAAGTGTTGCTATTCGATTCTGTTATTTTTGGTACAGAAAAGTAGGCTATTTCGTCGTTCAAGAATGACAGGAAAGGTAAGTAGTTTCACGACGGAATTGCAAAAAAGATTTTTTTGTAAGAAAAACTTTTTTTTTGCAACTTTTTGTAACAGTGCTGAAAAGATCACTGTAGCTCTAATTTGAGTGCCGAAAACTTCTACCAAAAAAAATATCATTATCAAGTTTTCATAATATTTTCAGATTTTCCCATAATATTTTCAGATTGGAATTTCAAACATTGTATAAATCTCGCAACCTTTTAAAAAACTGTGAGAACATAGCAGATATATTTTCGGGAATTTCAGGGTTGTTTGTCGTCAATTTGGATTCAAATGTCGTCTGGAAATACCATTGGAAAGGTTTTCAAAGGACTCTTAAACTCAGTTTTGTGACCATTTCAAAGACCTTTCCGATTAATGATAAAGTATTAATATCAACTAAATTTCTTGCTGTGGAGATTCAAAACTCTTTCGTAAATTTTAAGATTTCCCTACTTATTATCAAAAAGCATCTAACTCAAAGAAAATCTCGATCAACCCAAGGTTATACGAAGCTGAACCCCTTCGCAATAACTCCTTCCAAGTTCAGTACAGTAAAGCCGTTCCAAGCTATTATCCACGTCCACGACGTTCGGACCGCTCATCGCAAAGGTGCTAATTAGTCCCCGTTGCACGGTGGTTACGGTGCATATCTATGTGCGGCGACACGATGACTCGAACGCAGCTAAGTGTTGGTGTAACACGTTAACCTCAACCTTGCGAGAGATGTTATCAATTGAAAATCTCCAGTCCAGTGGACCGTCGAATCTGGGTCTTCCCGCGGCACCGAAATCTCTTTCGAAAGCTTCCCAGCGTCAAATTTTCCTCGGATTTTCTTCACCACAACTGGTCGACGGCGGCGCTTTCATAACAGCTCTTCGGAAAGCCGACAAAACTTCCAAGTCTTCTTCACAAGCCACAGGTAATTCGAAACTTGGCCATTTCTAAGGCCTTTTTTTAGGGGTCTGGTGAGCGCTTCTTCGTCTTCTTCTTCACATACAGACACACACGCGCGTTGATTCACAACTCTCACATGTGCTTCTTGCCCGCCGCTGTGTTTGTGTGTCTTTGGCCCCAGGTTGTGGTCGGTAATTACAGCTGCCTTTTCCGCGCAGAGGTGTTTTTCTTTCTGTTTTCAAATTTATGCAACCAGGTCGTAACACGTCACTTGGGACGGCCCCGAAAAAAATCCAGCGACAAAATCACATTTGAACTGCTTAATACTAATTGGATTCGGGCAAGGTCGTTCCTGAGTCACCACGACCGAAAACACACAGACTTCTTCCTGGAGCACTTTCACCTCTACGATACGCGGAAAAGGTCCACCGAAAGCAGCCTTAGCATAGCTCCAGCGATTTCGCACGCACTGAAGGTTACCCGAGGTCCCGCCGACCTTCCCGGAAGCTCCCGTAGACCCGCGAAGGGGATACCTCGACAAAGACACTCTCGGTGAAGACGCGACGACGCACGCGACGCCGGTAGCAGGTTGAAACTCGACTGACTGAAATCGAACGGCGGATGCACATACGACGACGACCACGTATTGAAGAGAGAGCGCGTCGATTCATTGGTGTGGGTCAACCCCAACAGGAGTAGGGGAGGGGTCCGTCCACGCGAGGGGGTTATTTTTGTGCAATAGCCCCAACGAAAAGGCCGTATAGCAAGGAATGTGTGTACACGATCAATGAAGTCTTGTCTACACGACCGCCACCACCACCACAGCTGAACTCAACGGCGAGATATCGCACCGCGCGGACCAATTTTTTTCATTATTATTTCCTCTCAACTCTCTGTGTACAACTTTGTGTATTGTGCGGGGTGGTAGCACCTTAACAAGCATAACTCATATCGTCCAGTCAGCGGCATTTGAAGAGTTCACACACAGTTTGTGGCTCTGTGTGTGAGTGCAATCAAGTGTAAGTACATGCTGGGTGCGATATCACCTCGCGCGATACCGCGATATTAGCACGCGGCTGAGAAACCAGAAAGAGAGAGAGAGTCACTTGAAGCTTGAACAAGTGTGTCAGTGCTGCCAGCTAAAACATCTCAAAATCGTGCCAAACTAAAACTCTTCAAAAATTATCCACTTTAAAAATCTAAAAATCTGGCAACCCTGTTTCCACACGACTAAACTAACTGCAAGCAAGTTGACACATCACGGTATGTGGAAGTTGTAACTGCACTCTCTGTTTTTTTTATATCTCATTTTACAACCCGGTAACTACCTACCACTACAAACCTGTACCGGAATTGCAGCCAGCCACACGAGTGTGGCGTGTTGGGGCGCGCAGCTTTTTGTTTTTTATCAGCTGGGGAAACTATTCACACACATATCATCATCACCGAGCCCGAGTATCGTGACATGCTCCGACGGGTAGTTGACAGTTTTTTTTGCGACTCATTTGGCAGTGTTGCCAACAATTACAAAATTGAACAAATTTAAGAGATTTCAAATTTCGTGAATTGTATCGTTGATAAGTTACAAAATAGATCGATATCTTTGAGCAGTGCTTCCGGAATTCCTGAAAAATTCCATCACTTAAAAACGAATACTAGAACCCTTGAAAAAAATGGGATCACTTGCTACAAATGTCTTAGCTTAAATTTAGGGCAGTTTGAAAGAAATTAGAACGAGAATTCGGATTCAGCTTGAAAAAAAAAACTAGTCTCAGAGAAAAAGTCCTGTCAGACTATGGCTGTATGTTAGGGTGACAAAAAAAATCCCAACTGGGTAAAGGGTCGCTTTTTATCGTTAATGTTTTTATGGGAAAATCTGCAAAAATGTATAAGGCTGGTACAAATATTTTTAAAAGTTTTTGTCACCCCCTTCAAAATTGGCCCGAAAAATCAGGGGGCAAAAAATATATTTTTACAATAAACTTCAAAATTTCAATGAAAATTCAAGTGCAACCAGCTGAAATTAAACTAAAATACATTCTTCTGCGTTTTAAAAAATCTTAAGATTTTTTGAAAATTTTCGATGCAAAATCTTTTTTTTCGATACAATTTTTGTTTTTGTCAGATCTTAGATTTTTTGAAAACTAATGATTGCAAAACAACTGAACTAGTGTAAAATGCATTTTAAAACACTTTTTCATTTAAATGTGAAGACTATGGCTTGTTATTTAAATTTTTATATTTTTGCCCCCTTGACCTCGGCCAGGGCCGAGGACAAAAACTTTTTTAAATATTTGCATCGGCCTAAGGAAAAGCAAAAATTTTAAAGTTCCAAAAAAAAGGTGGCGTTAAATGTGTCGGATCATCGTCATGTAAAATTACAAGACAAACAACTTTGTCAAAGACTGCAAATTGATCCGAGTTAACCCTGATGAGTTATTAGCGATTCAAAGAAGACGTTTTTGTATGTTTCTTCCTCTCTGAGTCGCTGGCAGCTAGCGGGTCGTGTTCGCTCGCGAATGGCAAAGATTCATTCGGCGATGAGTAAGTGATTTCTGATGTTTGAGCCGAAAATCAGGACCCTTGATTATGACTTTTCGGAAACAATACAGAAAAAAATGACATTTTGTTTTTGTTAAGTTTGTATCAAATAAACCCCCTTCCATATTCTTTTTTTTTACAAAAAAAATGAGCTTAATGGTATGACGGAAGTTTTGCCTAAATTATGTATTTGAAAAAAGATCCCACAGTTAAAGACAAAGCGGATAGTCTCTCCGAATTGAAACAAGAGGAAAATACTATTTTGCAAGAGTATAGACCTCTCACGCTTACAACAAATCGTGTTCATTCGTTCACTGAAACAGTTCACTCGAATGAGTGTCTTATTTGGACAACAGTCATCGAACCATGATGGCCGATACGGTAAAGGCGCGGCTCGATATGCCGTTATTTTTTGTTTGGTGAACTTTTTGGAAAATGAACCCCGTGAGGATAATACCCTCGGATATTTCGAAATTCATCCTCTCCGTCCGTTCACAGTACCTTTTTACTACAGAACCGTGCTCATTATCCTCCCGTATGGCGATGCTCAGTACCGGGTGTAGGAAAGAATTCAAAATTTCTCCGAATAAAATCGAACAATCATTTTTGGATGTAAAAGTGAATTTGGAATAAAAAAAAAGTTCTTCTTAGAATTTTTGATGAAAATAAACCGTTTTCAAAATGGTAAAATGATTGAAACTTTCAGAAAATCTGTTTTTTTTATTTTTTAAAATAGTTTCTTTACAATTTTTTTGTTTGGTCATTGTAGATCAGAGATATATGCCAAAAATTGAAATTAGGAAAAATGAACTAACATTTCAAAAGGCTTTAAATCGCAAGATTTGGCCCTTTTGAAATTTAAATGTGTGTTTTAAAAAAGGAAGTAAATCTCAAAAAAGTGCATTCGGTTTAAAAAAATTAAGTATTACAAGTTTGATAAAAAAAAGTTGCATCTTAAACCGGTTAGTTCTTTTCGAGGAAAGATTGAGAAATACTCTTTGATTTTAAATAAGACAAAAGAATTATGAATGTTTTAGCTTATGGTAAGAACTAATTCAACGGTAAAAAAACAGAACATAACGTCAATATTGAGCTTTACAAAATCAATCGATCCCATGAAATTTTAATTTTTATATTTTATGATAAGGCTGATTTTTTTTTTTTTTTTTTAATAAAAAAAGGAACTTTTGAGCAACGTATGAACAAAACAAACCAGCTAAAAATTATTATTTTTGATTTTTTAAATCGTACAGATAACGCTTAGATATTAGCATTTGCAAAGAATTGAAACTGGAAAAAATGTGTTTTCCAATTAGCCTTATCTTTTTCCTGATAATATCTAGGCAATTTTGGTCCGATGTTAAAAAATGAAAAGCTTGTAAAATTTTCATTTTTTTCAAATAAAAATATTTTTAAAATTTTAAATTCAGGCATAACATTTTAAAATGGCCAAAACTTGTGTTGCATATTTCGAAATTTTTCAAAATATTTTTCATCAGAAGATTTTTAAATTTAACAATGCTTTGCCCACGAAAACAGCATGGTTCGAAAAAAAAAGTTCTCCGATCGGGCTCAAAATTTTTCTTGGAGTTCCTTGGCCGAAATAATTAGACCCGTATTTTTTCGTTTGGCCATTAGGGTGACCTACGCCGTGTTAGGGTGGTCCTAAAATTGGCAATTTTCGTCGATTTTCTCAAAAACCACTTTTTTCAAAAAATCGTATCTCTGCGCCATTTCATCCGATTTTAGCTGTTTTAGACGCAAAAGAAAGGTGATTAGTATGGCTATTTAAGAAAAATAGTAAGAAGTTTCAAAAATAGCATAGCATAGCATAGCATAGCATTGGTGTCTACTAATAGTAAGAAGTTTCAAAAATCTAGCTTAACATATGAAAAGGTCGTATGAAAACTTAAAATGCTGTTTTGAAGATCTCGGGACCAAAAAGGATATGTCTGAAAATATTTTTATCGGATTCCTCGGAAAATTTCACATAACATATCAAAAAATGGTGAAGTTATGTTTTCGATACTCTGAGATACGATTTTTTGAAAATAAAAACTGAGTTTTTCGACGCGCCACGCGCAAAAATGGGAAAATGACGAAAACGGGAAAAAATCGACTTTTTTCACTAAAACTGCGATAAAATTGAGCCCGATCGGAGAACTTTTTTTTCGAATCATGCTATTTTCGCGGGGAATTGCTACACAATTACAATTGAAAAAAATAATGTAAATTTGGAAGCTGTAATTATGGAAGGTTGAATATTACCTCTTTTGTGATGTAATTTTACCTCAATTTAGACTGAAAAAGTGACATTACACCAGAAAAGTGGTAAAATTACACATTTCCAGAGGTAAAATTACACCTTTTTTCTGACATAAAAGATGTACCCCTTCCCAGATGTAATATTACCATGATTTTTTTTTTCTGTGTAGTATAACATTGAAAAAGAGGATTAAAAGTATCCTCGATAAAGTAAACAGAAAAAATCTAAGAAATTGGAAAACAATAAGAAGATTTGTTATCTCATCAACTATTTGTCCAATCTTTAAAGTCCAAACATGATAATTTTAGAGAATATTTATTTTTATTACAGATTGAAAAGCCTTCATTTTTTTTAGGAAATAAAACACAATTTACACAGTAAGAATAGTGTAACTTTTAAAGGTGTAATTTTGATAGTTGGAATATTACCTCTTTAATGTTGTAATTTTACCTAGATTTAGACTGAAAAAGTGGCATTACATCAGAAAAGTTATAAAACTACACATTTTCAGAGGTAAAATTACACATTTTTCTAACTTCAAAGATGTACCTCTTCCCAGATGTAATATTACCATGACTTTTTACTGTGTTATTTAATTGGGTTTTTGTTAAGAATGTCTCTATTAAAAATAAACAAGAAAACGCTACAATTCTTTTCAACCAAAACAATCCACTCAAGTTACCTAAAACGTGCCAATTTCACCACAACTCCTGGTCCTGTCGCCGATAGGAGAGCAGCTCAAAATGGAAAACAATGAAAAAGCTTCCCCTTACTTTTTCCTCCCCCCTTATTTTCTTGTAGTTACCACCACAACCACCACCAACCAGGAAGTTGTTGATAAGAACACGGCGCTACAATACAATACCCATTCACAAAATACAACAGCTTATGTTGAACGCAACCAAAACAGATTGTATTGATTTTTGTGAGAGGGAAATCATTTTAAAATATTTATTTTTCCCTCTATTTTAGGTGTTTGAAGATATTTAGTAGAAAATCATCACTTTTGATGTTTAAAATATCAAGGTGACAGAGAACAAAGTCCGTTTTAAAGTGTTTCCTTCGTGTTTACCCCTATTAAAATCTACACCCTCTCACCAAAAAAGGGGTTTGCAATTTTAGCCCCCTCACGACAACTGCCGTCCCTAATGATCCGCAACGAAAACGGTTTAATGAGATTAGCGTGTGATGAATGATTGTCGGGGACTCGATGCAGCAGCAGCCTTTTTGTATCAAAATGTTTAATCTTCTCCTCTGTGTTTTCAGTTTTAAGCCCGAGGCAAATGGTTTTGCATCCTTCAACCCCCCCAAAATCTCCTCAACGTTCAAGAATGAGTCTCATATATAGTAATTAAAGTTCCCCTCGCTCAGAAAAACGGCCCGACAGTTCTTCCCCACCACCCCCAAAGTGCCAACATTATTTGCATGCCTCGAGGAGAATGAAACTTCCTGTTTGTCTTTGGCCGCCGCCGCCGTGCTTCATCAACTAACCCAAGGTAGGCTTGCACGAATGTTACAATATAATCAGTTGAGGCCTTTATTTTGGAGAGGAGCCCGCCTCAAGGGCTGACTCAGAGAACTCATGAACAACTTTGAAGGTAAAGGTACTTGGCGAAGAATGAACCACCCTGTAGAGTCGTCTGTACTGGTGCTGATAAGATAAAAAAAATACACCCCGTTACTAGAAGGTTGACGCTGCCCGTGAGTTCGCGTTCATACACGTGAGAGAGAAAGAGATAGATAATGTTTGTTGGTGTGTTTATTTATTTCCCGGGGTTGGATGATACCATCGGTAAATATCACATGTCCTCCCACCTCCTACCTCCCTCAACGGTCTTCATAATCCGGCTGTCTTTTTTTGCTGTCAGTTTAAATCCAGCCTAGAGCTTTCCAGCCGAAATGCGACGTAATGCATAGAAAAATGTGCGGTCGATAAAGAAGGTTTATGGTGAACGCAGCCCAGTTGGCACTGTGGGAAAATTTGTATTTTATTTATTCATATTATATCCAACACACATGTTTATAAGTTTAACAATGAATTTTCTTTGTGTATGTACTTAAAAACTAAAAAAATTAGGCTTGATTTTTTAAAATTTTGAAACAAAAAGTATCACAAAATGCTTTAAGCCTGAACATTGAAAAAAAAATAATTTAATTATGGGAAAATGATACATACGCCCATGGGAAAATTATAGGCTAGTTTTGAAATTTTAATTTTTGGGTCATATATGACCCATAAGGCCTGAGTAGTAATTTTGTTATTCTAGAAATATTTTTTATTTTAAAATTTTACGTTTTGTATCGATCTGCGGACCCGTCATTCATTTTTTTAAAGAGATTTAAAAAGCATAAATAACCGTTAAACAATGTGCTCAGATTTTTACAGTCGATTTTACAAGTTATTCCACACAGCAAAAAAAAAAGTGTAGATTTGGAAGGTGTAATTTTAAAAGGTTAAATATTACCTCTTTTATGATGTAATTTTACCTCAATTTAGACTGAAAATGCGACATTACACCAGAAAAAAAAGATGTACCCCTTTCCAGATGTAATTTTACATTAATTTTTTTTTGTTGTGCAATGAAAATTTCAGTTTTAGTAATGTTTTTTGCCCCCTCACTTTTTGGAAAAAACGTGAAATAAAATTTTCATTGGCCTTAGCAGGCATTAACCTTAGGCGCCATCCACAGATAACGTATTACCTTTCGTTTTTTTACCATATGTACACAGTAATTTTTTTTTGTAAAATTTGAAGCTGTAATTACGGAAGGTTGGATATTACCTCTTTTATGATGTAATTTT
Source organism: Culex quinquefasciatus (assembly GCF_015732765.1). Taxonomy (NCBI): domain Eukaryota; kingdom Metazoa; phylum Arthropoda; class Insecta; order Diptera; family Culicidae; genus Culex; species Culex quinquefasciatus. The sequence goes on from NC_051861.1 coordinate 126,096,437, forward strand.
ACCTCAATTCAGACTGAAAAGTGACATTAAACCAGAAAAGTGGTGAAATTACACATTTTCAGAGGTAAAATTACACATTTTTTCTGATATAAAAAATTTACCCCTTCCCAGATGTAATAGTACCATAATTTATTTTTTTTTCTGTGTAACGTTAGGATTGATTTAAAAATATTGAAAATATTTTTTTCTGCAGATGCCGATCCGATTCTCAATTTTACGATAGCTTAATTTTTTTTAAATATTGAAAATCGGATGCATATTTCTAGCAAAACAATGTAATTGGGTCAATTTTGAAGTGTAAACAAATAGCCTATCCTGCTCGCTCCTAAGTTAAACATCAACTGACGGGAGAGGGATAGACTTTTTGTTTACACTTCTACATTGGCCTAATTACATTGTTTTGCTTGATTTGCTGAGTTATCGTCACTTAAAACGCAATTCATTTTTAGTGGCTCTATCAAGAAAATGGTGCACGATATCCAATTTTATGTGAAGTACTTTTTTATTGAAATATTGATTTTACATCTTAAAAATAAAACTAAATAAGTTTTTCGACGATTTTTTTTTCACTTTTTTTCACACTTTTTAATATAAATTTCAAAATTATGTTTTTCCGAATAACTGGCATCACTGCTTATGTTATTCTTCAAAATATGAAATTGATTTTATTTATATTTTTGATTTGGTTCGCACTTTGTGAGGTACTTCCAAAAGAAGCCATTTGGTGTAAAAGGCTCCATACGATTTTGGAAGCAGTCCATACAAAAACGATAGGTAAATATTCAAAAATCTGTAACTTTTGAAGGAATTCTCTGATCGATTGGGTGTCTAGTATTTTAAAATTTTAGATTTTTGTATACCTGGAGTTTTTTTAAAAGGTCCAATAAACCAAATTTCCAGTTTTTGCTTTTTGGGTGTTTTTGGAACCGTCAGGAGTGTTAAAAAAAGCCCAAAAAGCAAAAAACTGAAAATTTGGTTTATTGGATCTTCTTAAAAAAAACTCCAGATATTTTTAAGGGGCAAAAAACCACACCTTTTGAGTCATAGAGAAGTATGGACTAAAAAATCCTCCTTGCCAAACATTAAATATTAAGCCCATTTAAAATGTTAGTCTTGATTCCAAATTTTTCAAAATATTTTTTTAAATTTCACAAACGTTTAATTTTTCAGCATTGATAATTGGACTGAAAAAACATCAATTTTATAATTTCTTTTTCTTGTATTTTTTTCATGTATTTTAAAACAATTTCATGTAAAATTTTCTGAACCTTTCCAAAAAAATATTTTCAGAAATGGACAATTATGGTCATAATGGACATTCTACAAACAACACAAAGAAACCCGTTTTTTGATTGATACACTCTAAATAAAGATTTGAATGTTTTTTTTTTTCTAAAATAAAGATGGCTGCCAAATGGCCGGTTGGGAATGATGCCTTTCAGAGCCTTAAAAACTGAAGTATTTTTTTTACTAAAATGTCTATTTTTTCCTAAAAAAAACCATTTTCCAAAAAAACATAAGTCATACTTGCCATACTTCTCTATGGCTCGAATGTTGCGGCTATTTAAAATTAATATTTGGTGTGGAAAGTCGAATATAAAAACGGGTAATTTTTGCTAGAGTGTAGTTACTTTTTCTGAGAAATCCTAACTTTGCCGAAGACACCAAATTGATCAGAAAATCCATTTTAATAGCCTTTATATATGGACATCTGTCAAAATTGTATGGAGACTTGTATGGACGAACTAATGATGCAAAATAATATCAGATTAGATATTATCTCCTTGAGTCATAGAAAAGGTTTCATCAAAATAAAAAAAATACAAAAATTAAATTTTTGCAATTCCGTCGTGAAACTACTTACTTTTTCTGTCATTCTTGAACGACGAAATAGCCTTCTTTTCTGTACCAAAAATAAAAGAATCGAAAAGCAACACTTTTTAGCACTTGTTTCGAAAAGTAACACTTTTAAATATTTTTTGGATTTAGACGATTTATTGATAAAATACAAGAAAATTTTACTTGAAATTCACTCAATGGGTGTTTTTCGGAATTGCAAAAAATGTTGTATGGAACTCGTTGCAAAACTTGATTTTAGATTTTTTTTTTCTTTTTGGGTAGAATTGCCAATTTTTGGTTTTTATGTTTTTGGAATTTTTTGGTATAACTGTTGTTTTTAGTATTTTTGATATTTTCGGTATTTTCAGTATTTTTTATATTTTTGGTATTTTTGATATTTTTTGTATTTTTGGAATTTTTGGTATTTTTGATTTTTTGGTATTTTTGACATTTTTGGTATTTTTTGTATTATCACTTGTTACCACTGACACAAGAAACGAGCAAAAATGCGAAATCAAACAATCGAGTACAAAATAACTGATTCATTGAGATTAATAAACATTTTTGGACCTTTTTGTAAATATTGTTCGTTTGGATATTATCCAAACTGACTTAAAGTCAGATTCATAAAATATTTACATTTGGATAAAAAAAAAACCCATGAATCAAATAAAAACAAGTAGGCACTCAATACAACCTGCAACTCATATCGCGATTTTCTACTTCTCAAGATATCCCAGCAAATATCGAAGACAGACATTTAATTTGTAAAGTGTGCTGCTCCACAAGTGCTTCATTCTACTTAGCGAAAAAAAACTGAGAGGAACATGACACCACCCCGACGACGACGGCCGTGATTCAACCCGAAAACTTCAACCAACCAAAGTCCAACACTCCAGCATTAACTTGGTGCGCGCAAACAAACCGTATAAACACAAACAGAAACTATTCGAATGTCTGCTCTCGTCGATGGATGAAAACTCCAAGAACAGACGGGCGCTTTATTCTCTCCACAATATGGTATTATGTTCGCTCTTAGTGTGTTGGGAGGTGGGTGGAGGGGGCGAGGGTGGGATCCTCCCCAAGGGAGAAGCCAATAGGTCTATTCCCGTACTGCAGAATTCTGCAATTCTGCACAAAAACGGCAGCAGAGCGTTCCCGTACTTTTCTGCAACAAAAGTAACTTTTCTCTCAGGCAGAACTTCTGCAATGAGAGAGGTAGAAGTTGCAGCAAAACCGTTCCCGTACTTTTCTGCAAGCTCTCTCTTCTCTTTCTTGTTGAAAAGTTACTGCAATTTGGTGCGATGGATGTCGAGTACACGCTTACATAAAATTTGTAAGTCAAGCATTTCTGGAGTTTTTTTGAAAAGGTCCAATAAACCAAATTTCCAGTTTTTGCTTTTTGGGTGTTTTTGAAACCGCCTTGAGTCAGGGATATTAAAAAACACCCAAAAAGCAAAAACTGAAAATTTGGTTTATTGGTCCCTTTAAAAAACAACTCCAGATTTTATTATTAGTTGTAATAATAAATGATTTTGGGGTAGTTTTTTATGTCTGGTTTTATTGAGAACGATTTTTATGTTAACGATTTCAGGCTTAGTTCATTCATTTAAATGATAAAGCGATTTTTTTAGCGTTATTATTTTTACCTGACAAAACTTAAGCCATAGTGTTACAGCACGGCTAGTACCCCAACAATAAATGTACTTTAAAAACAAATAGTTTTTAAAAACTTTTAAAAGACATATTTCTTTTGAATTTAATAATTTCAAATAAATATTTATTTAGGAATTATTTTTGATCATAAATTGATTTTGAAGATATTCAATATGTGTGTTAAAACAATAGGTAAATTTAATTGGCAAATCATAAATTGTACCTTTAACGGCGCTACCAATTTGTATATGAACCAAAAAAAAATGATGTTATTTTGTCGAAATTAAAATTCTGAAACTCTAAAATTCTTAAATTTTTAAATTTTTTAATTCTTAAATTCCTAAATTCTTAAATTATTAAATTCTTAATTTCTTCGCCATCTTGAATCATAAAAAATACACATTTTTTGGAGTCATATTTTATGTTAGAAACACAAATTTAGACGATTTATAGATTGGAAATTATGACTGTTTCAATTTTATTTATATTATTGTTTTAAATTTTTTTATTGACAGAAATTGTTAAATTTTTTTTTTCAAATTTATCTATAGCTTTTGAATTTTTGGTGTTCTGCACTCATAAATATTCAATTTTTTGTTTTTTACTTCGATTTTTTTCGACCTTTATTATATTTATTTAGAATTTTCAAAATTAAGACTTTTGAAATTTTAATCATTTTGAAATATTTAGTTTTAGTCCGGGTACTTAGCCTGATGGTTAAGCGATCTGCCTTCCAAGCAGACGATCAGGGATCGAATCCCGCCCAGTCACCTCGTCACCGATTTTTCGGTGGCAACTAGACCCCCTTGCTCCCTCTGGGAGCACCAGAACCCCGGTAATTAATTACCAAAACACACACGCACGCCGCTCCCCCCGCTAGAACCAGATAGTGGTGGTTGAGTGCAAACAGGACGGGAAAATGACCAACCAACCACACCACAACGCGTGAAGGAAGGAAGGAAGACTCTTCCAAGAAGACCCCCCTGGAGATCATCATCATCCATCATGAACAAGAACAATAGATCTCGAGATCTATAAATAGACGCACGGCTCCGTGATGGCAAGGCCGATTGAGCCAGTTAGGGTATAGGTTAAGATAGAGGACAAAGAACAAAAAAAATTGTTTTTAATTAGGCTGGTTCAAATATTTTTAAATGTTTTTGTCACCCCCAACCAACCTGGCAACCAGCTGAAATCAAATTAAAATACATTCTCCTGCGTGTAAAATCATTTTTAGCATGTTTGGGTTTATTAAAAAATCTTAAGATTTTTTGAAAATTTTCGATGCGAAATGTTTTTTTTCGATACAATTTTTGTTTTTGTCAGATCTTAGATTTTTTTAAAACTAATGATTGCAAAACAACTGAACTAGTGTAAAATGCATTTTAAAACACTTTTTTCATTTAAATGTGAAGATTATGGCTTGTTATTTAAATTTTTATATTTTTATTTTTGCCCCCTTGACCTCGGCCAGGGTCGAGGGACAAAAACTTTTTTAAATATTTGCATCGGCCTTATTTGAATTTATAAACTTTGAATTTGTGATTTATTATTTTCTTATTTTTCTGAATTATTTGCATTTTTAAAATTCTCAAATATCTGATTTATGTTTTTAAAAGTTTCTCAATTTGAAAATATTAGTTATATGTTTAATTATGGATTTATGTGTTTTAAAATTGAGTTTGTGATTAATTTTTTTTTAATTTGCCAATTTCGCTGCGTCACCGTTGTTCTCTCATGTGACATCCAGTCATAATTTATTTATGTTATGCTGAATAATCTTTCAAACATTCTGCTATTAAAACATGTATTTTTGGTCCCTTCTGTATTAAACCTTTGTTTGTCCTTTTTTTTTTTAATCATATTTATTAAACGTACCTGCCACTCTCATTTGTAAAATTGTTTACCTAATGTAAAATTTTTGAGTTGTTTCTAATGTATAATTTCTACCAAGCATAATTAATTTCTAGTTACTTAATAAATAATACATCCTTGATTTTTTTCATAAAATGTTGTGCTGTATAAAAAAATTATTTCCCTTTTCTAGAGGCAAACTTGTTACAATTACTTTTTTGGCAACCATTTTTTTATATTTTGAAATAATTTAAAAACTTTAATACCCAATTTGAGTAAATCCACTCAACTGTGTACAATATTGCAGAAAAAGTACTGGAACGCGCTTCCCAGGCAAAAGTTTTGCCGCTTCTCTCCTTGCAGAACTTCTGCAAAAGAGAGAGATGAAGAGAGCGAGCTGAAAAGTACGGGAACGTGCTGCAAAAAAGTTACTTATGCTGGCTGCAGAATTCTGCAGATCCTGCAGAAATTCTGCAATTCTGCAAGTACGGGAATAGACCTAATATGACGATGGAGAAACGCACATTTTGAGACCAGCTAAAACACTGACTTCGGTAGAGTAATATTTTTAATGTTTTAAAATGGAAATTTCAATAAAATAGCGACAGATAATATAAATTAAAACTACATATAAAAAGAAAAAACAACAAAAAAAAAACATAAGACACTTCAAAACATTAAACAAGACAAGTGGAAAATCGTTGCCACTGTCGCAGTGAAGTTTGTGTTTTCCGTTTGCTTGCCTCTGTCCCGTCACAAGAGGCCAACCCAAAACTGAGTTCATAGGCCCACTGAACGACGACGATGGCAATGCTGTTGACATTTTCACGGTGGCTCAACTTCTTCTTCGTCGTCGTCATCTTCATTGTACACACAACCTTAAAAATCGTGTCTTTAGAAGCGGTAATTGTTACCTCATATTCGGTGTACCCTTCATGCTTTGGGGCTTGCAAGAAGAACATGGCGGCGAAGAAGAAGAAGAAGTTAGGGCAAAGTGTACACTTTTAGTCAAGGCGAAACCGTCGTTGTTGTTGGTGGTGGTGGTGGTGTAGTAGGCTATGAGCAGAAAAGTGCAGTAGCTTAATGTTAGTAACTGTGCTCAAGTCTGAAGAGCACAGCTGGAATGGTTGCAAAAATGGTTCAAGGTATGTGTGTGAGGAGAATGGGGCAAAATGAGATCTTGTTCTAATTTAGAAGCAATAATTCAATTTTTGTGACTCAAAAATATTGTTTAAGCTCTAATCATTTTTTAAAATTATAGAAATCAACGAGTTTTTATATTTATTTTTAATTAGATTTGAATTTAGGACATTACAAAATTTGTAGAATTTAAAGAATTTAAGAAATTAAAAAAAAAGAAAGGTTTGAAGAATTTTATAAACTTTTTAAGTTTTAATAATATAGCAATTCTCTACGACATCGGTCTTTTTTCTTCAATTTTAATTTTTGTATTTTTTAATCCGACTGAAACTTTTTTGGTGCCTTCGGTATGCCCAAAGAAGCCATTTTGCATCATTAGTTTGTCCATATAATTTTCCATACAAATTTGGCAGCTGTCCATACAAAAATGATATGTGAAAATTCAAAAATCTGTATCTTTTGAAGGAATTTTTTGATCGATTTGGTGTCTTGGGCAAAGTTGTAGGTATGAATACAGCTACACTGAAAAAAATGATACACGGTAAATTTTTTTTGGTGATTTCTTTATTTAACTTTTTATCACTAAAACTTGATTTGCAAAAAAACACTATTTTTGATTTTTTTTATTTTTTGATATGTTTTAGAGGACATAAAATGCCAACTTTTCAGAAATTTTCAGGTTGTGCAAAAAATCATTGAACGAGTTATGAATTTTTTGATCAATACTGATATTTTCAAAAAATCGAAATATTGGTCGCAAAAATTTTTCAACTTCATTTTTCGATGTAAAATCAAATTTGCAATCGAAAAGTACTTTAGTAAAATTTTGATAAAGTGCACCGTTTTCAAGTTAAATCCATATTTAGGTGACATTTTTGGAAATAGTCGCAGTTTTTATTTTTTTTAAATTAGTGCACATGTTTGCACACTTTTGGAAAAAATGTTTTTGAAAAGCTGAGAAAATTCTCTATATTTTACTTCTTCGGACTTTGTTGATACGATCTTTAGTTGCAGAGATATTGCAATGCAAAGGTTTAAAAACAGGAAATTTGATGTTTTCTAAGTCTCACCCAAACAACCTACCATTTTCTAATGTCGATATCTCAGCAACTAATGGTCCGATTTTCAATGTTAATATATTAAACATTTGTGAAATTTTCCGATCTTTTCGAAAACAATATTTTCAAAAATTTCAAATCAAGACTAACATTTCAAAAGGGCCAAACATTCCATATTACGCCCTTTTAAAATGTTAGTCTTGGTTTAAAAATTTTGAATTTTAAGAATTTTAAAAGTTTTAAGAATTTTAAGAACTTTAAGAATTTTAAGAATTTTAAGAATTTTAAGAATTTTAAGAATTTTAAGAATTTTAAGAATTTTAAGAATTTTAAGAATTTTAAGAATTTTAAGAATTTTAAGAATTTTAAGAATTTTAAGAATTTTAAGAATTTTAAGAATTTTAAGAATTTTAAGAATTTTAAGAATTTTAAGAATTTCAAGAATTTTAAGAATTTTAAGAATTTTAAGAATTTTAAGAATTTTAAGAATTTTAAGAATTTTAAGAATTTTAAGAATTTTAAGAATTTTAAGAATTTTAAGAATTTTAAGAATTTTAAGAATTTTAAGAATTTTAAGAATTTTAAGAGTTTTAAAAATTTTAAGAATTTTAAGAATTTTAAGAATTTCAAGAATTTTAAGAATTTTAAGAATTTTAAGAATTTTAAGAATTTTAAGAATTTTAAGAATTTTAAGAATTTTAAGAATTTTAAGGATTTTATGATTTTAAAAATTTAAAGAATTTTATGAATTTTAATTTTTCTCAAGAATTTTAAGAATTTTAAGAATTTTAAAAATTTTAAGAATTTTAAAAATTTTAAGAATTTTAAGAATTTTAAGAATTTTAAGAATTTTAAGAATTTTAAGAATTTTAAGAATTCTAAGAATTTTAAGAATTTTAAGAATTTTAAGAATTTTAAGAATTTTAAGAATTTTAAGAATTTTAAGAATTTTAAGAATTTTAAGAATTTTAAGAATTTTAAGAATTTTAAGAATTTTAAGAATTTTAAGAATTTTAAGAATTTTAAGAATTTTAAGAATTTTAAGAATTTTAAGAATTTTAAGAATTTTAAGAATTTTAAGAATTTTAAGAATTTTAAGAATTTTAAGAATTTTAAGAATTTTAAGAATTTTAAGAATTTTAAGAATTTTAAGAATTTTAAGAATTTCAAGAATTTTAAGAATTTTAAGAATTTTAAGAATTTTAAGAATTTTAAGAATTTTAAGAATTTCAAGAATTTTAAGAATTTTAAGAATTTTAAGAATTTTAAGAATTTTAAGAATTTTAAGAATTTTAAGGATTTTATGATTTTAAAAATTTAAAGAATTTTATGAATTTTAATTTTTCTCAAGAATTTTAAGAATTTTAAGAATTTTAAAAATTTTAAGAATTTTAAAAATTTTAAGAATTTTAAGAATTTTAAGAATTTTAAGAATTTTAAGAATTTTAAGAATTTTAAGAATTTTAAGAATTTTAAGAATTCTAAGAATTTTAAGAATTTTAAGAATTTTAAGAATTTTAAGAATTTTAAGAATTTTAAGAATTTTAAGAATTTTAAGAATTTAAAGAATTTAAAGAATTTTAAGAATTTTAAGAATTTAAAGAATTTAAAGAATTTAAAGAATTTAAAGAATTTAAAGAATTTAAAGAATTTAAAGAATTTAAAGAATTTAAAGAATTTAAAGAATTTAAAGAATTTAAAGAATTTAAAGAATTTAAAGAATTTAAAGAATTTAAAGAATTTAAAGAATTTAAAGAATTTAAAGAATTTAAAGAATTTTAAGAATTTTAAGAATTTTAAGAATGTTAAGAATGTTAAAAATTTTAAGAATTTTAAGAATTTTATGAATTTTATGAATTTTATGAATTTTATGAATTTCATGAATTTTATAAATTTTATCAATTTTATGAATTTTATGAATTTTATAAATTTTATGAATTTTATAAATTTTAGGAATTTTATGAGTTTTATGAATTTTAAGAATTTTATGAATTTTATAAATTTGAAAAATTTGAAGAATGTTAAGAATTTTAAGAATTTAAAAAAATTCCAGTCAATTTTACCCTTTAACCCCCTTTCCACGTAATTGCCTACTCCAGGAGTTGCACATTTTCGCAGTTTTCGTTGCCTTTTGCATTCAGACTCACACAATATCGCTTCGCGCCCGTAAGAAGTTGTGAAACAACTTTCTATAATACGAACTAAGCCCGGCTGGCAAGCTATTATACTATAGTTACTCGAGGAGGAGACCCAGACACACTGACTGACTGTCTGAATGGCAAAATGGAGATCGTGTGGGCAGCAGCAGCAGCTGAGCATGAGCATGTCGGTCTTGGACTGTTTACTAGGAAGTAAGGCAGTTGCGACGGATTGAGTAATAGTCCAGCACTCTGTTTTTGCTCAGTGTCATGTCGCTTTTTTTCCTCGTACTTGCATGCAAGTTGAAGGGTCGTAGAACCACTAGGAAGCCAATCCTCTTCGATTTTATCAGCCAATCGATCGTAATCCGCTTCCGGTAGTAACTTTAGGATAAATATTTACCGCCAACAAAGTACATAACTAAAGATAGCACCGCAAATCGCTCCACGAGGTGAGACCACCGCCATCGTCGTCATCATCGGCGTTACCGATCCAGAACAAAACAGGCAGAAATCTGTGCTACACGGGAACCGTTACGGGCGTAAGAAGCAACAAAAAAATAGAGGCAGCAAAGGAAGCCATAAAACCATAAAAACCTTTTATAGAGACGGCGATGATCCGAGCTTTACACGCGAAAAGTTGGAAGGGAAGACTTGCGTTTTTATTTTATTTATTTATTTATTTTTTTTTTTGTGGAAGAACAGATTGAACTATAAATTTCTGGCTAATTTTTAAAATATTAGACAAAAAGTAAGAGAATAATCAATTTAAGCGCCAATAATCATTTGATAGGCAAATTGATTTGATTGAGCATTTTTTTATCTATTTCCCAGTGGGTCTACCACGGAAATTCATCGTGTGTCTTCCATCGCAGTTGGCGCATTCAACGCGCAATTCTTGCTGGTAATCGGCAATTTGATTTTAGTCGTTTGTATTTTTGTGTTTTTTTTTTTGCATTATTGCCCATTTTTGTATTACTTGTAATTTTTGTAAATTTTGAAAAAAAAAATTACAACATTGTCAATTTTGGTAATTTTGGTAATTTTGGTAATTTTGGTAATTTTGGTAATTTTGGTCATTTTGGTCATTTTGGTCATTTTGATCATTTGGATCATTTGGATCATTTTGGTCAGTTTGGTCATTTTGGTCATTTTGGTCATTTTGGTCATTTTGATCATTTTGATCACTTTGGTCATTTTGGTCATTTAGGTCATTTTGGTCATTTAAGTCATTTTGGTCATTTTGGTCATTTTGGTCATTTTGGTCATTTTTGTCATTTTGATCATTTTGTCTTTTTTGTCATTTTGGTCATTTTGGTCATTTTTGTCATTTTGATCATTTTGTCTTTTTTGTCATTTTTGTCATTTTTGTCATTTTTGTCATTTTTGTCATTTTTGTCATTTTTGCCATTTTTGTCATTTTTGTCATTTTTGTCATTTTGGTCATTTTGGTCATTTTGGTCATTTTGTAAATTTTGGTCATTTTGTATTTTTTGTAATTTTTGTATTTTTTGTAATTTTTGTAATTTTGTAATTTTTGTAAATTTTGTAAATTTTGACAATTTTGACAATTTTGACAATTTTGACAATTTGGACAATTTTGACAATTTTGACAATTTTGACAATTTTGACAATTTTGACAATTTTGACAATTTTGACAATTTTGACAATTTCGACAATTTCGACAATTTTGACAATTTTGAAAATTTTGACAATTTTGAAAATTTTGACAATTTTGATAAATTTGACAAATTTGACAAATTTGACAAATTTGACAAATTTGACAAATTTGACAAATTTGACAATTTTAACAATTTTGACAATTTTGACAATTTTGACAATTTTGACAATTTTGACAATTTTGACAATTTTGACAATTTTGACAATTTTGACAATTTTGACCATTTTGACCATTTTGAAAATTTTGACAATTTTGACAATTTTGACAATTCTGAAAATTTTGAAAATTTTGAAAATTTTGAAAATTTTGAAAATTTTGAAAATTTTGACAATTTTGACAATTTTGACAATTTTGACAATTTTGACAATTTTGACAATTTTGACAATTTTGACAATTTTGACAATTTTGACAATTTTGACAATTTTGACAATTTTGACAATTTTGACAATTTTGACAATTTTGACAATTTTGACAAATTTGACAATTTTGACAATTTTGACAATTTTGACAATTTTGACAATTTTGACAATTTTGACAATTTTGACAATTTTGATAATTTTGACAATTTTGACAAATTTGACAATTTTGACAACTTTGTCACATGTTCTTTTGTATTTTTTGTAATTTTTGTTATTTTTATATTTTTTTAATTTTAAATATGTTTGTTATGTTTTTAATTCATTATATTTGGTTCGAAAATTACTCAAAAATATGAACGATGTCCGTGAATCGAAAAAAAAACTTTAAAAAGTCACAAAGAATCAATTAAAGATACCTCTCCTGAATACCGGCCTTCGTCCCACAACGAAGGACCTGCTACAACATAAAAGAAGGTCAACAAAAAAGAGAACCGGGAGTCAGGGTACACCTGTAAAACTCTCATTCTCTTTTACCCCCGTATTCCTCAACACGGCAGGTCGGTTCTGGACGTTTCCCAGTTAGTTGCACCCTTCCCGGGGGATTCTCCGCCCGACTATAAATAGCAACAACAACAACCAGCAACACAACTTGAAAAGCAAAGCCGCAATAAATCCATAAGTATGTAACAGTCGGGGTACGGATTTGGTCCGGATCAAGGTCTTGCCATAACGGTAGTCAACCCCCCTGGTGTGATTATCGCGCGCCGTACGGACAGCAAGATTGGAGTTATCTCTAATTGGATACTCGGGTTCTTATCTGATTCCGGAGTCATTTGCGGGTAATTTTGACGAAAGCACACTCACCTCATCCACCGCTCCCCCGTCCTTCTCCTTGTCCTCGTCCTTGCCCAAGACGGCCGCCGTCGTGTTGGCCTCGAACAGCGTCGACGGATCTCCGCCGGCATCGCGGTACTTTTCCACGTCGCCCAGCAGCCGCTCCAGGTACTCCACGTACAGCGTTTCCTGCTCGAGCTCCTTCGTCAGTTCGGTGATCTTTTGCTTGTGGCGGGCCAAACTAGCCCGCACGTCCTGCTCCCACGCGTCCGACAGCGAACTCTGCGGGAACCGCTGGACCCACATCCGCTGGAAATCACTGAACACACTCATCTTGCTTCCTTTTCAGACACAATTTTCCTTCGAAAAACCGAACAAAAAACCTCTTCCCAACTCTTCGATTTTCGACTATCGAAGCATGTTTTCGTAAACAAATCGCACACACACACACTTTCAGCACTTTCACCGACGCGGAACCGTTCCTGTCTGGGCCCCCGCCGTCAAACACAACCAGAACGGAACCGAAAATGCAAATTCCCAAACACCGCTTCTTCCGCTTCTTCGACTCAGCAATGGCTATTCGCTTGCGTGCGTGGTGTCACTTGCGTTTGAACTGGTCACGCCGCCCGCCAACTGCGATGACGTCGTTGTCGTCTTCGAACAGGAAACGTGTTCCAGGTCTCAAACAAACTTTGCTGCGGTTGCTTCGACTGGATTACTAATCGCGACGTTCACTCGGCGCACTATCTGAGCAATGATATCACTGACGACTGCTTCGATTGCGCTGCCTGGATTCCGAAAACAACTTGGTTCTAGTTTAAGTACGCTCGTTCGCGGTTTTTAAACCTGGAGGGAAGTAGGAGCAAAAAAAAAACAATAGTTAAAAAAGAGTAGAGAAATTCTCGGAAGCGAATACCGAAACTCTAGCCGGAAGGCCAATTTGGCCCAACCAGACATATGGAATCGATTTTACTACTCCGCGAGAAGGAGGACGATACACCGACGAATGAGCTAAGAGGAGTGAAAAATGGGAGACAGAGATTCGTTTATGATGGTGTTGGGGGACAAAATAGATTTTTTTTTGCTAAAATATGGTCCAAAACCCTTGTTTAAATTTTAAAAACTTTCACGTTACTTTATTGTCGCGATTTTTTAATTTGATTATTTGTCGAAAAGTTGAGATTTAGCAGCTGAAAGTAATTTTTGAAGGTAAGAAAATTCAAATAAAAATAATACATCTTTTCTAGGTTGGATATTGAAAATTTCTATGAAAATGACCTCTGACTTTTCTCTTGAAAAAATAGTAAAGTCATTTCATCTAAAGTGTGCACGAAAAAAATGCAAATTTGAAAATTACCTTCTCCGATCCTGCTCAAATTTGGCACAGCTATTGATACTGCCAAAATATGATAGAATCTCTTATTTTCTTCCAAATCCCTTCCATTTTTAATACCTTCCCAAAAAAAACGGCGATTTTTGAGCGTGGATAGTTAACTAAAATTAACTTTAATTTATGCAAATTTGAAGATTTTTTGACGTAAAATCCATTGGCGTAAACAAAATTTACGTCCCTGCAAATTCATCGATAGATGGAGCAGTATTGACAACCAGAGAGTCGACTATAGTCAAATTTGAGTGGTTTTTGTCTGTTACATTGAAAAATGCATTTTCTCAAACATTTATTATCGCCATTTTAGCCGCCATCTTGAATTTGAAAATTCAAAATTTACACCCAAACATAAAGACCGAGGGGATAGTCCTTCCGAAAAGAAACGTGAGGAAAGTACTATTTTGCGTGAGTAAAGACCTCTCGCGTGTTCATTCGTTCATTGAAACAGTTCATCCTATTGAGTGGCTTATATGGACAAATGATCGCCACTTAGTCACCGAACCATGGTGGCCCATACGGCAAAGGCACGGTTCAATAAGCCGAAGGTCTTGGGTTCGAGTCTCGGTACCGGTACTTTTTTTTATGGAGGATTTTTTTTGGAAAATGAACCCATGAGTAAAGTACTCTCGTTAATTTCGGGATTTATCCTCTCCGTCCGCACACAGTACCATTTTACTACCGAACCGTGCTTTTTATCCTCTCGTATGCCGATGCCCAGTTCTGGGTGTAGATTTTTAAAAGGGTGAGTTTTTTTAAAAGGTCCTATAAGCTATTGTGTTTCATATGTTTATAGGACCTATCTAATCTAATCTAATCTAACACAAACGCAGCCAGTCCGATGAAAGCATGCTGGAAAGTCTTGTGATTAGATTACGCCCCAAGCACTTTTCTTGTCATTATTAATAATTGCAGTACATCCGAGAACACCCGAAAATGTATTGCAAAAATTAAAGCGGCCAGCCCTACTACGTTGTGTTTACCGCAGAGAGGATTCTGAGAACGGATCACATTTCACAGAATCTACAGGGGAAGAAGGATGTGTGGACATACCGTACCAAACGCTCCTGTTTACAGTTTCATATGTGTTTTGTATGATGTGTTAAGTGTAAAATATAGTGTGGTTATAATCAAATAAATATAATAATGCAATATAATGATCATTTAATAAAATCTCTTCACCTATATATAATAACCAAGCACCCAAGCACACAAACAGCGGCACAAAAGAAATGAAAATTAGCATGCAAAAACAAGACAGCGCGTCCCCGTGGTCAGCGCACTAATGATGTCATTGTTTAATTATAATAACCACTCACCCAAGCACACAAACAGCGACACAAAAGAAATGAAAATGAGCATGCAAAAACAAGACAACGCGTCCCCGTGGTCAGCGCACTAATCAATTTCATATGTTTATAGGACCTATTCAAAAAAACTAACATAATCCACCGATGTGGTTGATGCCTTCCTCACTTCTTATTAACAATGGCTGATATGATGGGTTAGGGACACAAATTTCTCCATTTCTTAGATTCGGAAACAAAAAGTACAAGAATATTACTTAAGTGGTAATTTCCTTAGCCAGGGTTGCCAGATCTTCAAACTTTTAGACACATTGGAGAGGGTTTTCGATTATTTTAGCAGCGATGGGTTGGATGATAAATCCGGACATGGTGTACATACATTTAAGTGAGATCATAAAAGTACATAAATGACACTTAAGTGGTCATAACTTGAGACAGGGTTGCCAGCAGGCTTGCCACACGTACAGATATTTTTGGCACAGACCAAACACTCAATCAAGTAGGGAGCGGCCGTGGCTGACTGGTTACGGTGTTCGCTTTGTAAGCGAATGGTCCTGGGTTCGATTCCCATCTGCTCCCAACGAGAAACTATAGGAAGTATAAATCTAGAAACTCTTAACATGAACGAAAAATCAAAGTCGCTCGAGTCGGGGTTCGATCCCCCGTCCTTTGGATTGGTAAGCAAAAATGCTAACCACTAGGCCATCGCGACTTGGTGAGCTCTGACTGGAATTAGGAATACTGTTACTATCAACTATATACGTGCTGGATCCTTGTCCATTTGACAAGGGTTCGGAAGTTCTAAATAACGTTTGAATCCGATTGGTCCAAACGTTCTTCAGGGCGGGGCTTGTCGATAAAGCTGAAGTACCTCGCGCTCGGCTAGCCAGCGTAGAAATGGGTCACTGAAGCTCAGCAGAGCTAACACCTTTCAAATGCCTATGCGAGTTATTTGCATGTATAGAATGTAGATCTAAAAATACATGGAAACAACTCAATTTGTAAGAAGCGACCGCGTGGTCCCGTTTGGTTGGTTGCACACACACACACAAGACCAAACACTCAATCAAGTATAACTTTAAAGAAAATAATGTTTATCAAAAACTAAACAAGTAAAAAGATGCAAAAAATGTTTATCTTTTTAGGGCAGTTTACAAAAACTACTCAAGTGTATTTTAACTGTAAAAATAATTAGTTTGAGTGTTTGGTCTGTGCCAAAAATAGCTGTACATGTGGCAACGCTGGTTGTCAGATCTTCAATGTTTTGGACTTGTTGGAAAGGTTGTTCAATTACCTAAACAACAATGGGTCGGGTGATGAATCTGGAAATGGTTGACATACATTTAAGTTTGAGATCCGACCTAAAAAAAAGTACATAAATGTCACTTAAGTGGTCATCTTCAATGTTTTGAAATTGTTGGGAGGGTTTTTTGATTACCCAACCAACGATGTATAACATATTGCTATTTGAGTTGTTTTTTTGTCACTTTTCTTGCATCTGGATATATTTGAAAACACATTTTTATACATAACTTTTGAACTACTTATCGAAACTTCAAACAATTCAATAGCACGGTATTGGACCATAAACCAAGTCGAATGAGACCGGTTTTATCAAAATCGGTTAAGCCAGTGCTGAGAAAACTGAGTAACAATTTTGGTCACACACACATACATACACACAGACAGACATTTGTTCAGTTTTCGATTCTGAGTCGATATGTATACATGAATGTGGGTCTCCGAGCTTTTTATAAAAAGATCATTTGAGTGAGGAAGGCAAAACTCTAGGCATAACTTTAGAGCATTTTTGAGGACATATTTGAGAAGTGAAATTATTAATCGAGTATTGACTCGTAGAGGTGGCAAAAAAAGAGCGAGCCGCTCAAAGAGCCGGTTCACAAAAAAGAGCGAACGAGCCATGGCTCACAAACAAAAGAACCGCGGTTCTTTCTTGAACACCGGTTTTTTTTTTAAAGGAACCTTTTCAGGATGGAAAAATGTAACTTTCTCATCAATATTCATTGAAGGACTCTAAATAGCATTTTATATGACAATATTTGAACATATCGAGAAATTAAAAGTGAGAGTGTGTGCGTGCAACATGGAGTTAAACTTTTCGAAGTGCTATGGAAAACTTCACAGCAACTTCACAGAAAGTTTAACTCCATGTTGCAGATTTGACAGCTCGATAAGTTTTCTAACCCAAAATACTCTAAAAGTGAATGATTTTCAAAAACAAAATAAAAAACTTTTCATCACACAACTGATCATAAAGGTACATCAAATTGTTACCCGAACACAAACTTGTGGAATTCAAAATACTTAGCTTGGAAAATTTTACCAAAAGCTCACACGATTCTAGAAAAAAAATAAATGAAATCATTTTGCCCGATAAAACTTTTGGATTTATAGAATTTATCGATCAAAATACAATAAAATTAAATATCAGGATTTGTTTAATTGTATGGTTTTCACGCGAATTATCTCGTCTTTAGTTTTTTTCATATATTTTTTAAAAGTTAAATTAAAAATCCTAAAAAATCACACCATTCTTTTCATACATTTTTTGAAAAAGAGCGAAAGAACCGTTCAAAGGAGCAGCTCATTTTAATGAGCGAGCGAAAATGAGCGGCTCCGAAAAAGACCGGGTTTGCCCACCTCTATCACTGTATTTTTTTACATTAAATCTTATGGAATAAAATAAACATTTAACGACACAAAAGCTAATATAAACATATTCGTCTAGTAATCCGATCAAAACATTTAGCTTTTTAACACTTGGGTCGGTGTGGCCATTCAGTGAAACCACACCGATTCTGATGTCAAAAAGGTAAATATTTTGCTCGGATTAGGGGAAATATACCCTTTCTAATCAAACACCTATCTTCGTCATATAAAGAGTTTGATACTCGATTAAAGCTCCAAAAATACTATTTAGGCTATAAACTTACCAACAACAGCATCGCCTCAAGTAAGCACGCAAATTTATGCCATTTGCTGACCAAAAAGATCAAATTAAATGCACTTTTGATCATAATTTCTATTTTGTGAGACCATTTCTCGTCATTTTGGTGGCTCACACATCCACGCGCAAGATGAGAGGTTAACTGCTTAACGAAAGTCGCCATCAATATCTTTTCACTTGCGCTAACGTTTTCAAAGCGCTTGAGATATAAACTTGCTTCAAACCTGAGTCGGGCGGAGAAGAATACACCTAGTTGTCAGTGTCAGCCACTTGCGAACTGTCAGTGAGAGCCGCCTTCAATTTTTGTTACTGTTTTTATTTGGTTAGAGCAGTATTGTATTTGTTAGGAAAATAAGTTTAAAAAAGTTTTTAAATTTGCAAATGTTTTTTCGGACTGAGACAATTCAGGCTAAAATAAAATAATTAACTTTATTTATTTTTCAATTTTTGCTTATTTTTGATAAGATTTAGTTTAAAACATGTATTCATGAGATATATTTCCAATATGACCATAAATCAATCAATGACCATAAATCATACATGTGCTTAAACTAAGACTTATTAAGTTAGTAGTAGTTAGTCAATGTATTTAAATATATAAATCGTTCAGTACAACCAGAGCTGTGGAGGAAGTGAAGAAAAATCTCTGGATGAAAATAGGAACAAAGCGGGAAAAAACGGCGAGCTGGAGGTTGACATGAATAGCGGAACGTTTCTTTTTTTTATGGAAAAAAAATCATCGTAGGTAAAATTTGCCTAAAAATTAAGATCGTTCAATTTAACATAAACCACCGTTTTTCAAACAATCGCTCTGCAAAGCCGGCATCTCGGAAAAATGATCGTGTCACAGCGAATTCACTTCGGGTTTTGCATTTTATTGCAACCAGAAAGTAAAATGACAGAAAACTAAGTCCGGCAGTACCGGCACTCACGGCGGCGTAGTTTCGTCCGCTGTCGGGTTCGGTTCCGGAAAAACAGAAGGATCGCCTTCGACAAGCAGGAAGCAGCAAACAAAATACTGGCCCCTCACGCCTGTGGAGTCACGAAGGAACAAGGCAAGGAGGTACTCTACAGTTCGGCTGAGCTGTGTAGGATCTTCAACGAGTTCAGCACCCAGTTGAAAAGCAGCAAACCCACCCAGATCAATTAAAAGTGATCGGTTTCATCACAGAATAAGACAGAGTCACTACTGCCATTTGATTTTTGGTTCCACTTTGTGGTACATCGCAGGTACATCGCACGCCTTATTGAGCCAAAACATAAAATGACATTTCTTCGGACTGCTCGCTCTGTGTTACTCTGTGGTTTGATGTCCTGCAAGTATGATGTGAAATGACCCTTGCTGTCATTAGTTGAAAAAAATATTTTCATTAGTTTTTATGTCACATTCATGATTTCCGGTCCTACCCTCGTCTCGGCACCGAAGAGGACCAAATAAAAATAAGTTATGAATAAAAAAAAAATCGCGGAGAAAGTTGCATCACATGAGTCATGTACGATCTTGAGCACTATTTTGGAATGAGCTGCAAGAAAATTTGTTTTGTCAAGAAGGGCAGATGACGACTGACTGGAAATTTAAATGGGAAGAGAAATTATCTTGCACAAAAAACAAAAACAACAACAAGAAAATGAATAAGAATAAGAAGACCTCTTCGCTTCTCCCTCCCAGCTTCCAACTACCGGCAACATGTTCTTTTGCCCATTAGGTAGTCACTCACTTGAAAAATAATCCCGAAACATGTAAACAATTAGCAAGCGCCATCAAAAAAACAAACGCGCCAAGTCTTTCGACGTTTCAATTTTGACGACCCATTCCAATCGAAGGCTGAAGAAAACCGAGCGAGAAGCGAAGGCAAAAAAGAACAAAGGGTGGCCACCAACACCACCTGTTGGAGTGAGCATGTGATGCCAGGAAATTTTCTCTATAAATGCTACTTTTCGTGAGCGTTCGCTTAAAATTTCATCAATTTTGGCAGCACTAAGCAGACCCAAAAGAGCGCTGGAAGAAAAAAAAAACTATTCTGAAAATAGGAAAATGGGCGTGGCCCAATTCACTCGACTGATTAGAATGCATTTGGGAAATATTTTTTTCAAATGTGTGTGTGTGTGGTGTGTGTGGTCCAATCCAATACCCGCTAACCGGTAGCGAAATTATGGGAAAGAATAGTTTGTATCAGACTTTGTATATGCCGAATGCTAATACAACTTATCTCAGTCCCGGGTATTAGGTGGTGATAGCCCTCGCGCTGCTTCCAACGACCCGTTTCAGAATGACAGAGCTCCTTGCGGTCCAATTCCGAGGTCGCTGGGCATTGTTCGGCCACGCCTAAACATAGAAGCAAGCATCTGAAGGAAACTCGATCTATATTTAGACTTCCAATCCCGTCAGGCAAATCAGGGATCAGCGCGTATTTAATATGAGAAGATAACATGTTTCAACACGTCCCAGACCACCAATCCAGAGGTGTGAGTTCGAATCCCACCTGATTCATTTTCTTTTTTGTACATATTCAAAGTTCATATTCCTGATTCCAAATTTCAAAGGTACCGGCCGGGATTTGATCCCTGAACCTTCTGCGTGTGAGGCAGAAGCCGTAACCATTAAGCCACGGAGCCGGAATGGGAAATATTTTTTTCAAATGCTTGTAAAAATAAACAGAACTCGTTGGTGTACTTGGTTTTAGTGACTTTCAAGGAACACTCCAGATTATCCAGCATCATTCAAACACGACCGCTTATTAGGCTTAAAATGGGTATGTTTCCCCTACTAGACGAATTGGGGACACTTTCGACCACAAACTTTAAGAAATCGTGAAAAATTACCAGCCCTCTGTCACTGCCGCCATGTTTATGAAACCAAAATATTCGATGACGAACACCAAGAAAACAAAGAAGAAAACGAAGGTGTCTACTGTCAGATTTTGAAAAATAAACAAAGTGGGGGGTGAATAATTGTCGATCCTCGGTCCCCAATTTTCCCGGTCGATTCCGGTTTTCGGAAGAGGTAAAATTTTACTCTGCTTCTCCGGTTGCACCAGCAAGATGGCCGATTCAAGAGCCCCTTGGTTTCCGGCCTCATACACACACGATAAACGTCCGGAAATATGCCCAAGATACACAGGACCACTCGCGTGACCGCTTGAATCAAATTTTGTTATAATGTTATCAAAAAATTATTATTTTTCGATTAAGCGCGCCATTTCCCTATTTTTATGTAAACAATCAAAAGACGCCAATACTACTTCATCCAAAGCTTTGTTTATGATGGGCTCTTCACACATACTAATGCTCAAACTCTATCCAATGCATTGTTTATGGTGGGCTCTTCACACATACTAATGCGTGGGCTCTTCGAGGTTTTGGTGACTGCCAAACGTTCTAGGCATTAACAGTGGTGCCAGGGGGCTGAAAATTACCAAATCTCGTTCTTTTGGATTTAAATCAAGGCTTAGGATGTCTGAAACCGACCTGGGGAACCAGTTTGATAGTGGATATTGATCCATCAAACAAAAAATACAGTACACGATTGCCAGAACTACTTTGGATTATAATGGACCTGTTCCGGTTAACCTGGAACCGGTTCCCGGATGCCTGAAGAACGGCCTAATCTAAGGTCAAGCCGTTGTTCTCTGACCCATCCTGGCCTACCTCCGGAACCGGTTACCGGTGTCTAATTGGGATACCTTATCATCCGACATATCAAACTTCATCAAATTGAATGATATGACAATCTACGGCCAGATTGATGGCCAATTGGCCGCCTGAATTACAGATATTTTTGGAGAATTTTGGGATCATGTTTGAGCTCAAAAACCAAAATTAGGATAACAAAAAAAAAAAATATTCGGGACTTGATTATTCGATTAGAAATTTTGCAGTGGCCTTCAACTAATCGAGTTTGGACTGTATTATCAAAATGATTGTTATCTTCACTAATTTCTCATCAGCTCTACTTTGAAGAAAGAGCACTTCAGAATAAGTAGTAAACCATGTGCGATTATTGATTTTCACGATCATAAAAAAACGCAATTGCCACCCTTATCGTTTAATCAAATTCACAAGAAGGGTCTTACTTTTTTTTTTTTTTTTTTTTTTGGGAGGGTGATCCAGCCGCACATCGTTGATGTCGAAACCTCTAAACTGGGCCCTCGTCCTGTCACGTCCGTCAGTAGTCTTGTCGTACATTACAACTAGAATCAGATCTGCCAATGAATTAGTACACTTCGACCAAATAAACACTGACGCTGTATGGATCTGACCCTAGAATAAATGCACAGTTGTGTGTTATTCATAAGTCCAAAATGTTCAATTATTCATATAAGTCCAAATATTCATTTGCGGATAACTACCTAACTTGAATTGAATACAAGATTTAAAGCAACCTATCCGAAAGCTACTCTTATCTCAAATCCCCGACATTTTAATTATTAACCAAAAAAACGTTTCTTTTAAAACCTGTCTGGCTTCTTTTTAAAAACAAAAAATAACAGTTGATATTTTACAAGTCGTGAATTGAAAAAGAGACGACCATTTGTTCGTCAGAATTCCAGTAGATCCTCGATTCGCAACAATGGTCGATACAATCATAATCCGACAACCGTTAGTTCAACAGATCAACGAATTTAGTCCGATATCATTTCACTATTGATTGATCGAGACTCTATGGAAATTTTGACAAATCAGAATGGTTTTTATACTACTTGAATGAAAATCACCGATTCTGATTGAATTACTAAATTCACTGTTACTAATTTTGTCCCTACACGGAGAAAAAAAGAGTTCCCAAAATCGTGAACAAGCGTTCATGAAACTGAGAACCACGAACAAAGTGTTCAAATTCCATGGTACGTTTTTGAAAATCGTACCATGTAATTGGAACACTTTGTTCGTGGTTCCCAATTTCATGAACGCTTGTTCACGATTTTGGGAACTCTTTTTTCTCCGTGTAAATAACTAAAGGCAAAGTATAAAAAGTTGATATTTATAGTTAAATTCTACAATCACTATTTTTTTAAACCCGCATCCTAACCTGACACCCACATTAAGATAGGGAAAACTCACATATGTAGCGGTTCATTGTACAAATGTGATATTTCCACTATCAGAGAACCTCCTTGTCTCGATGACAGCTTACCGGCCATCGATTAAGCCCTGAGACTACGCCAAAGTGGGTTCTCGCAGCATGAAGTGGTGTCCATGTGTAAAAATGGAAGCTTCAGCAATATACTGAACACTTCGATTTTAATTCCACATCGAATCAAATCATACTCTTTGCCAAACAAGCATCAAACCTATGACACTCATTATGACAAAGCCCAGGGAAATTCACAAGAAGGGTCTTACAAACTGATAACACAGTCGACAACACTTTTTAATGCAACATTTTTTCCCCAAGAAGAGCTTGAAAAAATAAACTCGACAATCAAAATCGATGTTGCATCTGCAAGCAAGTGTGATAATTCATCTGTTAATGATACCACACACACACACACACAGACCGACTGACTCAATTCACTCGATTCGCTGCCTGGCACCAATTAAAATGCAAAGAGTTTACATAAGCTCTCGCGGTGAAAGAAGATCTCGGTCTTCCTCGTCGACGACACCCTGACTCTAGGCTGAGCTTCGCCGCGCTGTGAATAATAGCGAAATGCAAGCTCCGGAGAGCAAGCAAAAGATTCAGCAGTATCCAACATATTATATATAACACAGAGAGAGATGTGCATCATCAGTGCTGCTGCATCAGATTTATGTTTTTTTAGCGCGGGGGAGGATTATTGCACAATGGAAACAAATGTGCGATATTGTGCTGCAAATTTAGGGGAAAACATTTAAAAACCTTTTTGCGATGATCTGAAGAAGTTGATGTTTGATTTCATCCAAGGAGGCCAAACTTTAAAAAGCAAACCCTAGAATCAAGTTGATTCCTATGTTTCTCCCCTTTTCAGTGGTCTTTGCTCTGAACACAAAACCGGTTTTCTAAAAACGATCTCATCGAAAGAGCAAGTGATGACGTTCGCCAACCTGAGCAAGATTTCATTTTTGTTTCGTTTTTTTAAGTTAAACTTTGTTTAAAACAAAATAGTAATTATTATTACAACTAAAATCCCAAAAAATCGCCACGTAGGGCACCCCAGTAGGTCTTGCCTTGCCCGCCCCACACAACCCTCGAAAAAGGGCCGACTCCACCGAGTTCGTGGGGGCTTGTCTGGCCTGC
This sequence comes from Culex quinquefasciatus, assembly GCF_015732765.1. Lineage (NCBI taxonomy): Eukaryota > Metazoa > Arthropoda > Insecta > Diptera > Culicidae > Culex > Culex quinquefasciatus. The sequence goes on from NC_051861.1 coordinate 126,120,875, forward strand.
TTCGTTTTGAGAAACCTCGTCGCAGCGGCTGCTGTCTGGAATGAATCGAATTGTTCCACTTACACGGCACACCGCGCGTTCCAGCTCCCCGCAGTGGGACCACTTTCACACCGACGTCGTCGTCGTCGCCTTCATCTTCAGCAACTCCAACTTCTCAGCATCGGCAATCCAAGTTGGCCTTTTTTCCTCTGCCATTTTTTTTCCTTCTTCCCTCAACACTCTGACTAATTTCGCTCACTTAGCAACTCGGACTAAAAACACTCGGGACTTGGCCTGCTCGGATTGATTTCCGCGACTTCGTCGAACGTTTTAGGGAGGCGATTTCTGGCAAATTGCTGACGAGACCAACTCTCTCGTAACTCTTCTTGTTATGGTTTTTTGTGTATAATTATGGGAGGTCCCCCTGGCTGCCCCGTGCACCTTCTTCTGTTTTGGGGTGGGGGTCTTGTCCACCCCCGCGCACCACACCCACACACAATGGCCCCCGAACAACCCCGCGTCGTCTGACAGGAGCGGTTCGATTCTTCAACAACAAAACAACGCCTGGTCAGAAATAGTAGCACAATCCCCCGCGGTGACAGTCTAAAAACAGGAAAATTTGGGTCCAAATCGAACCTACTTAGACGGAATGACGGACACGCGCGCGGCGACAGGAGAAAAGTCGCGACCCCTCCTCGAACGGCAGTTGAAGAAGACTGAAGCGAAGTAGGCCTGGCCGTCGTCGTCGCTCGCAGCTCGCAGCGGCCAAGACGAAAACAACAACACCTTTGCAAGTGAATGAATCGAGTGAACCGAATGAAACTCGGATGAACTGGGAGAGCGGGCGAAAAACAAAACGAGGGGTGTTTGGAGGTGAACTCAGGATTAGGGTGGAATATTCAATGTTGTTCGGAAAATCTCGAGATTTTTGTAAACGAAATACTGGGGACTTTCGTTCCTACCAAACTCCCTGAGTATGTGTGTGGTCTTATCCAGTGATTCTCAACCTTCTTCTAGGCCGGTACCCCCTGCCATGTAAATCAAGTAGGCCCGGTACCTCCGTTGAGAATCGCTGGTCAAATCTAATAACCGCTGGCCGACAGCGAAATTATGGGAAAGTATATTCGGTGGTGGCAGTCCGGGTATAAGGCTTTCTAGTCAGAAATTTACCAATACATTCAAAGTATGTTTACATTACAGCTGGACGATTGTTTGCATCAGGTTTCCTATCTCTTTCTATCAAATGTTTTTTGTCAGGCGACTTCTAGCTGGTTTTTTTGACTGACCGCCCGATATGTCAGCCAACATACTTCGCAGGGCTGTGACAGCTCGAGCTCGATCATTGTTTGCATCAGGACACTGTGACGAGAAGTTCATCATTTTTGAGTTAAATTATATTTTTTTCACTGGGCCTAGAAAGCCTTATTCGGTGGTGGCAGCCCTGTCAAATGACCCCAGTGTTGCGATTTTGAGCGCTCATCCGCTCATGAGCGAGCATTTTTCACTCATTCGTGAGGAGAAGTGCGACGCGAGCTAGCTCACGTTTGCTCGTGCTCGTGTTTGCTCATTTATTTTATGAGCGAAAATGCTCATTGCTCGCGCTCGCGCTCATTTTTGCTCATTGAGCAAAATGAGCGGTATTTTTTTACCTGTAACGGGTAAACGATAATAACTTTTTTTTTCAGCAGAGCTTCGAGGTTGTTTTTTTAAATGGAGGCTTGAATAGGCTAATCTTAATAATATTGGATGAAGTTATTTGTCATATTTTCTGTTTTGAAACTTGTTTTGGAGTCAGAGTTAAGGGGTTTAGGTGTTACATTAAGATCTGTACACAGTAAAAAACCATACAAATATTACATCTGGGAAGTACGTTTTTTATGTTATAAAAATGCGTAATTTTACTTCTGAAAATGTGTAATTTTACCTGTTTTCTGGTGTAATGCAACTTTTTCAGTCTAAATCGAGGTAAAATTATAACATTCAAGAGGTAATATTCAACCTTACCAAATCACACCATCCAAATGTACACTTTTTTTTACTGTGTAGAAATAATTCGATTAATAAAAAAAAGTTGATGATAGAGTGACACGTGAAAGTGAACTATTTAATAATATGTTTTCTTGGTAATACGTTTAGTAAATAATGTTTTTATTCCTGGGCACCTCATCTTGTTTAGTCAATTATTTGTAAATAATTTAGCATGCAATAAATGTCAAATATGTGTCTTAGATAATTTTCACATCAATTATCTTATTTATACAGGCATGCCAGATTTTGAAGATTTTCGGGCACATCACAAAAACGCAAATGAGTTTAACTTGATGGCAAACACATATTTTACAAATCTGCTTTTGGCAAAAGAAGCAAAACATTGTGTTCGTGCAAGACGGTATTTGTGTCCGTTCCATGTGTTTACTTCTGTACCTTTTCGAGAACAATAAACTTATATTCTGCCTCTTCGCGCTCTGACCACCGTCCGAGACGGTTGGCTCAGCAGCCACACAAACGAGTTGTTTTATTCTTTTATTTGAAAGATTCTACGCGCCTGGATCAATTGAAGACACAACGTAGGGAATTCGAAGTCAGCCCCTGGCTGAACACATTGTTATCTTTTTCGTGAGTAATTTATTTAATTAAAAATCATCGAATAACATGGCAAAACAATACGTTTGAGCATTGAGCCTGTGCTCGAAAATCTTCAAATGTGGCATCCCTGTATTTATATGCTGGAGTCGATCCAAATAAATAAATGAGTGCTCACAAGTAAAAACATGTTTTAATATTAAAAAAAAAATCGATGACCATCCTATTTACAGCTTATTTAAGACCTAAAAATTCCGTTCCTTGACAGTTTACTCTAAATTTGAAAGTGAAATAAGCTAAAAAGAGTGTCTGGGATTCTTAGCAAATTAAGACACCTTAATTGCGAGGCAGCCATTTTTCATTTATCGGGAATTTAATCAAAACTAGTTTTCTAAATTATCAAACTCTGAAAAAAATATAGGCTGACAACATTAAAGTTGCATTACTAATTTGATTTTGGTTAACCGCGGTAAATTTTCTTGAAATATTTCGAATTAACAAAAGACCGCGACAGAAGAAATAGCAACATATAAACACGACTCAACACTAGGAAATACTTAAGGAGAAAACAATACACAGTAAAATAACAATTAGTTTTTGAATTCAAACTAGGAGTGAGATCTGAGCTGCTTTGTTGTTTAGTCGTGATGAGACGGAGAAAGCTTCCTGAAGAGGTGTTCAACTAGTTGGGCCAACTGTGGATTTAGTTTAACTACACCCCCTCGCTCAAAAAGGAAACAGTGTCGGTATCGATGAAGTATCGGAGTTTTGGAAATTGTTTCTCCGTGAAAACATCACCCAATACTTGTGAGTTTGTCGTGCAACTCAGAAAACGCTGGCAGTTGATCGGTCGTTTAGGCAGCGATGGTTTCCGGAGAAAAGGGTTTTCATAGGAAGACGACAAATGTTCCGCAAAAAATGGAAAAGAGTGAGAAAAAGTGAACTAGTGATCAAAGTGTGTAGGTGTTACGCTGATTGCCCGGTGTCGCTGTACAGTGTTGCAAACGTCGCTTCATCTTTTTGAGTCTCCCTCTCTTGAGACTTGACTCAACTCGAATTGGAAGAGCAGCAACTTTAAGGATCTTGGTGAGGACTTTCCAATTACATGAAATTTTATTATTTATCATATTTGCATTATATATTATTTAATAATAGCACACTAGATACACCCTACAAAACAGAATACAATCATAAATAGGAGCGTTTGGTACGGTATGTCCACGCATCCTTCCTCCCCTGTAGATTCTTTGAAATGTGATCCGTTCTCAGAATCCTCTCTGCGGTAAACACAACGCAGTAGGGCTGGCCGCTTTAATTTTTGCAATACATTTTCGGGTGTTCTCGGATGTACTGCAATTATTAATATTGACAAGAAAAGTGCTTGGGTCGTAATCTTATCACAAGACTTTCCAGCATGCTTTCATCGGACTGGCTGCGTCTGTGTTAGATTAGATTAGATTAGATTGAAATATTTCGAATTAACAAAAATCCACCAAAGCATTTACCATTACCACATTGATCACACAAAAAAACTGTGGTAGAAAAGTATCCTCCGCAATCCACCGCGATCAATGTTTGATAGTTCGACGCCAACGTATGATTTCATGAAAATTTACCGCGGTTAACCAAAATTAAATTACCAATGCAACTTTGATGAGTTCATGTTCCTTTTTCGCGATGAAATTATCTTCAAAAGTGGCAATCCAATTGGCCTGTGCCAGATTCATCAACAATACTAAAAATCTACCTGATTTGCTGATGAGCGCTCATCGAGCGCGAGCGCATGCGATGAGCATGAGCGAGCACGAGCTACCTGTTAAGTCCTCATGCTCATGAATGAGCGAGCACGGATTCTGGCTCGCTCGCTCATTCGCAACCCTGAATGACCCATACCAGAATAGACAAATCCAGCGAAAGCTCAACGCTGCTTTTTGATGGTGAGAGATTTGACAGCTCCCATACTAAATGTCTCGATTTTGATACTTTTTTGTTAATTTTCTTTTAAAATCAAACATTCAATATTACGACAATTTGAAATATTTGTCTTGATTCAAAAAAATTAAAAATATTGCGCAATTCTCACTAACTTGGACTTCGCACTAAATTATTGCTATCGATCGCACTATTGCGACTTGTCAAACTGGCTTGGGAAATTTTAATTTTCTCAAAAAATGATCAAAGCGAGCCGATGTTGCTCTCCTGTCAAACGCAATTTTAAAGTGCGAATGTCCAGTTTGGTGGAAACTGCGACTGGAAATGTAAATAAACAACTGCTGGTTGCCTAGTTTTTGGAAATTTTGCTGTCAAAAGTGCGAGAGAAAAGTGCGGGCCAAATCCAAGTTACAGTGCAAGGATCAATATTGTTTACGAAAAGATCGGACAATTTTACGAATGTTTCATGTTTTAACATTGAAAATTGGACCATTGATTGCTGAGATATCGACATTAGAAAATGGTGGGTTTTGTGAGACTTAGAAAACTTAAATTTTCCTGTTGCTTTTTCTTAAAGCCGCTGTATCTCAGCAACCAGAGGTCCAATCTTCAATGACTCTTAGACAATTTTATATCAAATTTCCTGAACCTTCAAAAAAAATATGTTCAGAAACGGTCACTCATCATTACAATTTTTAAAAATCGAAAAACTGCAAATATTTCACTAAAATCAAACATACGGTGGCTATATCTTGAAAACGGAGCCTTTCATCAAAAAATCTGTGAAGTGTCGTGATCGGGGACTTTCTTTTATAATAAAAACAGATATTTTGCAATTAACAAACAACACATTCTAGTCTTATTCCACACAAATTAACCACAAAACTGATTTGGATTTGACAATCTTCATTCTCTCTTTCGCCGGCCGCGCGCATCTCCTTGTTTTTTCTCGCTTGTTGTTCTCTCTCGCAGCTCGCTAGCGCGCTCTCGCACTCAATCCGCAATCAGCTAACAAGGCAATATTCATGAAGGTGCGCACTTTTTGCTGCGCTCTAAACTTTTATTAAATTTATGAATTATATCAATCTTATAATACATACTGATTTAATAATTTATTACATATTCAATCCTGCAACCCATAATCCCTACATGAAGTAGTTTTCGATTGCAAATTCAATTTTGCATTTAAAAAAATAGGTCAAAATTTGTTTATGAGTAAAATTTCGATTTTTTTTTTCCAAAAATAACTATTTTTTTCAAAAAATCATAACTCGGCGGCTGATTTTTTGACCATACTTCTCTATGGCTCAAAAGTTGCGGGTTTTGGCCCCTAAAACATATAAAACAAATCTCGAAAAACAAAAAATACGTATTTTAAAAATTGAGTTTTAGTGAAAAAAAAGCCAATCAAAAAATCGGCAAAAAATCCGTGTACCTATTTTTTTCCTCAATAGTCCTCAACAATACCTACAACTTTGCCGAAGACACCAAATTGATCAGAAAATTCATTAAAAAGTTACAGCTGTTTGAATATTTACGTACCTTTTTTGTATGGACAGCTGCCAAAATTGTATGGAGACTTGTATGGGTGAACCAATGACACAAAATAACTAGGGAAGGCCCCCACAAATGTTAAACCAAATCAAAAAATACATTTTGCCGATTTTGAAGAGGAGTGAGCAGGGTACACTCTTTGTAAACCAACTCACATGGGTTATTTCTCGATATCGACCAATTGATAATTAGTAGTTAATCTATGGTTGTACGTCGTCGGTTGTACCCTTCTTGAAGGCGCTGAAGGGTTTTTTGTTCTAAATCGAATATGTCTCAAAATTTATAAAATATAGTAAACTCAAACCCCGTTGGTTTGACACCAACTGTTTTCAAACGAAAGGGGTCACTGTTTAGTTTGACACCACAATCACAGTTCGTCACTTTTTAGTTTGACTTTGTCAAACCAACGGGGTACAAACTAAAAAGTGTCACTCACTCTTGATCGGTAATCATTGATAAATGATGATTTTCATAACTTTACAAGAAATAAGATCGAGGTCTATATACATATATGGTACCACCGACATCTGCTGATACATTTAGGTCATGTTGGTGCATATAATTATTAAATTGATGTTAGTACCGAGCATTTGGGAGTCTGGATCACTTTTCCTAGAAATAGATTGATGTCTAGATTGTTGTCTTCCCCTTGAAAAAGTTTTAAGTATTTCTCCGATATATTCCTCTAAGCTTGAATTAATTATGAAAAGTCGCTCGAGACGTTCACATTGATACAGTCTAAGCAACTTTCTAAAAAACCGTTATATAAGAGCCAGAACGCGGCTTTCAGAGATAATAGAAATTTTTAAAACCTAGATCAAAATGGTTGAAAGCAGCGTTTCTTTAGCAACGCATCAGACTTTCAGGGCATCTTAAAGCTCGTCTTTTTATTTATTCGCTTACTTATTTTTATTGGGTCCAAGTGATTGTGATTGGGTCCTTTGTTACGCAAAGATCAAAATAGAAACTGATAGATCGGATAGAGAACATGAAGGTTTTTTTTTCTTATTTAACTTATTTTTTATTAGGTCACCTTAGGTGCTGGGACCCGGTTAGGACCGAGGATCGGTTTGGTCCAAGCGGAGTTTTGCAGGTCCTAAACCTGCCGATGTATGCGGAGAAAATACCCCACAGCTCAGCCGAACTGTAGAGCACCTCCCCAGCTTCCTCATCCGTGGCTCCACCGTCTCGGGAGGTTCCTTTGTTGCTGCCTACGGATCCTTCAATTTTTCGTCCGGAACTCCGCCCGGCAGCGGAGGGAACTCCGTCGGCGTGACGCCGGAACTGCTAGACGCCTGCTGTCGCCGCCGGATGAAATCTTGGACATTGCACTCGTCCGTCTTGTGGGTACCCTCACAGTTGGTACACCGCTTTGACTCTTTGGCGGTTCTTCAGATTAGTGTATCCCTTGGGAAGACCGCAATGTACAGAGTTTCGTCCACGGTGGACTTTACCTTCCGCTTGATGACATGCACCTTCAGCGCGTCCAGCTTGAGTTCGCTCTTCAGCCTGTCTATCTTTGCCAGAGAAGCAGGTCACCTTGGTTCCAAATCGGGTTAGTTTGTAAATCGGATCGAACTATCGCAGCTTGGTGTTCTTCCGTGGTGTTCTTCACCACCAAAGGAGGTTGCTTTTGTTTACCTGCCGACTGGCCGGATGCTGGAACCACCGGGGCGTCCCCTCCTCCTGCTGGGCTGGCATTGTTGTTGTTTTCCGCTAGCGGGCTGAACTTAAGTTTGTTGTTGAGCAGATTCCGCTCCACCTTTTTTTCTTCTCCGCTTCCGATTCCCGGGGGTGTGATGAAAAGCATCAGCTTCGGAGGACTCCTCCACCTCCATCCGTCAAACACGTCAAGGCACGCATTGGCGATGCCTTCAGACCGTACGCAAACACGTCTGTTTCCGTCAAGCTGATGAACGAAACTCGCAAGCTGTTGTTTATAGTCGCCATTAAATTGATCCACTAAAAGTTAGACAAAATAAGACGACTTTTTAAAAATTCCCAAAAAGATTGGGTTTCTATGGCGTCAAATGGTGATGTAAACGCAGAACTAAGTGGTTGTGAGGAGCGTTGCTCTATCAAAACATATCGAGAAATTAAATAGAGAGATGTGAGCCGGTAACGTGGAGTGAAACTTTCACAGCTGTCATGGAATACTTCACAGAAGCTTGACAGAAAGTTGCACTTTTAATTTCTCGATAGTCGCAGATTTGACAGGTGCAACCCTCGCTCCATGACTACACTAAACGACTATTTACGCATTATGCATCGAGAACGGAACATTACCTCTCTTTGTTATTTTGTTTGCAGCTCAAGAAAGCTGCATCTGATTCCATCGTGTCTGTTTTTTTTTTTCATATTAGGTCCTTTTCGGTACTGGGACTTGGTTAGGACCGAGTCGGCTTTTGTAATTACATTTGACTTATTAATTACAGAGGATCTTGTGTGTAAATGTTAGTGGGAGGGGAGCCGATTACCCGCGGCCTACTCGGGGTTAGTAGGGAAGGGATTGATGTTAAAGACAAGGCGTGGGAAGGGAAGGGGGATTGTGTAGGGGTCTTGGTTGGCTCTGCTGGCCTTTGCGTTTTGCCGCAACTCGGTGTCCAGCTGCTGGGGCGATCTTGCTTTGCTTCCGGTGCAAACCAGAAACGACGGCTTTGTGGGAAGGCGAGTTATACTAACTGAGGGAAAACTATTTGGAAGAAAACTAAATAGACATTTTGGAATCTGAGAGGAACTGATAGATCGGATAGAGAACATCAAGGTCTAGTTGAGATAACGCGTCTCGCATCGGGATTTCTGGTGGTCTTCCTCGGGAACAGTGTCTGTAATGTTGCCATATCATCATTTTGACGTTCAAAGAGCTGTACTCTTAAAAAGCGTTTTTTCAACGGAAATCGAGTGATCGACATTACCTGAAAAAAAAACATTTGTAGTTTTTGTGATATTCTATACGGCTTAAATGGAAAAGAAGCTCAAGTTCCAAATAAAACGGAATAAACTAAGCTTAACGTGTACTGTTTTTCAGTGTTTATTTTTTCTCTCTTTCTCTCCGCGCACGCGTTCTTCTCTCTGGAACCGAAAGAATCCTTACACATACAAGATTTTTAAGAGTAAACCCCACGCGCAGCAGCTTACGCCGTCTTCTGCGTCAGCTCGCGCGCCTTCGCCTTCTCGATCTTGGCGATGCGGGCCATACTCTTGGGGCCGAGGAGGCCACCGCCCCAGTGCTTGCGGATCTCCTCGTACCGGTCGTTGAAGTTGGTCTTGATCGTCTCGACCAGCTTGCCGAGGTTGGCGCGGTCCGAGTTGTCGACCTGGGTGAGCGCGACGCACGTGCACGTCTTGCGGTACACCAGCGTTCCGAGCCGGGACTTGCCCTTGATGATGCAGTACGGGATGCCCATCTTGCGGCACAGGGCCGGCAGGTAGATGACCAGCTGTTAGAATTGGAAGGTGTTAGAATCGAATCTGGAGCAAGAACGTGTCTTACGTGTCTTCGTTGGTTCCATCAGACAAATAAAGTCAACGTGAAAGGGGTATCTTCAGGAGCGAGCGTGCTCGCTTCAGTTGAAGAAATTCTTATCATCACTTGGAACCAACACGACAAGACTTGAGGAATGCCGAGACTCACCTCAATGGGGTCGACGTCGTGCGAGATGACCACGAGCTGGGCCTTCTTCTGCTCGACTAGCTTGACCACGGTGTTGGCACCCTGGCGCAGCTGGTTCGTCTTCTTGGCCGGGGGGGCCTCCTTGCCGGCGGCCTTCGCCTCGGCCTTGGCCTTCAGGCGCTGGATCTTGGCGATCGGGTTCTCCGGGCGGTACTTCTCGAGCAGCTTGAACAGCTGCTGGGCGGTGTGCTTGTCCAGAGCCTGCGAGAACTGGTTGATTGGCGGCGGGATCTTGAGGCGCTTCTGCAGCACCGCCTTGTGGCGCTGGATGCGGATGTACTTGGGCCAGCGCACGAACCGGGACAGGTCGCGCTTGGGCTGCACATTCTGGCCTGGAAGGTTAGGAAAAAAATAAGTTTATTAGACTCGATTTCTTTAAAACAGCAAGAAAATTTCAATTCTAACGAGAGTTCCATCAGACAAAAAAGTCAACGTGAAGGGATTTTCTTCAAGAGAGCAAGTTGCTCTTCAGTTGAAGAAATTCTTATCATCATTTGGAACTCACATTTTGAGAATAGTTGATGCTCGACTTTTTCAACAGGATAAGGGAAAATCTCCACGGTGCCCTCAGGTAAGGTTCGCTCGGAGTTGGACTTTTTTTTTTGGGAAATTGGATGGTCTGATTCTATATCAGCCTAGTTCCTTCTAAACTCACAAACCTCTAGGATCTTGTGGTAAGCATTTCGCTTACCAATCTAAAGGACGGGGGATCGAACCCCACCGTGTGAGCTCATGCTTTTGTACCATTTCAGAATTCAACGAGTCCAATACTTTTTTTTCGGGAGCAGGTGGGAATCGAATCAAGGACACTTTGCTTACGAAGCGAACATCGTAAACATTCGGCCACGTTTGCTCCTCTTCTTTAATCACGTTACACAAAATTTGAGATGTTTAGGCCTCCTTTTTCTCTCTCTTCGAAAAAAAAAAACAAGGTTGTTAGTCGATGATCTCATCGTCGATAATGGACGATAACTCATTTTTTAAATCTTTCTAAAATAGTTTAATTCAACTATATTATGTTGAATTCTCAATCCTTTCAATAAGAATATATTTTTAGAAAATGTTGTAAGTTTTAAAATATAAATTAGTGCTCAAAATTGTTCACAAAATACCGTATTTTTCGAAAATACTCAAATTTTCATAACTCGCAATGTGCGTATCAAACGAAGCGAAATGTTGTATGTTTTTTCGCTTTATTTAAGTATTTTTTAAAAAATACTTAAATTTTCACAAAATACCGTACACAGTCCAGACTCGATTATCCGAAGGCCTCGGAAAAATTTCACTTCGCATAATCGAAACTTCGGATAATCGAATCACGAAAAAAAATGTTTTCACGTTGTCTATTTTTTTATTGTCTAGCTTAGATATGACCCCTAAACTACGCTAAAATGATTTTGAATTTTTAAATCCAAGATGGCGGCCAAAATGGCGATGGTGCAATGTTGAAAAATGCATTGTTTTAAATAGGCAATAAACAACTCAAATTTGACTAAAATGGGGTCAGAGAACTAAAATTTTACATAAAAAAAAACAAGAAAGTGAAAAAAATGCGAAAACAACTTTTTTTTGTTCGGGATTCGATTATCCGAAGTCCCATACAAACCTTCGGATAATCCAAACTTCGGATAATCGAGTTTGGACTGTGTTTTCGAAAGTACTCAAATTTTTATAATTTGCAATATGGGTATTAAACGAAGCGAAATTATGTATGCTTTGTTTTTTATAAGTTTTTTTTTTTTTAATTTTTTTAATTGTAAATTTTTTAATTTACATACATTCAAATTCTCAAACATCATACACAATTTTGCGTCGTTCGATACCCATATTGCACATGTAAAAAAAAAGAATTTACGAAAAAAATACGGTATTTTGAGAAAATTTTAGTATTTTACAAAAAAAAATCTGATAATGTGTAAAAGCAAACAAAATGTCTCTTTGTTTGATACAATTTTTGAAACTTTGAGTATTTTCGAGAATTACGGTAATTTATGAAAATTTGTATATTTTACAAAAAAAAAGCTTAAATAAAGTGAAAAAGCATTAAAAATTTCGCTTTGTTTGATACCTATATTGCATATCATGAAAATTGGAGTATTTTCGAAAAAAATACGACAATTTGTGAAAATTTTAGTATTTAAAAAAAAATACTCTAATAAAGTGACAAAGCAAAATTTTGCTTCGTTTGAAACCCATTTTGCAGATTATGAAACGCTCAACCAAACCACAAGATTATGAAAGTTTGGGTATTTTCGAAAAAAATACGGTATTTTGTGAACAATTTTGAGTACGTATTTTAACATGAAACTTACAAGATTTTCAAAAATATATTCTTAGTGAAAGCATTGAAAATTTAGCATGATATGGTTAAATTAATCGATTTTAGAAATATTTTAAAAATGAGTTATCGTCCATTATCGACGATAGATTATCGTTATCGTTAATTTTATTTTATATTTAAACTAAAGTGATTTAGAATTAGGGGGTTAAGCTTTTTATCGTTGAAGTTGGTGAAAAAATCTTTTCATACAAAAACGTCATCTTTAAATCGTTAATACCTCTTCAGGTTTAACTCGGATCGTTTTGCGGTCTTCGACAAAGACCTTTTGGCGAAATTTCGGAATTTTTGCTTTTCCTCACACATTTTTTCGAATTTTCCCATACAAACTTCAACGTAAAAAAGCGACTCTTAACCCTTAACCGATTCAGCTCAAAATTGGAACAGTTACTTATTTTTTTCCAATCTCTAAAGAATTTAAGAAAAAATCTTGCCACCCTAATGAAACATTGTTTTTCAAACAAGAGGTCGAATGTACAAAAGGTCGAATGTACACAAGTTTAAATTGACATAAGTGAATATGGTAAGAGAGTCGAATTAAAAAAAAAAAAATGAAATTGACAAATAACATTTTTTTTTTTCAGATTGATCGAGAACCGATAAAAAAACAGCTTTGTTTAGCTTGTGACCTTTTGAAAACTATCCCGAGAAAATATCCGATAAACAAAAGGTCGAATGTACAAAAGTTAAATATTGAGGTTGAAATAGTAAAAAAGTCGAATGAAAAAAAGCGCAAATGAAAAAAATGCCTGATGTTCGAATGTACTAAAGTTCAAATAAGACAAAAGATCGAACGGAAAAAGGTTAAACGGAAAAAATGGTTGAACAGGTCGAATGGACTTAACCTCAAATGAAATGGAAAAAAAGATCAAGGGTTAAAAAATGTAAAAGTCGAAATGAAAAAATCCTTGACAAAAGGTCGAATGAACCAATGCTTATATTGACAAAAGTTTAAATGAAAAAGTTTTCAAATTATAAAACAAACAAATGATCGAACTGACGATTGGTCGAATTTACAATAGTTCAAATTTGCAAAAGTTTTTTTTTTATTATTAAATCGAAGGATCGAAAATGATAAAAGATCGATTGGACAAAAGGTTAAAATTTAATGGTCATTTAACTTGACAAAAGGTTATATAAACTACAATTCAAATTAAAAAAAGGGTTCGGATGAACAAAAGGTCGAATAAACAAGAGGTCGAATGTACTAAAGTTCCAATTGAGTTTATAAAAAATCGAACGAACGAATGATCGAAGAAACAATAAAAAGCTCAACAACTCGGTGTACCACGAAAGCTACACCATTGTTCGCGCGGACCGTAACTCACCGGATGCTGCTCGAGGGGGAGGAGTTGCACTGCTGGTGCGTAACGGGATAAAGTACTCCAAGCTCGAAACTTCGACCCGGGCAATCGAGTCCGTTGGGGTCACGATCAATGTGGATCCCGCACCAGTGAACATCGTTGCTGTTTACTACCCTGGCTCGACCCGCAGGGCAACGCTTTGTCAGTTCCGACGCGAAATACGGCAGCTCAGCAGCATCGATGGGTCAGTCTTCCTGGTGGGTGACCTGAACGCGCGACATAGGATGTGGAACTGTGCCAGGGCCAACAAAGCAGGACAAATCTTGCACCAAGAGTACGAGTCCAAGGACATCTACATACACGCTCCGGATACTCCCACCCGCTGCCCCGCTGGACGAGGGAGGCCTTCCACGTTGGACCTGGTCATCTCAAACAACCTAGTGCAGATGTCGAAGCCGATAACGCACGTCGAACTGTCGTCGGACCATCTGCCAGTCACTTTTACGATCGACGCTGACGTTCCAGTCGCCCCGGCTGGAAGACTCGTCCGATGCTTCGACAGAGCGAACTGGAGTACGTTTGCTCGCTCGATCGAGCGGGAGGTCGACCTTAACGCAAGCTGGATCAACGATTTGGATCGCTCGGAGAAAATCGACGACGCCATCGACAAGTTCACCGCCATCCTCAAAGCAGCTGAGGAATCCGCTGTCCCTTCACGTAGGATCCTACCTCAGAAGAAAGACATTCCCGACGAGCTGAAGCTGCTAATCCGGCTGAGGAACGTACGGCGTAGGCAGTTCATCCGAAGACATGACCCGCTCATCGGAGCGGTGGTGACCCACCTGAACAACGTCATCAGCACCAAAAGCGCCGAACACCGCTACAAAAACTTTGGCTCCTTACTAAGGACGCTGGACAACGGCAGCAACAAGTTCTGGAAGCTCACCCGCAACCTCCGGAACACGGTCAAGTACAGTCCTCCGCTGAACGTCAACGGAGACCTCGTAGCGAGCCCTTCAGCGAAAGCCGAAGCGCTCGCTAGTGCATTCGCCGCTGCCCACAACAACGAGCAACCAGGTGATCCCGAAACATCGGCTGCTGTGGAGAACGCGCTTGGCCACATCCGAGCGACAACTCCTCCCGTGCCTCCGGCCGCCCTTGTCAAGCCGAAAGAGGTCAAGGCGATCATCCGCACGCTCAAAAACCGGAAGTCTCCTGGGCAAGACGGAATCCGGAATACGTGCCTCAAGCAGCTGCCAAGAAAAGGGTTGGTCGTCCTGACCAAAATCTTCAACGCTTGCCTGGCCTTGGGCTACTTTCCGGCCGGCTGGAAACACGCGAGTGTGATCGCCATCCCAAAGGCGAACAAGGATATAACCAATCCAGGTAACTACCGCCCGATCAGCCTTTTGAGCAGCCTGAGCAAACTCCTGGAACGGGTGATCCTCGTCCGGATAAACCGTCACCTGGAGACGGAGCAACTCATTCCACACGAGCAGTTCGGCTTCAAGCCGGGGCACTCAACGGTGCACCAACTCGCCCGTATCTCGGAGATGGTGAAGCGCGGTTTCCTGGCGGGAAGTCGACCGGCATGATCCTTCTCGACGTCGAAAAGGCCTACGACTCCGTGTGGCAGGACGCCGTGGTCTACAAGCTCTTCCGCTCGAACCTCCAGCCGTTCCTGGTCAAGATCGTCGAGTCGTTCCTGACAAATCGGTCGTTTACGGTGACGGTGAATGGCGAGCGTTCTTCCGTCCACAACATCCCCTTCGGCGTGCCCCAAGGATCAGTGCTGAGCCCGACTCTCTACAACATCCTCACCTCCGACGTGCCGATGATCGATGGAGTGTCGTACGCATTCTTTGCGGATGACACTGCATACTTGGCATCGGACAAGGACCCGAAGATCGTCGTCACCCACCTACAAGCGGCACAGAACAACCTCGAGGAGTTTCAGCGGAAGTGGCGCATCAAGCTGAACGCTGGGAAAACCCAGTCCATCTTCTTCACCAGGAGGCGTGCTGCTCGGCACCTTCCCCGCAGATCGATCAGCGTCAACGGCCAGCCTGCAACGTGGGACGACGAAGTCACGTACCTGGGAGTGGTGCATGACAAGAAGCTAAAGTACGACAAGCACGTGAACTACATCATCGGGAAGGTGGATCGGTCCACCAAAGCGCTCTACTCCCTGCTGAATCGGCGGTCGAAGCTGAGCATCAAGAACAAGTCGCTAGTGGTCAAGTGCATCATCCGTCCAATGCTGACCTACGCTGCTGCGGTCTGGGGCAACTGCGCCAAATCGCACCGTAAGCGACTCCAGGTGAAGCAGAATAAGCTGCTCAAGATGGTGCACAACCTGGACCCGTGGTACCCGACCGACGACCTACACAAGCTGGCCGGCGTCGACACCGTCGACGCAAGCATTGAAAGGGCAACGAGAACCTTCAGGACTTCGTGTGGAATGTCAACGAATCCGCTCATCGAAGCACTCCTCCGCCAACAACTGTGATATTAGTTTTTAAGCCAAACATAGATCTAGGGTTTTTTCTCAAAAAACATTTTCCCTAAAAGAACACCCAGTTAGCAAAATCTAAACGTAGAAATATGTATCCTCCCTGCAAAGGCTTATGAATTGATCTCAGTTGAAAGGTTCTCCAAATCTCTGAATTGCAAATGTAACATCCTGGAGCAGAACAGTTAAATTCTAATAAAAACACTATTGAAAATTGAAACAATAAAAAGCGGATATTAAGAAAAAGTAATCGAACGGACAAAACATTAAATTGCCAAAAGTTCAAGTGAACAAAAGGCCGAATAAACAAAAAAAAAATGACAAAAGATCGAATGTAAAAAAAAAATGTTCAAAGTGACAAAATTTTTAATAAACTGATGATGGAATGGAGAAAAGGCCAAGAGACAAAAGATTGAATTCAAAAAAGGTCGAACAGAAGAATGATCGACAAAAGGTCTTATGGATCAATGTTTAAATTTACATTTTTTTTTATTTTTTTTTTATATAAACTGAGAAAATAAAAAAAACTCAAATATTACAATAAAATAACAAACCTTTTGAACTTTTTTAAGCTCAACAATGTAAATGAGCCAAAGTGGATTTGGAAACAAGCAGTCTATCCCGCTTATGTTCAATGTAAACATTCACTGGCGTGAGCAGGATAGACTGCTTTACAACTTTATGCTCATTTTTCAACCTGTTTCCTTCGACATTTTGGGCATTCGACCACTCGTCCTTAAACCTTTTCTCGTAGATTAACACTTTTTTGGATTTTGTTTTCAATCCATTTCTAAAAATCATAGGGGAATTATGCCTATTTTCAGCCTATTTAGCGGCGACTCTTGATTTCTTTAAGAATTTCTCAGCTATTCTCAATTAAATCATCAAGTTTCTATGTTTATTGGAAAGAGCAACTCTTCCTCAACATTTTAATATAAAATAATATGAACTGCAGTTATTTAATCTATTTTTAAAATCATTTTTATTTCACTTCATCAAATTTGTATATTCAGCCTAATCAGCCTATTATAATCACTCCCAGATACCTATTCTAATCAACGCCTTTTGAGCACCACTACAAAGAAAATCTGCATGAAAGCTCTAATCTCGAATTGCAAAGGGCCTGTGAAAACTGAGACAGTTTTAAAATTTGTTTTCAAAATGACCGTTATTTTGGAAATAATAAACGCTGTATTTTTTTCAAAATCAAGCAGCGTAATTTTAATAGAACTGCAATCTGGGCTAAATAGGGACAAAACTTACTAGATTTTATTGCAATTTAATACATATAACAAAAAGAGCATGAAAATATATCCAAATACATACTATAACAGCGAATATTCAGAAAATCAATTCAAAAGGTCCATATCGAAGGATTCCGATCTTTTTGAACAGCTGAAGTCGGACACAGCCGCAGCACTTAAAACAATGAATGAATCGTTCCAACCACTTGTTCGAAAATAACACCTTAATACCCATGTTCAAGAAAAGATTGAATATCCTGTACAAAATTTTATTATTTTATAAGTGCTTGGGAGTTAACTGTCATAATTGTGTCATGTAATTTTCTGACAATTTTGAGTTTTTGGCATTTTTATGTTTAGTTCAACGTATACTTAAAGAAAAAGAGATAAAATCTAGTACTTTATTCGCAAACCCATTAAAACCAACATCAAGTCTGTTAAATCGTTTTAATTCTACGCAAAATTGTCCCACCAAGTATTTTTTTTTTCGCGAAATCATCGGCTTTACGAAGTTGATTCTGATTCTGCTGGTGGTGTAGGTTCTGGGGCCGCCTCCAGGCGGGTTAGTCTTAAGGAACACCAGTTTCAACCCCGGTGCAGCAATGCACTTAGTTGCTGGTTCTGTTAGTGGCGTAGGATCCGGGACCGCCTCCGGGCGGGTTGGTCTCGAGAAACATCGCGTTGTCCTCCGGTGCAGCGAATGCACGCATGCTGCTGGTTCTGCTAGTGGCGTAGGCACTGGGGCCGCCTCCGGGTGGGTTTTTCTCGAGGAACGTCTTGTTCCCCTCCGGTGCAACGAATGCACTCACTTTGCTGATTCAGCTGGTGGAGTATGCTGGTCCGAGGCCGCCTCCAAGCGGATTGTTCTCGAGGAACGTCGCGTTCTCCTCCAAAGCGCCGATGTCGTCATGTGGGCCGGCAGTCACTGGTTGTTTTTTGTTATTCCGGAGGTCAAGTGGTAGAGTTGCTTGGAATAAACAACGCTGACGAGGATTGTTGTCCTGGTTGCTTTCACAGCCCGGAATGGACAAATCCGGAGGGATTTCTTTGGGTTCTGAAACAAAAGATTTAAAAAAATTATTATTTGCTGCAAAATTACCTTTTTTTAACTCACCAGAAATAAAAAAAACAACACGCCACGACAATTTTCACAATGTTGACACTGCTGAACTGTCAACCAATTTTACAAAGGGTCTAATCAGTTTTCAAGTTGAAAATGACGCATGAGTTGCCAGATTCGTGGCAAACTTGGGTTGCATGGGAGGAAAAGATTTAGGAGTCATAGAAAAACAAGAAAAAAAATGTGTTCTCGTTTGGCAACACTGCAAATATGTTAGTGTTTGTGTCAGCTTGAAAGAATGCCGAAGTTCGATGAAAATACAATTGCAGCTGGTGTTTTTGAATATTTTTTAAAGTGAATTTTCTTACTAAAAACTAACATTTTCATGAAAAAAGATATTTCAGTGTAAATGTGGAAATGATTCTGTAGACGTTAGCGTCGAAAAAAGTTGTGAAGTGTGTTAAAATAAGTGAGAAATAATGAAAACAAAATGATGTGTTCCAAAAGACTGTGCTTAAGCGATCAAAAGTTATTTTCAAACCTGCCTAATCGATGCTTTCCAGACAAAGGAAAAATCGATCAAAATCATGTTTTTCGCTAATTTTAGTTAAACTAGCTTACTTTTGGGTCTGAAACATTTACCAGACTGCGTGCTTACTCGTCTATGATCGTTTGGTTGGTATATTACAGTGAAAACACAATTTTTGAAGCTTTAATCGAGCAACAAACTCTCCATATGGCGAAGATAGGTGTTTGATTAGAATACATATATTTCCCCTAATTGTTATCATTTCAATCATCTAAAAATAAAAAAAAAACCAAGAATAGATTGTTTAAAAAAAAACTTTGATAAAGTTTTTACCATTTCTTAAAAAATATCCAGATTTTAAACAAAAACTCATTTTACCCCGATTGGCCCTCCAAAACAACACAAACGTGACGTTCCCAAAGGGGGCACGGAGAAGCACGTTTGACTTGCAAACAAAACCCTCCTCACAGTTGCACTTCCGGGGCTCGTTTCGCCGACCCACACTGTACTCACCGATTCCGTAGTTCTTGGTGCGCTTCTCGAACAGCGGGTTGACCACCTTCTTAACCTCGACCTTCTTGACGGCGAGCGGGGCCGCGGCCACCTTCTTGCCGGCGACCTTCTTCTTGGTTGGCTAAAATGATTCGAGACCAAGAAATGCTCACACATTAGAATCCCGCAGTCGAATCGAAGAAAATCACCGATCGGAACATCCGCGCCCCACAGCACACCGGAACCGGATTCCGCAAATCCGTTTGCCCAGAAACACACCGCAGTCAAAACATCGTTGTTTGCAACTGTCACCCCGCCTACTGCCGTTGCTGTCAAACACACTCGCAAGTTCCACACACTCGCTCGAAATCCAACTGTTTTTCCGCCGTTTTTGGCCACTTTCCCACAGGAAGCCCCCACAGCTCCCCACACCACCGGTTCCGCCGGGCGCGGGCGCTTCGTTCCGACTCGGTTTCGGTCCCCGCGGACCACTATTTACCTTCTTGTTGACCATTTTCGACGGCTGCCGATGCGGAGTTAGATCTTGTGTTTCGTGAAACCAAGATGGAAAAGAGCCCGTCGTGACGTCACGTCCTCCGAGGCCAGTTTTGCCAACCTGACGGCGTTGAAAGCTGAAAGAGCGTTTGACAGGTGGCGGGCGAAATGCGACCGGGGGGGTTTGCGCACAGGAAAGAAGTTGGAATTGGGTCCTAAAATTAAGCTTAATTTTGGGATATCGAGAAATTAAAAGTGCAACATGGAGTTAAACTTTCTGTCAAGCTGCTGTGAAGTTTACCATGACAGCTGCGAAAGTTTCACTCCATGTTACCGGCTCACATCTCTCTTTTTAATTTCTCGATTATTGTTCACAACGATAAAGCTTATTTTTCTGAGTATTGTACCCTTTGAACGACCGCAAAGGATTTAAAATGGATTTTTAATTCATTTTTTTAAAATTAACTACACGGTCCTTCTTGTCAGAAAAAGTCCTACTTGACAGCTCGTTTCAAGGGGACCATAGTTGATCCATCGAAAAAATGTTGTCTTGTCAATTTTTTTTTGCGTTAAAATGAAAAAAAGTTATCAGAAATGGTTTTTAATTGTGATTTTTACCGTTGTACATAAAAATTGACATAGGGCTTTAGTACCCGATTGGCCTGAAGGTATGCAATTTTTTGAGCACAGAAAAAAAATTACCGCAAATGATGACGATAAATCAGATTTAAAAGCGTCTATAGAAAAGCGTTTAAAAGCTTAAAATAGAAGCAATTTACTAAAATGTTAGACTTTTTACTGTAAATTTGTATACATTCTAAAATTGTTGTATTTAAGAGCGAGTTTTTCACCAATGTGTAACAGGTCGTATCGAGGTGCTCCGATTTGTATGAAACTTTCAGCGTTTGTTTGTCTATATATGAGATGAACTCATGCCAAATATGAGCCCTCTATGACAAAGGGAAGTGGGGTAAAACGGGCTTTGAAGTTTGAGGTCCAAAAAACCTAAAAAATCTTAAAATTGCTCGCATTTCCGTAAAACTTTATCAATTCCAACTCTCTTAGATGCATTCGGAAGGTCTTTTGAAGCACTTCAAAATGTGCTATAGACATCCAGGATTAAATCGACTTTTCTCTTAGCTTTTGCAAATTACTGTCAAAAATGGATTTTTAAAACCTTAATATCTTTTCCAACAGCCTCCAACACCCCTACTCCCATAGGTCAAAAGATAGGTAATTACATGGACTATAAGCCTACGGTGTTAACTTTTTGGCCAATCGCAGTTTTTCTCATAGTTTTTCGATTTTTCTAGAACAAACATTTTACAACGTTAGTTTTTGCCCTGTAGGCCGCCATAGCGGCACTTTTTGGTCCCAATTTTGTCATATTCGGAATCCTCGGACAATTTCACGTAAGTTAGCAGTATTGGAGTAGTAAATTTGATTGGAAAAATTGCCATTTAGAATGAATTAAAATATTTTTTAACAATTTGTTGGATTAGGGGTAAAACAGGTTTTCGCCTACTTGATACAGCATTTGACGTATTGATCATAGGGTAAATATGATCCAATTCTTTTTTCAAAAATGTTTTATTTAATTATTTTTTAAATCCAGTTTACAACTCCAATACTTCTAACTTACGTGAAATTGTCCTAGGATTCCGAATATGACAAAATTGAGACCAAAAAGTGCCGCTATGGCGGCCTACAGGGCAAAAACTAACGTTGTAAAATGTTTGTTCTAGAAAAATCGAAAAACTATGAGAAAAACTGCGATTGGCCAAAAAGTTAACACCGTAGGCTTATAGTCCATGTAATTACCTATCTTTTGACCTATGGGAGTAGGGGTGTTGGAGGCTGTTGGAAAAAGATATTAAGGTTTTAAAAAAATCCATTTTTGACAGTAATTTGCAAAAGCTAAGAGAAAAAGTCGATTCAATCCTGGATGTCTATAGCACATTTTGAAGTGCTTCAAAAGACCTTCCGAATGCATCTAAGAGAGTTGGAATTGATAAAGTTTTACGGAAATGCGAGCAATTTTAAGATTTTTTAGGTTTTTTGGACCTCAAACTTCAAAGCCCGTTTTACCCCACTTCCCTTTGTCGAAGAGGGCTCATATTTGGCATGAGTTCATCTCATATATAGACAAACAAACGCTGAAAGTTTCATCCAAATCGGAGCACGTCGATACGACCTCTAGAACAAACCGAGCAATATTTACAAATACTGCCTCTTAATAATATTCTACAGTTTTTTTTTAAAAAATAGGTCCTATGAACATATATGAATGACAATAGTTTCTAGGACCATTTAAAAAAAGTCTCTAGTATTGAATATTATCCAGTATTACAAACAAAGAAAAATTACTCTAAATTTAAAAAGATCGTTCGCTGGATTAAAAGTTCGCGTTGGTGAATATTCGTAGAAAGTTCAAACTTTTCAATTTAAAAGTTGGAAAGTTTTTGATACTACCATGCATTTATGGAACAAAATCGTTGTATTGGTAAAAAAAATTTACTTTTAATTGGAAAAGAAACCTTTTATGGCAAAAATACACAACATTTAGCACTACAGGGATAATTTCAGAAAAATGTGCTTGGTTTTTTACATTTATTTAAAAACACTCACTAGCTTCTGCTTCATACGGTACGTAACCGGTCACTTCCGAATACCCCAGGCTGGACGGTTCCGGATGGAGGCTTCGACGCGCGACAGTAGTGTAACACGATGGTCACGTTTCCGGCCTCAATCAGGAAGTCTTCGAGAAGTTGGCCATTGATTCGGGAAGGGTGGTCGACGTTTCCCGGCTGGAAAGTTAAGTGCCTGAACGGGGAGTTCCCGATCCTGGAAGCGCATCCGAAACATGGAGTTGATGAGGCCCTCGGAACGGAGTTCGATTTTGAGCACGTAATCCTACTTCGAGAATGACACAGATTTTTTTGATTTGCACATGACATTCACATGTGAAGTCGTATGGGGCGGATTCACGTGTGAAACATGTGATATAGCTGTGAGCCTTTCTTTCAGTGCAATCTAAGCTTCATTTTAGGACCCAATTGCAAAAGATCAAGCTACTGCCTCAGCCTAAGCTAAGCTTTATGGGATTAGCCTCGTTAGCCCAAGCTTTCTTCATGTTAAGGCTTTTATGGCAGAAACGTATGTAACGCTCTTATAGCATTTTGTTTGCATGTATTCAGGCGCAATTGAATACAATCACAAAGCTTTTTCAATTGATTTTAGGAGGAAGGCACCAATCACTGAGGTGGTTTAAAGTAACGTTTTTTTAAATTAAAACGCTCCCCCTCTACAAAACCGGCCCGAAAAATCAGAGGGCAAAACATATATTTTTCTGAATATCATTAGAAATTCGAGTGCAATCAGCTGAAATCAATTCAAAATGGATTCCTTTGTGTTTAGAATCAATTTTAGCATGATTGGTCTTCAAAAATCTTTTAAAAATTTGAAAATGTTCAATGTTCTGTACCGCAAAAAGATTTTTGTTTGCTGATTTTTTTCTGTTTTCGTAAAATTTTACATTTTTCGAAAATTAATGATTGCAACTCAACTGGAGTAAAATGGCTTGTTGTTTTTATTCCTCCCCCCCCCCTC